>NC_065449.1:25324035-25636939 GCF_917563875.1 Diabrotica virgifera virgifera | reverse complement strand
TGAAGTGAGAATAATGGCCATTTAAAACATTTTTGTCGCTGCTTCTAACAACTCTATCAAGGATTTTTGCTCATAAGAACGTTTTATTGTAGATAAGTTATCGTTAGGTAGAAACTGAACGTTTAATTTTAAGATAGATCGTTAAATGTGCTTTCTAATATTTCTTATTCTTCAATGTATCGATTTTCTTCAATAATTTAAATATTTGGACGCTTATCAAAGTAAATCTAATTTAAAAATAAAAAATTATGTATTTAATTGAAACTTATACTGTTTTCTTGTATCTTCTCTCCTTTCATTTCGTTTACTTTTTCGTGTCCTGTCTTTAAAAAGCTTGACTCCACACCAGAGACTCCACTGTCTTTAAAAACTACACAGAAGGTCTTGTCTTTAAAAAGCTAAAATCACGCTAACTAATACAGTCTTTTGAAATCAGTTTAATAGTATTTATTTCATATTTAATAATAACGTCAAGAGAGTATTTAAACAGAGAGACCTTCTGTCAACAGACCTATTCAACCTAATACTAGAAATGATAATAATTAGAGGAGCCACGTTCCAGATAAGCGGCACGATTCTGAACAAAAGACAACAGTGTATTATTGTGTTTTCAATTTATCAATCAAAGGCAAAATGAAAATTAAATTAAATTTTTTTATTTTATAACGCGGGCACATAAATTTGATACACCCTGTATATTGAGCTGTAAATATTTATTAGAATTTAGTTTGGATGTAAGTGGATTTCTCTTTTAATGAGCTTTCCGATGAACCATTAAAGACTTGTGTGAATAATTAAAGTGAAAAGGACGATGTATTTAGGTCAAAAAATGGAGAAAGTTTGTTTACTACGGAAACTATAGAATCCACAGCTGGATGTAATTATCATTTTCGAGAAAAGTGGTTTAAAAAGAAAGTTTGGAATTTTAATATCTTTGTTTCAACAAGAGTAAATGTTGTATAGTTCCCCGAAAGTAATTAGGATGGTCGGAATAATTTTGAAAAAGACTGTTTGTTTGTCGAATGGAAAATATTGTTTATGATTCTTGGCAACTTGGAAGGGGAAAAGTGGTTTGAATGATTGAGAGAGTTTGAAAAAGAAGTCAGTATGTTATTTGGCAGCGCTGAGGAGCGGTCGACGTTTTCGTGGATAAGTAGTTAGCAAGTACCAGTGGTTTGTTTGATAGTGGAGAATAGTGCTGAAAAGTGGAACGGGAGACAGATCAAATTGAGACGAAATACCTCTTTGATTCTGTATTATTGTGAGAAGGAGAGCAGAGAATTTTTGGAGTTTTGTTTGAATCGAGTACGTGTCAAAAGAGGCCCGGCTTGTTGGAGAATTGGTGCTGGTATGCTGATAGTTTTGAAGCTGGAGAACGGAGAGGGCTTTGATGAGTAGCCTTTAACATAGTCAACGAGGGAGAGCTGTTTTGCGTCACGAGAAGACATCAGAGTGAGTGAAGAAAAAGGTCAGTCAACTTATGTGAAAGATATTTTTATGTTCGGAAACTAAAAATTTGAGTAAAAAGCATATGAATTAAAATTCCAATATTTCTAAAAGTATAGCTAATCTTGCGAATACATAAATTTCTTTTGTTTAGTTTGTTTTACCAAAGTCATCGGGAACAAACCGATAAATTGTTTTTTTTAACTATAATAAATTTAAGTGGTAAAAATTTCATTCGGACATCTGTGTCCACAGGTTTTAGATTTGATAGATTTTAGAGTATTGATCTTGATAAATAAAAGACAATTCTGTATGTTTATTTTAATATTTTGCTTTATTTCTTTTCCCTATTTTATCCCGATTAGGATCAACTAGGAGATACTGAACCCACGAGAGAAGATAAGTATAACGTGAGATAATTTAGATTTTGTTTTAATAGTATAAAAAGGCACCCTGTGATTATTTATTCATTTTTATGTATGATTTGCGACAATTAAATAATTAATCAAATAAATAATAATTAATAAAAAATTAATAAGAAGCAGATCATAACAGTATATATAGGTTTCACAAATGAATTGGTGTTACTGACACATTAAAGAATAGAACCTCAAAAAGTGTTCACAAAATTTGAAGAAGAAACTAGAAAATATTGCCTTACTATAAATCCACAAAAAACCAAGTAAGCATATGGAAATCAGAGGGGAAAATGTAGAAGAAAGTAAATGGATCACTCTAAGGACGAATGAAAGAGGGAGTATGAGAAATGAGAAGGTAAAAGAATTTGAGTATCTTGGAGAAAGAAATAGATACAGGGTTGTTGAAAGATAGCAAAGCAGTAAGATCATTAACTGCACTGTTGAAAGCAAAAAACGTGTCCAGGGCAGCCAAGATTCGATCTTATGACACAATAGAGAGACCAACGGAGTTGCACACATGTGAAACTTTGACAATGAATCAGAAAGGAGAAAACAGCTAGATATTTGGGAGGGAAAAGGAGGCTAACTGGGGATACCAGAAGAACAAGCCAAGAGCTAATAGAGGTGAATAAGAGACCCAAAATAACACAAAAGATAGAAACTAGCACAGATAGTTAGATGGTTGGAGCGTCTCTAGAATTCCACAGAAAAGAAACTTCCTAGGAGTTCTGGAACCAGGATAACAAGGGAAGAAAAGAAGAGATGGAGACCACGACGGAATATATTGATTATAGAACATATTTCTTCTTCTGTTCTATTGTTTTCACCCAATTTTGAAAAAATGTGAAAACTTTGAATTATCCACGTCCGTCTGTCTGTGACCACAACTCCTCCGTCATTATACTAGGTAGAATGAGAAATGAGGTGTCAAATGAAAGCTTATAATCCAAGGATGGCACTAAAGGTGAGAAATTTGACCTAGGCTGTCTGTCCGTCCATACGTCCGACCGCGAATATAACTCCTTCGTCATTATACCAGGTAGAATGACAAATGAGGTGTCAAATGAAACCTTATAATCCAAGGATGGTACTAAACGAGAGAAATTTGACCTAGGCTGTCTGTGCGTCCGACCGCGAATATAAGTCCTCCTTCATTAAACAGGGTAGAATGACAAATGAGGTGTCAAATGAAAGCTTATAATCCAAGAATGGTACTAAAGGTGATAAATTTGATCTATGCTGTCTGTCTGTCTGTTCGTTCGACCGCGAATATAACTCCTCCGTCATTATACCAGGTAGAATGACAAGTGATGTGTCAAATGAAAGTTTATAAACTTATAATCCTAGGATGGTATGTCCGTATGACTGCGAATAGTCCACACGCGAATTTAACTCCACACTTTTACACGAAGAGCTCAAATATCCACTTCCAGTTCTACTTTAGATTACTTTGGGTGAAAACCTAGGACTTACGAAGTCCAATTACTTGTTTACATGTTGAGTTCACCCTTTTTTTAATAGTAAGTTATACATATTATATTGAACGTTGCATATTTGTCTTATGGTTTCCTTTTAACCTTTATTTTTTTCACCTTTTTTCGTACATTTTGTAGCTTTTACTTTTTTTCAGTGTCAATTGCTATTTGTTGCCCTCATTTAGTACTGTTTACCGTTCCTTGATTGTCTTCCATTTAAGGTTCTTACTTTGTATCATCCCATAAAGCTTCAACGTATTTCGTCCATGTGAAAACAATTACTGCCTATATAATCTAACAGCAGCAGCATCGATAGTACATAATCGTCGTGTTCATACTCAAACAGTTATTGATTAAATATATGTATGCACTATTATAGCATTAACCATGATTCACGGCTCACTTGACTCTCGCTCGGCTAGTTGTTCTTTCTCATTCAATATATCGCCCCTCACTTTGTGTAACGTCGAGAATACTAGTTAATAATCCAATAAAAAAAATCAATTACATCATAACGGTAACTCCTCCATCGACGTTTCGTGAATGCCCCTTGTAAATAGGCCGATCCCAGATCCGTAGTAAAGTAATGGAGCTACTTGAAAGGTTATCGGATAAGGCCGATACGGGTCATAAACGTAATGATATTTCAACGGAAATATTACAGACTGCTTGTTGTATAGGGCAGTTTAGGAACTTGTTTGAAGTTTTAAATTGGCCGGCACCACATACTCAAATGTACACCAGATTAAACAATACAGATCACCAAAAACGAAGAACTTGTAGCGAATGATAAGGAAAGACCATGTAAAAATGATTCTTCTTCTTAAAGTCCGTCTCCTATCGTAGGTTGGAAATCATCACAGCTATTCTTATTTTACTGGCGGCCGCCCTAAATAGGTCGATGGAACTGCAGCCGAACCATTCCCTCAGATTTCTTAACCAAGATATTCTGCGCCTACCGATACTTCTCTTACCCCTGATTTTACCCTGGATGATCAGTCTCAGAAGCGAGTATTTGTCAACTCTCATAACATGGCCCAAGTATTCAAGCTCTCTTCTTTTAACAGTAAGTACAACTTCATATCCTTTTCCGATCCGACGTAAAATTTCGGCATTCGTCACGTGGTCCACCCAAGATACACGTAGCATTACGGTAACACCACATCTCAAAAGCTTCAATGTTTTTAATGCTGCCCGTCTTCATGGTCCATGACTTAACTCCATATAATAAAGTGGAGAAGATAAATATAACACCGCAGCATACGCACTCTCAGAACAAGATTTATGACACGACTACAGAGAAATATTTTCAGCTTGTTAAATGCTGATCTAGCTATTTCTATTCTTGCTCTTATTTCTTTTGTTTGATCGCCTGTATGATCCAGGCAAGTTCCAAGGTATTTATAGGAGGATACCCTTTCTATAACGGTGTTATTGACAACCAAATCATTACTGGCGTGTGGATCTTTTGTTCTATCAATTAGTTTTTCTGAGGTTTAATGTAAGTCCGTAGATGTTGTAGTAGTGGTTAATGCGTTCCATCAGTCGTTGCAGATCTGCAAGATTGTCTGCTAATATCACTGTGTGGTCAGCGTATCTCACATTATTGATTGTATTTCCGTTGATCATTACACCACAACTAACCTCCGACAGAGCTTCTTTAAATATGACTTCGCTATAAAAATTAAACAAAAGAGGAGGCAGAATACACCCCTGTCTTACTCCTCTACATATTTTGATCTCCTCAGTCATTTCATCATCGACCTTGACTTGTGCTGTTTGATTCCAATACAAATTAGTTATTATTCTAATATCTTTTTCATCAATGTTCTTTTCGATTAGAAGTTGTCTCAGTCGGTCGTGACGGACTCTATCGAAGGCCTTCTCAAAGTCTATAACGCAGGCGTATACATCCTGATTGATATCCAAACACCGCTGAAATAGTACGCACACACCAAAGAGCGCTTCCCTCGTACCAAGGCCGTTCCTGAAGCCCATTTGTGTTTCACTTATATCTTCTTTAAGTTTGCGGAAAATTTTTTATGAATGATTTTTAGAAAAACTTTAAGCATATGACTCATCAAGGCAATCGTTCTGTAATCCGAGCACTCTTTTACATTTGATTTTTTTAGGTATTAAAATGAATGTGGACCTTAACCAGTCTTGTGGTATTATTCCAGTATCATAATATATGTTGTTAAATAACTCGAATATCATGTTCATCACTTCTTCATCAATAAGTTTTGAACATTCAACGTCTCTTGGTTTGTTTATTTCTAGTGCATATTTATTGTGATTTGAGTATAGTGTCAATTCAATTTTATAATTTAATATCAATTCAATGCAGCGGCTAACCAAAGAAAGAGAAGTACTGAATATCATAAAAAGAAGAAAACTAGGGTACTTTGCCCACGTGATGAGAAATCCGAGATACGAAATGCTACATGTAATTATCCGGGAAATATAGAGGGAAAGCGCGGTTCCTGGGATCCTGGTTTAGGAACCTCCAACAGTGGTATGGAGTGAGCACGACGACACTATTTAGGGCAGCTGTGGACAAAGTAAAAATCATGCGACTGATCGACAATGTTCTGAGAGAACAAGGCACTTGAGAAGAAGAAGAATTTAATATCACAAACATGTAATATAAGTTTCATTAACCATAATGTGGGCTAGTTTCAACTAAAATTAGGTCTTTTACTGATGATGGTCTGACTAGACCGAAAACGATCTGGAGAATTTGTAATCCATTTGGATAATTTTAAAGTTTTTTTAAATAAATTATACCATTTTTACACACGAAGTTTTTTACTGCTTAAAAGTTTTTTTTAAATCTTGTTTCTTTCTCGTACTGATAAAAACTTTGTAGATTTAACATTTTATGTTCTTCATGACATACTACTCAGGTTATCTTCTTCTTTACCTGTTATTTGTGGTCTGTACTTTTCCTTTCAGTTTCCAACATTTCTAATTTTTGGAACCTTCCTTACAGAAATTCATGTGTTGAGTTATTATACAATGTCGGAATGTCCCTGCTATCATGAATTGACATTTTATATAATTTCCTGGTATCCACTTTAATCATTGTTATGAGAAGTACTCCAAGACTCTGTCATTACATCTACCCCACTAATCGCTTCTAAGCATTCGTGGAGATTGTCATGTAATGTTTTTAGCGCCTTTGCTGATGCTTCTTTTATCGCTGAAGTCTGAGGTATCTTGTCTATTAATATAAATAAAGCCTAGGGTTATCGTACATATCTCGCAACATTTACCAGGCAGTACTGTAATTTGCTTCCGTGGCGTTTAAATGTTGTATTATTCTGCTTGATTTTCATTGGATGCTTGTCTTGAGATACTACATTTTTTCCAGATTTGATAGTTGGTTATTCTCATGTATAAAACGTTTAAAACAATCATGGAACGTTACCCATGATTCATATTTACCCTCAAATCTAGGTTTTTTTACTCTCTATCTCTTTATTATTAAATATCTTTCAACATAGTCCTGCCATCGTATATTTGGTCTCCCTTTTGGTCTTTCTCCTTCTGGTGTTCACTCCATTAATTTTCATCGAGCTGTAGTGTTTGCTTTCTTGAACATATGTCTGTACTATCTAGCTTTTATGCCCTAGCTACCTCTACGCTTTTATTCACTACGAGACAAGATCCCAAACCGCCAGCTACGACAAAGATCAGGAGTAGCTGATGCAGTAGAGAGAATAGCAACACTGAAATGGAACTGGGCCGGTCACGTGGCTCTAATGGCAGATAACAAATGGACAAAGCGGGTACTGGAATTAAGACCAAGAGCTGATGCCTACCGAAGCAGAGGTCGTCCACCAACACGTTGGACTGATGATCTATAACATTGTCATGGGAATTGGATGCAAGAGGCACAAGATCAAAATAGATGGAAAAATATGAGGAAGATCTAGCAGTAGACAAGCGAAGGTTGAATGATGATGATGCTTTTATTATTCTTACAATGTTTTTTCCCTTTAATATATTTTTATTATAATAATTGTGTTGAATATTCTCTTCAGTTATTGTTTGTCGCTTGCTACTATCACTACATCGTCTGCGTACGATATTATTTGTGACACCTTGCTGTAAATTATTCTTGACATCTTTGTTTAGGTAACAATACTATGTATAAAGTTCTATTATAAATACTAAGGCTGAATAGCGCACCTTCTTGTTTAACTCCTCGTTTAATTTTTATATCTTCTTTACCAGATTAATTTGGACAATTGCTGCTCTGGACAATTCCAACCTAAAGTTGAAACCAACTTTACAATTAATCTGATTTCTTATGTGCTTTGATACCAAATGACAAATTAAATTCTTAAAATTTTAACACAATTTTCCAGTTGGATTGAGAACAGGCCTAAAAATTATACAATCTGAACTTCCAGAGGACGAACAGCTGACTTGTATTTTAATGTTATTACTGTACTCCAGGCGTAAAATGAAGATATCAGATTGTGACTATATAGTTCTTCCCCACGGGGTTTTAAACCCGTGGATTTTTATACGTTGGGTACGTATTTGCGTATCGATTTTGCCCCTTCCGTTTTGATTGAGCTTCCATGTCTGGTTAAACGCTATGCGGTGGATTCCAATAGCGTTGGTTTTTAAAACTCTTATAAACAAAATAAAAAAAATACTGCTTCTATAGAATTAATTAATAAATAACAACAAATATAGCACTTGTAGTGTAACTTTTAAGCCTGTATACAAGGTGATGAATGACGAATAGGTATTATTTTATCAGTAGATTTTTCTTCATAATTAAATTCTGTATTTAGTAAATATTTCTGTAAACAAACACAAATAGTTTAACATGTAAAGGAACAACAGTTAAAGGCAGATAAATTAATCAAGAGAAAATCATGGACGAGAGATGAGATCTTGAAGCTGATGGACGAAAGAAGAAAACCCAAAAAGGACCCAGACAGATATAACAATAAAATATAAATAAGGAAATATAAGGAAATATAAGGAAAATCAGTAATGCGCAACAAAAAGAAGCAATGAAAATATGTGAATATCGTGACTATCGCACTTTAATACACAGCTGGTTCCTAAAAAAACTGATACGACTCTTAGTAATATTTGATTATTTGAGCAGTGTATTTGATTGGTCTGTCATTATATTATATTTATTATGGCAGACTGTCCAAGTCAGTTAAAATAAACAAACAAACAACTGATTACTTCTTCTTCTTAAGGTGCCGAGACCGCTTGTCGATCGTTGGCTCTCATGTTGCCCAGCATATTAACAATCATTGTCTTATTTACAGCCGCACGAAATAGTTCAGTGCTAGTTTTCCCAAACCATTGGCGTAGGTTTTTAAGCCAAGAAGTTGTACGGCGGCCCACACTTCTTTTTCCCATTATTTTACCTTGCATGACAAGGTGAAGTATGTCATATTTTTCTGGGTGACGCATTATATGACCAAAGTATTCCAATTTGCGCCTTTTAACCGTGTTCACTACTTCGCCGCAACTTTTATTCAAACTTTGCAAAACCCTTTCGTTTGTGACTCTTTCTACCCAACTGATCTTCAGGATACGGCGGTAGACCCACACTGATTACATATAATGTTAATTCATAAATTGTAATAATTATTAAGGTCTAAATTTTTATATTATTTTGAATTTCTGCATTTTATAAAGAGTATATAAATGATAGTTTTTACATAAAATAGGGTTGTTGTTATCATTTTTATTATTATTAAGGAATAAAACAAACGACTTAACTCAACAATATGTATATTAAAGCAAGAATTGTAACCAAATTAAAAGATAACTGGGCACTATCAGAGGCAGCAAAACATTTTAACATACGCAGAACAGAGCAGAACAACAGTTTTTCTATTAATAAAAAATGAAGGGAACAAGAAACTCTCGAAAGAAAGCGAGGGTCTAGAAGACCAAAACTATACTAAATTTAGGTATGTAAAAATAAAATTAATATTTTGTAATATCTCTATCAGCAGTGATAACAGCTTGTAGTCTTCGGTCCATCTGAGCGAAAGGAACTTTGAAATTGTCTCTTTCAGAGAACTCTTCCCAAACCTTGCTTTCTTTCGAGAGTTTCTTGTTCTCTCCATCTTTTATTAATATTAAAAACTGTTGTTCTGCTTACGTGAAAATGGTTCGCTACGGCAGATAGTGACCAACCATCTTCTAATTTCGTTACAATTCTTGATTTTAGTTCTTTGCCAGCATGTGGAGCCATTTTTTGAGGTTGGAACAGAATAAGTTATCTGACAAATTTTAAGATTTGGCAGTAACAGTGACAGTATGTAAATAATAAGTATTTATCCTTCAAAATACCCTTCTCAATTTTCTACAAAATACTCTTTAAGAGTCGTATCAGTTTTTTTTTGAACCAGCTGTACATAGGAAAGTTAAAGAATTCACAGGTGGACTAAAACGGAGGCAGAAAGGAAATCTAATTGATTCTGATCTAAACTATCTAAACATCCTCTTTGTCAAACAGAGTCAAATGAGAACGCGGAAAGAAACTTACAGAAACTCTGCAATATTCTGCAATAACTCTGGTAAAGCAGCAGGCACCCAAACTAATGAACAACGAGTCAATAGCAATAGTCACAAAGATACTCAATAACATGGAGAACTCAATACGTTTGAGTTATGGACACTTGGACATTCCAAAAATCAACTTTTAATAAACAAATAGAATACCAGTAAATTGATCAATATTTTTCACCAAATTTTGCGGGTATCTCAAGGGTAACCAACTTATGAGACAAGTTTTAAAATTGTTTATCCATTTTTGTTAATTATAATGCTAATTCTAATTTGTACAGTTTTTTAAATACAGTACGCTGGAATAAGAAGTGATACCCCCCATATTAACTTATTTATTTTTAGCACATAAGCAAAACGCTCGGACAGATCGATTTTTAAAATAATCATAGTATATTATAGCATCAAAGTAGTGGAATACAATAAACCCCTAGTTCTACTTTTTATCGATTTTCATAAAGCCTTTGACACAGTTGAACTTAGCAAAATATTACAGGCGCTTAAAGAATGCAGGCTAGATTATAGGTATACAAAATTATTACACAAAATATACTTACAGGCAACAACCACTGTCAAATTACATACTAACAGTAATCGCATAAAAATAGAACGGGGGGTTAGACAAGGAGACCCAATGTCACCTAAACTTTTTAATACGGTCTTAGAACATGCTTTCAAGAGTTTGGATGGGATGACAAAGGGAATAAAAATAGATGGAGAATACCTAAACAACTTACGTTTCGCCGATGATATAGTCATAGTAGCTGAGGATCTAGGTATGGCAAGAGAGATGGTACAAGAACTCGTTGTAGCTACAGAAAATGTAGGTTTAAATATAAACATCTCGAAAACAAAAATAATGACAAATTTGGTACCCAACCAGAACATCAGTATTGGTGGGAAGGAAATAGAACTCGTAGATAGATATAAATACCTGGGACATGAAATTACGATTGGCAGGGATAACCAGACTCATGAGCTGAAGAGAAGAATCGGTCTTGGGTGGGCAGCATTTGGAAAACTGAGAGAAACTTTTAAAAGTGAGTTACCCACATGTCTAAAGAGAAAGGTATTCGATCAGTGCGTCCTCCCAGTCTTGACGTACGGATCAGAAACACTTACCTTAACTAAAGCCTCGGCTACCAAACTAAGAGTCACGCAGAGAAGAATGGAGCGGTCAATGTTAGGAATAACTCTGCGAGACAAAATCAGAAACGAAGAAATCAGGAGAAGAACAAAGGTGACTGACGTCATCGAGAGGATAGCCAGGTTGAAGTGGAGATGGGCAGGACACGTAGCCAGAATGACAGATGGGCGATGGACGAAGAGGTTATTGGAATGGAGGCCAAGAGAAGACAAGAGAAGCGTCGGTCGACCGCCTACAAGATGGACTGACGACTTAAGAAAGGTAAATAAAAACTGGATGAGGGCGGCGCAGGATAGATGGGGTTGGAAACGAGGGGAGGAGGCCTATGTTCAGCAGTGGACTTTTGAGGCTGGATGATGATGATTATAGCATCAATGTTTCGAACTCTAGGCGATCCCTCTTCAGGTCACAGTCATAACTGTGATTTTTTTGAATGGGAAAGTACACCATGTGACACCTCATTTAAAAGCTTTTTGTGACCTTTTTAAAAGCTTTCAATATGATCTTAGACATTATTTTGGATGTGGCGCTCAGCAATGTTATTGCACGCCAATTCTAGCATCTACTTAGATCGCCCTTGTTTAATATCTTTGATTACACCCCCGTTCCATTCTTTTGGTAGCTCCTCGTCCGCCCAAATCTTGTTAAAGAGTTTGTATAACATATATTAAATATATTAGATTAGAACAGCGTTTCCCAAATGGTGGGTCGCGACCCGGTACCGGGCCACGGACGCAAAATGCCGGGTCGCCTCGCCGTTTCACATCTTGCTTTTTAATACCGCGCTCTGACTGACGCAGGCTTTTCCGAGGATCAAAGCTGTAGCACCAGAATATATTTGGGTGCATTGTAGCACCCACAGAGGCATTAGTTGTCAAAAAAATGCCACTGTTTTTAACCAAATCTATGCAAGAGTGTGTAAAACTTATCTTCATAAAATCTTGCCCACTGACCTCTCTGTGTATTCTCTGCTTTGTGCAAAGAAATGGGAAGTGAACATGAACATCTTCTTTTACACTGCGAAGTGCGTTGACTATAAAAAAAAAATGTTTTAAAAGACTTATTGAATTGAATGAAGAAATTTCAATGTTTTTAGAACAACATCCACCAACGGCTAGGGATGCAATATTTCAATAATTTAAAAACAGTTTTCATGATGACAATTAGTTAATCAAGGCAGCCTATCTTTGTGATATTTTTCACCTCTGGAACAATTTAAAAATGACCTTACTAGGTAGCAATGTAACAGTATTTAAAGTACAAGAGAAGGTGGAAGCTGTAACAAAAAAAAAAAACTTAATCTGTGGACACGCCGAGCGGAAGCAGAAAATTAGAAAGAGTATAACGTGAATTCATTGTCGAGTGATATTCCAGCGGCTTTCAAGGAACACCTGCTAGGACTGGAGGCAAATCTGAAGGAATATTTTCCCCCCATCCACAGCAACAAAGCATGGATAAGAAATACATTTATAGTGGACGTAGAATCCGAAACAGGACTTCCAGATCCGAAACAGGATCCAGATTAGCTATTGAGTCAGTAATTGAACTATCGTGTGATTAGGGCACTCAAAGACATATTTGACAAAATACCACTGATAGGTTTTTGGCTGTCTTTACAAAATATATGTTTTTAAAAGCGATAAAGTTTCTAATTCCTTTTGTTACGACCTATAAGGATGAGGCAGGGTTTTCAACACTAGTTTTCCTCAAAAATAAATATAGGAACCGTTTGGAAGTGGAACCGGACCTGAGGATAAAATTAACATCTTTTCCTCCAAACGTGAAGTTTTTAGTTAACCAGAAAAACTGCATACTTTTCAAAAGTAAAAGGGGTATGCAAAAAAATAGTGGGCCACGAAGGATAAGCACAAAAAGAACCGGGTCAGGGAAAAATAAGTTTGGGAAACACTGGATTAGAAGGTTGTCACTTCCAGTGGCTTTGCCATTTTTTAACTGTTTTAGTGTGTTGTATTTCTTCTTTCGTTATTTCATCTGTGCTAACGTTTAACACCTGTATTTAATTTTCTTCGTCTATATCTGATGTTGTCTTGTGTTTGGAGCATATTTCTTCGAATTGTTATTTCCATCGTTGCATTATTTTGATGTTCTGCCTTAATTATATTTCTACATCATCACATCATTTCTTCTCACCTAAACTTTGGAACAGAAATACTTTTTTTTATTTTGACTGGGCTATCAACAGATCGTAAGATCTTAAACGAAAAGAATACATTTTTGATTGTACATTGTGGGTCACCCTTTACAAGCTTGCATGCTACTTAAAACAGTGGCATTTTAAAATTCATGTTACGAAATCGCAGAGTGCTGTCCCCCATATTTTGAACAGTAAATATCTGACCTTATTGCAACGATTCGCAAAAATTAAGAATAATAATCATTTGCTAATTGCAAGTACCCTCGCGTACCGATTTACTCCCGAAGCCAAATACGGAAATCGTTAGAAGACCGATCAAAATACTTCACTCACCACATCGCATAAAATAATAGACGGCGATTTGTAATCATTGCTGGCTCCGACACGATAATTTTTATTAGGTAATCCACAGACTCATTCCGAATACCTAATTAGTATCATCATATCTATAAAGTTGATGATTGTGGTGGGTGTTTTGATGAGGAGGACTCAATTCCAGAGGTTGTTGACCGCGTGACAAGTAAACAGGGGCCGTTCGCGAAAAGCTTGATTGCCACACAAAATTAGTGCTTTTAATATTTCCCGTAATTTGCTTTCTGACGAATATTGCGTCTGTACACGATCTTCCAGTACGAAAACCCTGTTGTTCGTCTGCTAAACTTATCCTCTTATTCATTAGGTCTTATAAAATTTTAGTTGTAAGTTTTAGGGTAGTATTTAACAAGTTGATACCTCTGTAGTTTTCTGGCTGCTTTTTATCTACTTTTTTGAATAGTAGAATTAGTTAATAGCTCGTTCTCCATTCTTCCGGTATTTTATTATGTTTTATGATTTTGTTAATTAATGTTGTTAATTGTTCTGTCATTGCTGCTCCACAATATTTTAGTAATTCGTTTGGTATTCCATCCTTACCTGCAGCGTTTCTGTTCTTCAGTTTGTTGAGTGTTTTTCGAACTTCCTGTGTACTTATATTAACATCTTCATTTGTGGTAATTTCTGGTGTTTCCGGTTCTATCATCATTTGTTCTTCCTCTGCATAGAGCTTTGACCTCCTATATAGCGCCATATTTCCTTTTGGAGACCATAAAAATCATGTTCCATTTCGAAAAACGTTCCCAGTGATCATTTTTTATTCTTCCTACTACTGAATGTGTTTCGTTTCTTATAGTCTTGTAATTATCGTATGCCTCTTGTGTTTTGTGTCCCTCTAGATATAAAAACTATTGAGAACATCTACCAAAACAACAAAATGGAAGTCAGAATAGATGGACAACTTACAGAAGCTACAGATATAGGCAGCGGAAAAAGACAGGGAGACTCATTGAGTCCTATGCTTTTCAATTTAATCATGGATGAAATCATCAAAAACGTCAACAAAGGAAGAGGATATAGAATGGGAAACAAAGAAGTAAAAATACTCTGCTACGCAGACGACGCAATATTGGTAGCCCAAGATGAAGATAGTCTGCAAAGGTTAGTCCACAGATTTAACATAAGATCAAAAGAATTCAATATGAGAATTTCATCTCAGAACACCAAAACAATAGTAATCAGTAAAGAACCAATCAGATGCAAAATAGAAATTGATAGTATCAGTATTAAACAAGTAATGGAAGTAAAATACCTTGGAATTACATTGTCAAGTTACGGAGACATAGACAAAGAAGTGAGAAATCAAGTATAAAAAGCAAATAGATTGGCAGGATGCCTTAATAACACTATATGGCGAAACCGACTAATTAACACTGAGATGAAGTCAAGAATTTATAAAGCCAGTGTAAGACCAATAATGACATATGCATCAAAAACAAGACCCGATACAGCCACAATACAAAGACTACTGGAAACGGCAGAGATAAGAGTACTCAGAAGAATTACAGGAAATATACTGAGAGATCGAAAGAGGAGCGAAGATATTAGAAGACAATGTAACGTACAGTGTATAAACGAATGGACACTTAATAGAAAAAAAGAATGGAACAACCACATAACCAGAATGGCGGAGACACGTGTGGTCAAAATAGCACGAGATAAATCACCAATCGGCAGAAGAAGTATCGGCCGACCGCGCAAAAGATGGAGTGACAACTTTCCATAGAGGTATCAATCAGCCAATGAACAAGCAGAATTGCTTATAAAGAGGAAGAAGAAGAAGAAGAATATTTCCCGTGGTCATGTTTTATATTTTTTATATTTATGTTGTTCTGAAGCTATTTTATGTTTATCATTCCAACAGCTTGATACATTATACGAAAATAATTCGACAAAACTGGTAAAAGCGAGGACCCATTAGTGCGCTGCATTGCGACGTCGCAACGGAAGAACGCATCGTGACGTGGCGCCATCAGTGCGTTGCGCTGCGTCGCGTCGATCAGTTGCGATGTTTCAACGGATCGAAGGACAAGGACGTTCTTCGATGGCAGTGTCATCGCAAGGCAGGTGTGGCATACAATGCGTTGTTCCGTTGCGACGTCGCAACGCAACGCACTAATGGGGCATCGCTCTTATAGAGAAGCTATAAGCTGGCTGACCCAACCAGAAGAACTAGTCCAGGGCGCATCTGTTTTGAGATGGACGTTGAGAGGTGACTCATTTTTTTTTGCAGAAATTGCTTAGAAATGGCTCATATAATAATAATTGAGCTATCCTCCCACTCAAAAAGATGGAACATTGTTTAAATAATCAAAATGTCAAAAAATGAAGGAAATATTCAATTATTTTCTTCGTTTTTTGATTATAACTTTAAAAGTATTCACTTCCGAGAAAAGTTTCACTGACATAAAACTTGCGTCATTAAATTTCCTACAATATAGAAGTGGTTGAAAATTTTAAAAATTGCCACCTTTGTTGGAAAATAGCAATAATTGCGAAAAAACTATAAAAAACAAGTAATCGCATTTTACATTTTTCAACCATTTATGCTAGACTTGGGACCTTCATATTTTACCCAGAAAAACTTTATGATATAATAAAACAATGCTGTAAATTTATTAAGATCGGTTTAATATATTTTGCAAAATAAATTATTCAATCCAGCTTTCGCAAAAAAAATTCATTTTTTCAAAATGTTGCAAGACTGAAAATAAAGCAGATAGCAAGTTAATTTTTTTTTACATATATGTAGAAGAATACTGAACCTTTCATTTGCAATTCGCAAAATTAAAATCGGGTAACTACCACGGCGTCAGGAATTTTTTGAAATAATCATTAATTTTTGGTGCTACGCGCAGGACAGCGGTGTTCGATTTACACAAGTTAGTCCTGTCGCCAGGGGGGGTACAACGGTCTCCTGTATTCAGATGGACTTACCCAAGTTTTTTGTATGTATTTTGACCTGTAGAACACGAATTTTTTGGGTAACAGTTGATCCGGATGTCGATAAGATTGTTATAAACCAAGAAGTTGAGGAATCACATAACAGCGATTTCTCGCGAAACAAAACATTTTTTTGTATTTTTTGGGTCATTCTAACCAAAAAATGATCCTACAAATTTTTTCGTAGGATGCATAGTTTTCGAGATAAACGCGGTTGAACTTTCAAAAAATCGAAAAATTGCAATTTTTGAACCCGAATAACTTTTGATTAAAAAATAAAATAGCAATTCTGCTTACCGCATTTGAAAGTTCAAGTCAAATTACATCGGTTTTAATTATTTTTATTGCTAAAAATTTATTATTTTGTTGTTAAAAAAAAAGCTATAAACACCTAGTGCTTGAGTGATGTTTTTAATGATTTCTCATTTAAAATCGAACGAGTAGGTAGAAGAGGTAAAAGTGCAAGCGAGGCTATTTCTATGTAGCATGCATTAAAACGCATGTATTAGGCACGGGAAACACTATGTGTTTATAGCTTTTTTTAACAATCAAAAAATAAATTTTTAGCAATGCAAATATTCAAAACAGATATAATTTGACTCAAACTTTTAAAGGCGGTAAGCAGAATTGCTATTTTATTTCTTATTCAAAGGTTATTCGGGTTCAAAAATTGCAATTTTTCGATTTTTTGAAAGTTCAACCGCGTTTATCTCGAAAACTATGCATCCTACGAAAAAACTTGTAGGAACATTTTTTGGTTAAAATGACCCAAAAAATACCAAAAAATGTTTCGTTTTGCGAGAAATCGCTGTTATGTAATTCCTCAACTTCTTTGTTTATAACAATCTTATCGACATCCGGATCAACTGTTACCCAAAAAATTCGTGTTCTACGGGCCAAAGTATATAAAAAAAACTTGGGTAAGTCCATCTGAATTAAGAAGGCCGTTATACCCCCCCTGGCGACAGGACTAAGTTGATTTCCACCAAAATTTCTTCGAATCTTTATCTAATATTTTATTTTCTGACTCTATATTTTGTTATAGGTATTTTAATATTTTAATTCCACAAAAATCAAACTAATTTTAGCACTGTTTGTGAAATATTGTTTAAACAAGTGCATATGTTTAAAAATAATAAACTTTTATTCTGTAAGTTAAAATATATGAACAAATAAAGTATTATTTCAAAGGACATAATGTGTTTTTATTTTGCAATAAACAAATTTATTTATTTATATCGAAATGTACTAAAAATTAAAATTTTTCAATTATTATCAAAGGACATTGGAATGCCCAATCAGAGCAAACGTATCCGCTGTCCTGCGCGTAGCACCAAAAATTAATGCTTATTTTAAAAAAATCCTGACGTGGTCGTAGTTAACCGATTTTAATTTTGCAAATTGCAAATGAAAGGTAATACAGTATTCTTCTACATGTACAAAAAAAATTCAACTTTCTGTCTGCTTTATTTTTAGTCCTGCAACATTTTGAAAAATGCATTTCTTTACGAAAGCTAGATTGCAGGACTTATTTTGCAAAAACTATTGTACCGATCATAATGAAATTTGCACTATTATTTTATTGTATCATAAAGGTTTTCTGCGTGAAATATGAACGTCCCAAGTCCAGTATAAATGGTTGAAAAAAATAAAATGGGAATACTTGTTTTTTTATGATTTTTTGCATTTATTGCTATTTTGCAACAAGGGTGACAATGTTTAAAATTTTTAACCAATACTATCTTGTAGGAAATTTAATTGTGCAACTTTTATGTCAGTGCAACTTGAACACTTTAAGTTATAATCAAAAAACGAATAAAAAAATCAAATTTTTCCTTCATTTTTTGACATTTTGATTATTTAAACAATATTCCGGACCTTTTTGAGTGGGAGGATAACTCAATTATTATTATATGATTTATTTCTAAGCAATTTCTGCAAAAAAATGTGAGTCATCTCTCAACCTCCAAATGTACAATTATTTTTACAGATGCGCCCTGGTCTAAACAAGCAGTTTATCAATCAAGCCACGGAACAAAGTGACTATTTGTAGTACCCTAAAATTCTAATCGAAAAGTCTATTGAATATAATAGACCCCTGGTTCTTCTTTTTGTTGACTTTCACAACGATTTTGACACAGGAGAAACAGTCACTATCTCAAAATCACTATCAGAATGCAGAATAGACCACAAAACATTTATTTCATGACAGAAAAGATAACAATAAATTATTAGCAAAGGGCTCTGGCAGGGAGATATAGACAAGGCGAAAACGGCGGGTTCATTTGAAAAAATATTCCCATGAGATTTTTTTGCATAATCACATTCGTGAGACATCCCAGAATAATGGTCCAAAGTTTTTTAAAACAATTTTTTAATCAAATTTCAAAAATCAATATTTTTGGCCCGGACAATTTTTTTGTTTTTTGGACCATTCTGGACAAAAAAGGTATCCTATAATTTTTCTCTAAAGTTGATCGTTTTTGAGTTATAAGCAATTTAAAATTGAAAAAAAAAACGAAAAATGGCAATTTTCAAGGCTTTCAAGGTTAAAAGTTATTATTATGAAAGTCAGAAAGTGACTAAATTAAAGTTTAAAGCCCCCTATAAGATCCTGAGGAAATGTTTGTCATTATTTTATTACTAAGCTGTTATTTTTAAGTAATAATAATGAGCGCCATGCACGTATTAGGCGGCCGTCAGTGGTGAGTGCGAAAGAGATGCCCAATGGTAGTCCAATGGCTCATCTCACTCGCACTCACATTTACAGCCGCGTCCATACGATCTTACCGCTCATTGTTAATAATTAAAAATAACTGCTTAGTAATAAATTAATGACACAAATTTCTTCAGGATCATGTAGGGGGGGGGGGGGGGAGGCTTTAAACTTTGATTTAGTCACTTTCTGACTTTCATAATAATAATTTTTAACCGAGTTATTACGTTTTAAAAATGGCTATTTTCGCGTTTTTCAAATTTTAAATTGCTTATAACTCGAAAACGATCAACTTTAGAGAAAAATTACAAGAGATCGTTTTTGTCCAGAATGCTCCAGAAAAGCTAAAAAAGTTATCCAGACCAAAAATACTGATTTTTGCAATTTGTTTAAAAAAACTTGGTTCCTCTTTCGTTGTTATATCTAATTTTAAGACACATTTTAATGTGTTATAAACCTACTATAAATAGTTATACGAGACAACTTCACGTATCTTAGTTGGCTCTCATATTCGCAAAATCGTGTAACAAAATAACCGTTAACATCTATTTCCAAAGGCAGTATTTCTTAAACTAATATCCATAACTTCTTATTAATATTCAGATATTTGTCAAAGAATGTCCATAAACATTACATTGAACCTATTTAAAAATTTTGCAATATACATCCTTCTAAGATCTGCTCGGTAGAACTGGTTGACTAACAAGATTTAAATGTGAAGGCAACAATACAGTTGAATACTTTAATCTCATTTAATTGACAAATATTATTGATAAATAATTATCATACGGTATAAGTGCATAATTCTGTACAAATGTTGTATAATATGTGGAATTGTGGAACACTTGTCCTCGTTAAATACCACACTTATTTTATTATTTGCGTCTTAATTGAAATTTAGCATGTTTATATTATCTATTTGAAAACTAGAAATAGTAGCAGCCTAGAAAATGACAGTTTTGGAGTATAATTTTTTTAGTCACGACGGATTTACTTAAAAATTTGGATTTAGATTCCTGTTTCCTTCTACATACTTCACTTTTGGGCTTAGCCTAAGCTTGCTTTTACTTGAGGGGTGAAAGCAACCCCTTCTCGGGGGTAAAAAATAAACGTTAAGGTAAGCCTGGAAATGGATAAATTGACTAATTCTAAGCAACTATTGTTGTAGGTATAGAGTTTTTTCACGAGTCAATACTTAAATAATGCAAAAAATGTTGATTTTTCAACAAAAAAATCACGTTTTTAGACGGTTTTTTGCAAATATTTAACTCTAAAAAAGTGTTTTGTCGAAAAAAAAATATTAGAAAAAATGTAGCCTATAAAAAAACAATAAAAATTATGTATTATTTACGAAGTCTATGGATCCAGTAGAAACAAATATATAGCTTATGAAAAATAGGTTCATACCTATTCATCAAAAGTGTTTTTCTTCGAAAAAGTTTTTAAGCGTTTAAAAAAAGCTTTATTTTTATAAAAGTTTCTAGTATCAAAATTAACCAAGTTACGCTCAAAATGAAGTTGGTACCTTTTTTTTGGGGTGAAAAAATATTCGCTACCGCTTTAAAATTTACTTTATTTATCTATTGTTTATATGATCTGTAAGTTTGATCATAAGAAAAAATTGGTTTTATTGTAAAAAAAACAATTGTTTTGAAAAAAATGCTTTTTTTTTCAAAATAAATTAAAAAGTATTAGTGATTTGTGAAAAATCTCGAAGTATAAGAAAATGTAGGCTTTGCTTTTTGAATATTTTGGCCGTTTTTGTTTTTCTGTGTGAGACAAAAATTGGTTAAGATATGGCTGTTCAAAGTTTGCATACACTCGTGACAGTGACTCGTTCAAGCCCTTTCAACTACAACCCTTTCAAAAAAGGGTTTAAAAAATAATTTAAATTATCGTTTTTTAAAGCATTTCATAGCTTAAAAACCAACCGAGTTATGAGTAAAAAACCAATGACATATTTTAGGAGATATTAGAATGCGTTGTGAGATATACATAATGTGCTATAGAACCTACTTTTCATGAGCTACAAATCTGCTTCTACTGGATCTACAAATTTCATGAATAAGTACACCATTTTTTTATAAGCTACATTTTTGCTAGGAATATTTTTTCGGCAAAATACTTACTTTTTTGAGTCATTTGCAAAAAACCGTCTGGAAACGTTTTTTTAATGAACATTTTCACTCGCAAATAACTCGAAAAGTACATATTGACTTACTGAAAAAACTCTATAGAACAAAAGTTGATTAGAATTAGTCGATTTATCCATTTCTGGACTTCTTTTGAAAGTATGATTTTTCACCCCCAAGTAAAAACAACCCTGGGCTTAATAGGCGAGCGGCACACCCCTAATTTAAGGCTTAGAAACCGAAAAAGCGACCATAATAGGTGAACGGCAAACTTTGGTCATTCTTTATGTTTTCGGGGTCGCTGAATGCGAATATGAAGCTTATTTTTATCTAGAATTGGTGGAACATGTTCAAAAATAAAATTTTATGCAAAAATTCGAAAAATTAATTTTAATGATTTTTCATATTTACCTCGCTGTATCTTTGGTGGCCGTAAATATTTCCTTTTAAAAATTTTACTGTGCCATCTTTGAAGAATTTAGATAACAACCAGATTTGTCCGAGATGTTTAAACAAATTAAAAGAGAAGTTGTTTATTTTTAAACATTTTGTCGTCAGATTTCGTTAGCTTCATGTTTACTTAAAAAAGTTGCGTGACTTTTTAGTTTATAAGTTTAATCAAAACAGCATTAAAACATAAGTCATGAAAAAGTTTTCTGGAAAATTTCAAGACAAAATATGCAATAGAAAAAAAGTTATCTGACTTTATAGACGAGTGACACGTGACACTCCCCCCAAATAAAACGATGATTTTCTCGAGATACTGACCACGCTGTGGTGAATGGCTAATTTTAGTCTTATTTTATGATTTTAATCGTTCTGAAAACGAAAATTAGGTTTATTTTTAATTTTAGATGGGGCAACATTGTCAAAATCGCAATTTTACCCTAAAAATAAAAAAAAATAAAATCACGTTTTTCTTAAAATTAAAAGTTGCACAATTTTTTTCTATAAAACATTTTGTTCCTTGTAAGTACTCTATATTTTAACATAAACTTGAATAAAAAGCTAAATTTCAAATTTTGTCACTCAACTTTTGCGATTAAACTTTGCAATTTAGGAATCTGCACCTTTTACTTTAAACACTTCATAACTTTTATTACAATAAGACAAAAATATTGAAACAGGTCCCACTGCCTTCAGAAAGCGAGGTAGATATGAAAAAAAAAAAAAAACAACAACGACAAAATGTTTAAAAATTAACAACTCCTCTTTTAATTTGTTTAATGATTTTCGACACATCTCGTTGTTATCTAAATGCTTCAAAGACCACGCAGTAAAATTTTCAAAAAGGAAATATTACAGCGACCAAAGATACAGCTAGGTAAAGTTGAAAAATCATCAAAATTGATTTTTCCAATTTTTGCGTAAAATTTGATTTTTGAACATGTTCCACCAATTCTAGAAAAAAAGTAAACTTGATATTCGTATTCAGCGACCTCGAAAACATAAAGCATGACCAAAATTGGTCATTCACCTTAAAGTTGATTTTCGTGGTCGGTATAATGTAATTTTAGGGGTTGCTGCCGCTCGCCTATAAGTTCAATAACGAAGTAGAGAGAGGAACCTAAATCTGAATTTTCATGCAATTCGGTGGTGATACGGAAAATTACATGGTATCGCCATATTTGACGTTCATTTACTGGTTAAATTGGTCTTGGATAAATTGTTACGAACACCCAAAATCTTGAAGAATCTGGTACAAAACAATGAGACACGGAGCTAAGTAAAAGATGTGTCTTAACAGAGACAAAAAGAAAATATTGAAGATAAAAACAGAACTGGATAGGTGATTATCCCGCTGTTTTTAACCAACGTTAAAACGCAATGAAAATTAATCTGCCATATACCGGAAAAAGTAATTGGTTTGGTGGTAAATGATAAAATTATCGGTGTTTCCGATTTCCAGTGTGTTTAATTAGATCTTATATGTTATATAATTGCAGAGACGTTCGCATAATTGCAAATTTGTATTTGAATCAAACAACATCAGTTTTAGTAGACGGTTTGGAATCACAGGCTGTTAATATTAAAAGGGGAGTACAGCAGGCATGCCACTTGTCGCCTCTGTTTTTCAACGTTTACTCCGTAGGAATATTCAGAAATACACTGGTAGCTGAAGATTGGGGGCCCCCCGCGACAATTTTTGTGGGCACTCCCGCGAAAATTTTTGTGGGCTCCCGTATTATAAGCATAACGACTAATAACAGTATAATTACTAAAATATGTGTAAATTACAATATTTGGCATTTCTTTAAAGTCTTCATCAGTTAGTGTTTAGTAGATTCATCAGTAGATTTTTTGGGAATAGACATGAAACCTATTATACCTACATGTATCTTAATCCGACAAACCTATTAGTAAGTTGTTTGAAAACATTAACTTCAAAACTATTTTTGCTACAAGTTATTTTTTTCGTAAATTTTTTTTATACGTTTTATGCATTTATTTTTAAATTTCGGTATAATACCCCACTATTCTGCTATTCCTGCTCCTTTTTCTAAAGTTTCGGAAAACGAATTTCTCATTTCTCTAAGATTATCACGATTCTTTTCAAAAAGTTGAAGGGCGACTTAAATTTAAGTATTTTAGATTGAATAGTAATGTTAACGACAAATTCAAAATTATTCACATGCTCTAATAATGCATTAGCTTTTTTATAATGCATCGTTTTTTAGAAAGCAATGAAATTTTCGTTAAAGATTTCATTACTTGTCGGAAAGCTCGACGCAAAGCCATATCAGCATCATGTCTGGATGACCACCGGGTTTCACATAACCTTTCTAGTGTTGGCAAACGCTATGAATCCAAAGTAATAATAGTACATAGTACATCACATCTTTTAATACTCGCACTAAAAAAACACAATCTTTAAAATAGGTATATCCTACAAAAACCAACTCCTGCATTACACCAGCAACGGCATCATTCAACACTAGGTTCAGATTATGGGATGCACAATGAATATAGGAAGATATTTTTTCAATGCCAGTTATGCGCCTTTGTACGCCTGAATTTGTACCACTCATAACGCTTCTCCATCATGCCCCTTTCCTCTGCAGTTGTGTACGGAAAGGTGCTTTGATTGTATAAATTTTAAAATTTCATTTACAAGACCTTCTGCACTTTGGTCTAATATGCGAATAAATCCCAAAAAACTTTCAACAACTTCTTATTTGGAAGGTAAATTATTATTTTCATCGCAAGTTATTTTTACATACCGGAAGATAAAACTAAACTGATTAGTCCAGGGCGCATATGTTTTGAGATGGACGTTGAGAGGTGACTCAAATTTTTTTGCAGAAATTGCTTGAAAATAAATCAAATAATAATATTTGAGTTATCCTCCCTCTCAAAAAGGTCCGGAACATTGTTTAAATAATCAAAATGTCAAAAATTGAAGGAAAAATTCGATTTTCTTCTTCGTTTTTTGATTATAACTTTAAAAGTATTCATTTCCGAGAAAAGTTGTACTGACATAAAAGTTGCGTAATTAAATTTCCTACAAAAAAGAATTGGTTAAAAATTTAAAAAATAGTCACCCTAGTTGCAAAATAGCAATAATTGCGAAAAAAACCATACAAAAACAAGTATTCGCATTTTACGTTTTTCAACCATTTATGCTACACATAGGACCTTCATATTTCACCCAGAAAAACTTTATGACACAGTAAAACAATACTGTAAATTTCATTAAGATCGGTTCAATAGATTTTGCAAAATAAATTTTGCAATCCAGCTTTCGCAAAAAAAATTCATTTTTTCAAAATGTTACAGGACTGAAAATAAAGCAGATAGCAAGTTGAATTTTTTTTTGCTTATAGAAGTGTACTGTACCTTTCATTTGTAATTTCAAAATTAAAATCGATTAATTACCACGGCGTCAGAAAATTTTTAAAATAAACAATCATTTTTGGTGCTACGCGCAGGACAGCGGTGTTCGATTCACACAAGTTGATTTCCACCAAACCAAAATTTCTTCCAATCTTTATCTAATATATTATTTTCTTACTCTATATTTTGTTGTATTTTATTATTTTAATTCCACAAAAATCAAACTAATTTTATTATTGTTTGTGAAATATTGTTTAAACAATTGCATATGTTTAAAAATAATAAACTTTTATTATTTAAGTTAAAATATATTAACAAAGAAAGTTTTTGCTAATAAAAGTGTTATTTCAAAGGATAGAGTATGTGTTTTTATTTTGCAACAAACAATTTATTTATTTATATCGAAATGTAATAAAAATTAAAATGTATCAATCATTATCAAAGGTCATTGGAATGCCCAATCAAAACAAACTATCCGCTGTCCTGCGCGTAGCACCAATAATTATTGTTTATTTAAAAAAATTCCTGACGCCGTGGTGTTAATCGATTTTAATTTTGCAAAATTGCAAATGAAAGGTACAGTACACTTCTATAAGCAAAAAAATTTTCAACTTGCTATCTGCTTTATTTTCAGTCCTGTAACATTTTGAAAAAATGATTTTTTTTTTAAGAAAGCTGGATTGCAAAATTTATTTTGCAAAATCTATTGAACCGATCTTAATGAAATATACAGTATTGTTTTACTGTATCATATAGTTTTTCAGGGTGAAATATGAAGGTCCTAAGTGTAGCATAAATGGTTGAAAAACGTATAATGCAAATACTTGTTTTTGTATGTTTTTTTCACAATTATTGCTATTTTGCAACAAGGGTGACTATTTTTTAAATTTTTAACCAATTCTATATTGTAGGAAATTTAATTACGCAACTTTTATGTCAGTATAACTTTTCTCGAAAATGAATACTTTTAAAGTTATAATCAAAAAACCAAGAAAAAAATCGAATTTTTCCTTAATTTTTTGACATTTTGATTATTTAAACAATGTTCCGGACCTTTTTGAGAGGGAGGATAACTCAAATATTATTATTTGATTTATTTTCAAGCAATTTCTGCAAAAAAATTTGAGTCACCTCTCAACGTCCAAATGTACTAATATTTTTACAGATGCGCCCTGGTCTAGATCGTGCTTTGAAAAATATCTTGAGTGCCGAGTGGTATCAAGAATTATTGAATAAAAATAACTCTTTTTAATTAAATTAATCAATTTGTTTTCAGTTTCTTGAGCCAGCAAATTTATAACTTCGTTTTGTATTTGGGGGCTCAAGTAATTTGTTTTTGTAGATTGTTTTTGTAGATCGTTACTGTTTTTATCGATTAATTTAGCTAAAACAGGATCATATTTAGCTAGTAAAGAACCACCGACAAAAAATTACATTTTTGTGATTCACTTTCATCTAAACTATCAACATGTCTACGAAACGCTAAATTGCACCCGGAAAGAGTAAGAGTTACGTCAATTACCCGCTTCATTACTTCCTTCCAAATTCCCTATTTTGATTCTTATTAGGAAAATATGTTTTGGTCCCCAATTTAAAGAAAGTAGAAGTATTAAGCTTGAATGCTTTAAGGGTCCCCAATTTAAAGAAAGTAGAAGTATTAAGCTTGAAGCCTTTAAAAGGCCCCTCCTAACGTCCCCCCCCCCGCCAACTACGCCACTGAATAATAATTGTGAACAGTATTCCTAGCTTCTATTTAAGAAGATCTGCAAACATTACTTGAAAGTGTCGTCGATAGCTTAAGGCAGTGTTTCCCAAAGTGTGGGTCGCGACCCCCTGGGGGGTCGCAATGAGGTACTAGGGGGGCCGCCGGAAATTTCCAAAATAAGACAAAAACACTACTTTGTTAAATCATGTATTTTTATTTTAATAAAGCCGTAAATAAAAATTAACAATTAATTATCAAACGAAACATAAAACTAAATATTAAAAGTCCTTAAAAGTAAAAGAAAAAAATAAAGTCAAATATTACAATGTTAATGAGACCCACGCGCCTGTTTTTTTGAAACTAGTCTTTCAAATCTAGGCTGTGTATTTGAGACACACACAATTATATCGTTTTCAAGTACGAGACGATTTCTCACTTTTGTTTTAATTGCAGTCATAGACGAGAAACACATAAATATGATGTTACAAATGGAACCAAACATTTTACAGCTTCATTCGCCAACTGAGGGTATTCCTGCATCTTTTTGGTCCAAAATTCGTCCGGGTTCTGGGAAAAAAATTGGAGCTTCAACATTCCATCACTTGATATTTCAATAAGTTGTTCTTTCATGTTTATTGGTATTTCAGCATGTTGAAAGGAATCGGCTAAAAACGGATTCAGTATCCATCTGCAACTGTCGTAACTGTTTTGAATTTCTTCGGGGAAATAATCACAGAGCTGTTGTTTTAAATTAAGCAAAGTAACTTGCATGCCTGCATAAACTTGTTCAAAATTTGTAGCACTGTAACATACATTTTCTATAATTTCCTGGACGCACTGGAATGAATCGAGCTGCTTTTTGCCAAGTGAAGTTGACCATAAATCGATTTTTCTTATAAACCCCTTAATTTTATCTGTGGCTGTAATTATATTAATGTCGCGACCTTGCAAATTACTGTTCAAAATATTTAATTGTTCGAATATATCAGCAAGGAAACCTAGTTTCAAAAGCCAAATAGGATCGGAAAATTGATTTTCATATGGGGACTTCTCATCTTTCAAATACATTAAAAGCTCTGCTCTTAAGTCAAATACTCTTTTTAAGACGTTGCCCCTTGAAAGCCACCTTACTTCGGTGTGATAAAGAAGATTTTGAAATATAGCACCCATGTCTTCGCAGATTTTTCGAAAAATACGGGTCTGTAAAGCTTTTCCTTTAATGGAATTTACAACTTTAATGATGGATTTCATAACACAGTCCATTTCAGGAGGTAAAGCTTTTGACGCCAGAGCTTCTCGATGTAAAAAACAATGTCTCCATGTGGCATTATTTCTTGTAATCTGACGACAAGACCAGATTGATGTCCTGTCATAGCTTTAGCGCCATCTGTGCATATAGCAATACATTTTCCCCAGTCAATAACATATTTACTTGTGCGTTTCACAAAACTGTCGAATAAACATTTTCCAGTGGTATTGGTCTCCAATGGGGAACAAAATAAAATATCTTCTTGAATGCCATTATTTGTATCACATCTTACAAACGTAATAAATTGGGCACAGTTAGATATATCCGTGGATTCGTCCATTTGAAGAGAGAAGTACGTGCATTTATTAAGATTTTCCACAACTTGCGCTTGAATATCTTCTGCCATATCACTAATTCTTCTTTGGATAGTATTATCTGACAGAGGTATTGTTTTTAACTTTTTCACCAATCATTATATGTACCATTTCAACAGCTGCTGACAAAATCAGATTTTCAGCAACTGTGTGCGGATTACTAGTTTTGGCAACGCGATAAGCAACTTTATAACTTGCTAATAATGCTTTTTCGTTAGTAGTGGTTGCCAATTGAAAAGTATCTTGCTGTTTGTGAAGGACGTTCAGCTTTCTTTCAAAGAATTCTACGGGTTTGTCTTTTTTATCTGGATGTTTGCTATTTAAATGTCGAAGTAACTTTGATGGCTTCATGCTTTCGTTTGACAATACTTCTCCACAAATAACACATTGTGGTTTATTGGAAATAATGGTAAAACCATATTTAAGATATTCATCACTGTAAAGTCTGTTTTTCTTTTTATTACTGCCACTTTCAGACGTAGATGGTTCTGCACTTCTTTTTAAAAACTTATCCATAATTTGTAATTTATCGTAGACGTAAATACGTAAACGGGAATACGTAAGTCGCAAAATATTTACTCATTACTTAATACCGCTGCATTCGCCACAACGTGCTGTTTCGAACTGAGGTCTCATTGCACATCGCCGCTTATATAAAGCAAAAACGAGGCTACGAGAACGTTCCAGAGTGCCATCTAGTAGCGAAGTAAGGAGTAGAGCCTTCGCGAATATCATGGAAAAGTATTGCGATGTAGACACAAAGATGTCGCGGTGTACAATGTGCAGTCGACTTTTTATTATTTATTTTTATTGTAAATGCTAGTCTGGCAGAAGTACTACTAGTGTACTAGTGGGACAGATCGCAATTATTAAAATAATTGTTGAATTTTTTAAATGTATTTAGTTTGAATTTAAACAGTAAAGTAAAGTAAAATTTGAGAAACCATCAGTTGTAAATTAGGCACGCTATTTTTGTCGCTATTTTGGTTTGGGTGATGAGTAGGGGGTCATGAACAATTTTTTTAACAAAAAGGGGTCGCGCTTTAGATAAGTTTGGGAAACACTGGCTTAAGGAAGCAGATCTGAATCTGAAGATACGGAAAACCAAAATACATACTCGTAAAAAGTAAACAAAAGAATATAAAACCGTCTATATTTATGTAAATACTGCCAAACTTGAGTAAGTTGATAAAATTATTTACCTTGAATATCAGTTAAATTGTAACGCAAAGACTCACGGTTACACATCCAGAAATTGATCAGACCAGAGTCGCTTTTAGAAGGGTGTCCAAGGTATTACGTAAAATGATGCCTGGTTGCACCAACAGATCTTAAGCTTAAGTCGAGAATATCATAAGAATTAATATAATATAATTATAATATGTATATTACAAAAAGAATACCATAATATAATAAGAGATATAATTGATAATAAGGTAAGAATCTAAAATTATGGTGCAACGTAAGTGATACTCAAGGAGGCCCTATCTATAAGTAGAGCTTAGCTAAGCTGGAGCTTAAGATCTGTTGGTGCAACCAGGCATTAAACCTAAAATTGGCATTGCGGATACGTCTACTTCGCTGCTACGTGTTCTCGTTCTTACTTCATGGTGTCGAGTCTTGAAAATTAAGACAGCTATGATGGTAACCAACGTTCTGAAAGGACATGGCACATAAAGAAGAATCAGTGCAAAACACTGAAAAACTGCAAAAATCTAGTAGTGATTAACCGTAATATAATTTGAGTATATGAGTAAGATGCAAAGGATTTGGAAATTACCAAAATGAACTAAATTATAATGACTTATTGATTAATTATTACATTGGGTTACACACCCCAGTTTGTCTTTGTAAAAATCAACAATTTCACGTAAAAATCTTATACAGCTGTTTGAAAGTTCAATAAGATATATGAGGGGTAGCTTATGACAAATCCATGAGGACATACAGCTCGACACAGTTAACGAACTTAAAAAAAAACGAATAAAATCCTTTATAAAAGGTACGGATGACCGATCATCATCAGTGCTTACGTGAATCTAACATGCTAACCAAAATAAAAAAATATGTGGGTAAAAGCCCTTTACAATTGATCCGTCATGGGAACATACATTATGCGGGTATCCATCCTCGGGAAACATCTTAGGGTAGTTTGGGGGTAGTTACCCCCGACCAATAGGGGTTGATGAATTAAACACTATTGATAACTACTTATTTATTACCAGCTATAAAGACCACAGTAAATAGTTGATGTGCTCACGGTAAAACCATCTACGGGTGCATCTGAATTAAGAATGATAATTGATAAACGAATGAATTAGAATGAATCACGATACCTTGCTGTATATATAAAGAAACTTGTAACATGTAGTATGTTTATACTGTCGACTCAGCTTTGGCCATGACTTACGAAAATATTGATTAGTTGACGATGCATTATTGCCGACTGGTGTTTCTAACAAATCTAGGTGACCTACTTAAGTTACTGACCTAAGTACTGTAAACAAATGTATATGTTTTGGTTTTGTTTCTAGGACATATTATAAGAATTAAATGAATATGTCTTGATCTTAATTTTGGATGTTGATAAACTCTTACAAGATGAATAATGTGAGCTTAAACTTGGATGTCTAAAATATCCTATGTATTATGCCCTAGGTACCATTAAGCTCAAAATTGACTTGTTCACATATTGACTATATGGTAGCAAGTCACTAGCTACAAGTTTCACTTGCTACCATATAGTCAACATGTGAACAAGTCAATTTCGAGCTCAATGGTACCTAGAGCATAATACATTGGATATTTTAGACATCCAAGTTTAAGTTCACATTATTCATCTATGTTCCCATGACGGATCAATTGTAAAGGGTTTTTACCCACATATTTTTGTATTTTGGTGGTTAGCATATTAGATTCACGTAAGCACTGATGATGATCGGTCATCCGATCGAAAACTAGTTCTATGATGTAGCTCTTTTTAGGGATTTTAACAAATATACCTTTTATAAAGGATTTTATTCGTTTTTCTAATATATGGTATACAGCCAACTACAGGAAAATTTTTTCCTCGTGGATTTGGAACTTTTTAAGATTTGCAACTTTTATTTGAACTAAAATGTGACTCTAAAATGTGCAAGAAAAAGTTTATAGGCAAAAAATTGTTTTTTCACTTTTTATGATTGTTTAAAAAATAAAGCAAAATTAGCTTTGTCTTCAAGGATTTGGCATCAGTTTTCCATCATATAACTTTTAGAACCTTCAAAACTGTAAGTATTAGATTTTTTTAGCTGTTTTTTTCTTTACCGGTCTAATAACGGAGTATGGCATGCTCCAGAAAATGTGTTAAAATTACATAAAATTTTAAATCGTTCGTAGTTATTACCACCACAAGGCGGAACCCAATCAAAGTATAGCTTTCTAGTATCAGGAATAGCATTTAACGTACACATTTTACCACTTTATATGTCCATAAAACAAAGTGAAAGCCCAATAAAATAAAGTGTTAAAATTAGCAATTAATGACTATAGATGTTTACCTATTAAGTTTTTAATTTGTTTTGTGCCTTGTAACGTCGATTGGGTCATGAAATTTACACTTATGTACTTTAAAAAACCTCATCTTAGTGACTAAACAAAAAAAAGCTTCTCAATATTATTACTAAGTATCTATAATTCAGTCAATTTGTACTCTACGAGCTCCCTAGTGGGAAAGTTTTGGGGTAGTTCTGATTTCTTTCATTATATATGGATTTTGGGCTGCTGAATCAGAATATGAGGTTTGCGGACAAAATTTCTTGCCGGAACATTGAAAAAATAGCGAAATGAGTCACAGTTTCAGTTGGTGTGAACATTCCCTTCGGATCTGTTATCTTGATTTCTGATAAACCTTGAGGTCTTGTCCTTTCAAAATGTATTAGTTGAACAGCTCCCTGACTTCCATAAACCTCAGGCGCGGGTTTAGTTTTTAACCGAGGAATGGATTGGTTAGGAGCTACTGCATGTTTTGGTGCAATACAAGCAATGCCACCCATGACGTGAAAAGTGTGGTATCCGTCGATTGTATGTACGTTAAAATCAGTGTTATCGTACACGTGTTGTGTGAAGCACGGCTGGTCAATTTTCTGCGGATCGCCTGCGATTGCTGACACTTCCAGACAAGCAACTCGCTTGCTCAAAGTCTTGTAGCGGCATTAAAACCCAGATAATTCGTCTCACCATTTCTTGCAGGGTTGGCCATTTTCTCTACAAAAAGTACGGCTCAAGAAAATAGGTTGATGTAGTTTTTCTCTTTGAGGTTTTGTTCATCCTATACAGAAGCTGTTCGCCTGGAAGTGTCAGCATTCGCAGTCGATCCGCAGAAAATTGACCTGCCGTGCTTTACACAGCAGGTGTACGATAACGCTGATTTTAACGTACATATTATACAATCGACGGATATTGTCCTTTTCATGATCATTTTTCAGTGCGTCACAAATGATAGGAAAAAGGTTAAGTCCGTGATAATACACATTTATGACATTTATTCTAACATGACATTTTAGTTAAATCTGACAGTTGTCACATTTTATTTTCAATTTAGAATAAAAACAAATCAAATGTGTTTCTTGCATTTAAAAAATGGTATTTTCTTTGATTTGTATAGTCTTATAAAATATACAGATTATATTTGTAATTATTATCTAATTAAAATTTTTTTTTTTTAATTATGGCGCCATCTGTCGACAACTAGAATAATCACAGAACTAGAAGTAATCACCGACGTGCCTTTTTTTCTGTCACATACAATTTAATGCGTTAGAAAGAAATCGAAAAACTGTGACGCACTGAAAGATAATCATGAGAAAAAGAATACCACACTTTACACGTCATAAGTGGCATTTCTTGTATTGCACAAAAACATGCAGTAGCTCCTATAACCAATCCATTCATCGGTTAAAAACGAAACCCGCACCTGAGGTTTATGAAAGTCAGGGAGCTGTTCAACAAATTCATTTTAAAAGGACAAAACCTCAAGGTTTATCAGAAATTAAGATAACAGATCCGAAGGAAATGTTCACACCAACCGAAACTGTGACTCCATCTGTGCCTGATCTTTTGTGGCTCTAAGGGAAAAGCAGAGACATCCCCGGCCTCTTAGGATGGAATGGATTCATGGAAGCTGTCACAAGAGACAAACCATATAACATTTATTATTTGTGCAGAAAACTAGGAGAAATTTATCAAATGACAGCATTCTAATAAAAAATAAAGTTTTGGAATGTAAAAAGTGGGTTTTGCCGAGACCGTTAAAAATTGGCAATTTTCAATTTGCATTTTAGACCAAACTGTTCGTCTGAAAAAAAAAAGTAAATACTGATGTTTGTAGAGAATTTTAAGTAGTTTAATTTCTGTTAACAGACTATTTACTGAAAGTTAATAGTTTTCAAAATTTAAGCAAAAAAACCGAGAAAAAGCAGAAATTTTACGATTTTTCCGCGATTTTTTCAATGTTCCGTCACGAAATTTTGTCCGCAAACCTCATATTCGGATTCAGCAGCCCAAAATCCATATCTAATGAAAGAAATCAGGACTACCCCAAAACTTTCTTAGTCAAAACACAATTTTATTGAATCATTATAGTTTTTATAGAATGAGTCTCCCACACTCCGGCCGTTATTTTTAGTACAGGGAAATAAGATTTTTCTCGTGACACTGACCCGACCAGGCAAACGACAGTTGTTTTGAGTAGTATGGACCTTTATAACACGAACCTTTATGTTTCCTGCAGTAGATTTTTTTGGCTTTTTGACAAATTAAGGTCAAAAAACGGCCAATTTTAGCTTTTTTCGTCACCAGCAAAAAGTGAAGAAATTGAAACAAATTTGAGAGCAAGAAAGTTTTAAGTCACATTAAACCTTGAAAATGGCGTTTTTATCCGTATTAGTAGCTTGGAAAATTACAAAATAAATTAATAAATAAAAAACAATTAATACTACAAAATCCATTTGTCAGAATATGTCAATAGTTTGCTTATAAACGTTTTGAAAAACTTTTTACCAATGTCTACAGGAAAATAATTTCTTAATATTTGGAAAGCTTGCTTTTTTCACGAAGAAAACGTTTTCCTAGGACAATGTTGGACGAAGTTACTCCCTTTTTTAGTAAATTCACAGCTGATTTATTTATAACAATCAAGAGATCTAATAAGTATTAGCGTCATTTAGAAGAACATACTTTAACAGCTCCTTCCCCCTCCATCGCTCCCGCGAGAAGTCGAGAACTTCTCAACAGTCTGATTAAAAGTGTCTATTAAGGCCCACACCAGACGAGCCACTCTGCAGCGCTGCTCTGTGGATCCGCAGAGTGGCTGAAACAGGCGATTTTCTAGCGCCGGCGACTACGCTGTGAAGTGGATCGTTTGGAAGGGTGCGGCGTTTAATGTAATGAGTGAGAAAAAAAAAGTAAGCTTGTTCAAATTATTAAAAACTTGCCGGCTCTTTTAAAAAAGTGTGTTCGTCAAAGTCAGTCTTTGTAATGTCCATAGTTTTAAATATTTTATAAAATTTCAACGCTTTTGAAAAAATACCAATAAACTCAATAAATGGAGTTAAGAAGAACCAAACAAAAACAGCTATATCACAGAAAGAAGCACATAAAAATCAACCAGTACATCGGGTATCCTACAAGCGTAAAATAGTTTGCTACAACCTGACAACTGAGTGAAAGTGAAAAACATGTTAGCTTGAAACCCCCTTTTAACTGAAATCTTATCGTTTTGTTTTCAACAGCAAACAATAAAACCTTTTTGACCTAGGATGGGACCCCACTATTTAACATAAATAAACAAACAATATTGTATTTGTTTTGTTCAGTTCAAATGCATCCAATGTATAATAAAATGTAAATATAATAGTATAGTATAGTTGATCCAAAAGATGGCATAACCCAGACATCCAAAGTGAAAGTTATCCTTCAACACCAAATTATTCTATATGGTCCACACAATGTCCAGAAAAAAGTCACACCATTTTGAGCGTCGGGTTTGGGGGGGAGAAGGGGAAGAAATCGGTAAATTCGTAGTTTTTAAGATTTTCGCCAATATTTCTAAAACTATGCAGTTTAGCATCAACAACCCTCTATACAAAATTGTTCTACATTAAATTTGAAATGAAAAAGGCCCTATGCAAATCTTCCTAAAATGAATGGTTCCAAAGTTACGGAGGTAGTATAGTATAACTGGTCCAAAAAAGGCCTAACCCAAACATCCAAAGTAAAAGTTTTCCTCCAACACCAAAATGTTCTATATGGTCCACATATTGTTCAGTAAAAAGTTACACCATTTTAAGCGTCCGGTTTGGGGGGAGATGGGGGAGAAGTCGGTAAATTAGTAGTTTTTTTGGGGTTTTCGTCAATATTTCTAAAAATATTCTTTACCGCAAACAATGTTATATACAAAAATGTTCTACATGAAATTTAAAACAAAAAATGTTCTATAAATAATTGTTACAAAATCAACGGTTCCAGAGTTACGGAGGGTGAAAGTCGAGGTTTTCGATACTTGTTATATTTTTTGGGCAATATTTATGATATAACTATACCAAAAACCCAGACATCCAAAGTGAAAGTTATCCTCCAACACCAAATTGTTCTATATGGTCCACATAATGTTCAGAAAAAAGTCACACCATTTTGAGCGTCGGGTTTGGTGGGGAGAGGGGGGAGAAATCGGTAAGTATAAAAAGTATCGGAAACCTCCACTTTTCACCCTCCGTAACTCTGGAACCGTTGATTTTATAACAACTATGTATAGAACATTTTTTGTTTTAAATTTTATGTAGAACAGTTTTCTACAGAACATTCCTTATGCTAAAGCATAGTTTTAGAAATATTGACGAAAAACGTAAAAAAACTACTAATTTACCGACTTCTCCCCCATCTCCCCTCCAAACCGGACGCTTAAAATGGTGTAACTTTTTACTGAACAATATGTGGACCATATAGAACAATTTGGTGTTGAAGGAAAACTTTTACTTTGGATGTCTGGGTTAGGCCTTTTTTTGGACCAATTATACTATACTACCTCCGTAACTTTGGAACCGTTCATTTTAGAAGGGTTATGCATAGGGCCTTTTTATTTAAAATTTAATGTAGAACAATTTTGTGTAGAAGGTTGTTCATGCTAAACCGCTTAGTTTTAGAAATATTGACGAAAAACGTAAAAAACTACGAATTTGCAGATTTCTCCCCCCTTTCCCCCCCAAACCCGACGCTCGAAATGGTGTGACTTTTTTCTGAACATTATGTGGACCATATAGATCAATTTGGTGTTGGAGGATAACTTTCACTTTGGATGTCTGAGTTTGGGTCTAACTATACCATACTATAGAGAAAACATTGATTACGGGATTTAAGGAAGATTCATATTATCCGTTCGGGCACGTAGCGTTTCGTTTCCGAAAAATATAAAAACCTGATTTTACAAAGAGTTGTCCGATACTATACGCTCCGGACAGTATGAATTGTTCATATTTAAAACCCTAAAATCAATATTTTTCGGCAACGAAACGCTACGTGCCCGAACGGATAAATATGAATCTTCCTTTAAGAGGAAACAGTAGCGATCAACAGGTAGCGAAAACGCGTTCCAAGATTGCGGCTGTAATTTTGAATATTTTTTCGAGATATTTGGCACACGTATTCGTAATATAATAAAGAATGGCGGTACAGAGCCCAATTTGAAAAATATATTAATATGTGGAAATTACTCTGTAATTAAATACAATATTAAAAAAACGAGCCTGTACCGCCATTAAGAAGAACAAAAAAATACACTTTCTTCAAATAAACTTTTTTATCCGATGCCTAGATTTTGTGTCATTTTGGAACTACTAAAATTTTTTATTTCATTAGTAGTTCCAAAATGACACAAAATCTAGGCATCGGATAAAAAAGTTTATTTAAAGAAAGTGTATTTTTTTCTTCTTCTTAATGGCGGTACAGGCTCGTTTTTTTAATATTGCATTTAATTACAGAGTAATTTCCACGTATTAATATATTTTTCAAATTGGGCTCTGTACCGCCATTCTTTATTATATTACGAATACGTGTGCCAAATATCTCGAAAAAATATTCAAAATTACAGCCGCAATCTTGGAACGCGTTTTGGCTACCTGTTGATAGCTACTGTATCACCTTAATTCTTTTCGATAGGGCTTCCTTCTTTAAAATCAGAAACAAATAATTTAAAGATGACGTCCCACGCTTTTCCTTTGAATGCCCTATAAATATGCCCTCGGGTTCTTGTATCACATATATCCGGTCTGTTTTGCACTTCAATCAAAAACCGTTCCGAATCGAAATTCACTTTAAGTGCTCACCCTATAAATTCTCGTAAACATCTACGGCAGCTAAAAAAGTGGTCCGTCTGAATGGGTTTTGCCACTAGGGGACGCCACTAGCAGTGAGGGTCGGCGACTGTGAGCTGGGGTGCAACGTCCACTTCACATAAGAACGCACGGTAAATCATCGGAAGCTGCTTTGTGGATCCACAGAGTAGCGCTACAGAGTGGCCCGTTTGGTTTGGGCCTAAGTCCCTACGAAGGTAACTTTTTCTGAAATACTATGGGCATTAACTATGTTCCTCAGTACTTTATTCTAAAAACGCTGCATACGTATATCGTATATCTATATTGCTTTTCCTGGCACAACTCCACAGTTGGATGTCATATTTTCATATGGGCTTAAGAATTTATTTGTACAGAATTTTGCAATTTTATTGCAGACTAACATGATGGAATGTCTTCGTCCCAATAACCAATACATTTTCTTGTACCTTATGCCGAGCTCTTCTCGTTTATTCTGTACATGGCCTTCCAGCGTAGCTTTGGGTCTAGAGGTAGAGTGATACCCAAATATTTGGCTGTGTCTGCATAAGGTGGGTATTATTTTTTATGCTAACTGGAATGTGTCTTTTATTTTTATTTATCAATTAATTGGACGGACTTACTTTCTTTCAACTTAATTTGCCACAGTTTAGTCCATTTATTAATAATTTGATTAATGGAAGATTGTAGTGTTTATTGCTGTATTTATTGACTATGAGAAGGCCATTGATGGAGTACAACATCACAAATTAATTAAAATATTAAAGGATAAAGGAGTTGATAGTCAAGATGTATGAATCATAGAAAAATTATACTGGCGTCAAACAGCAACCGCTTGAATAAATGGAAAATCAACAGAAATATGCAAAATAAAAAGAGGTGTCAGACAAGGTTGTATAATGTCCCCACTGTTATTCAATTTATATTCAGATAGAACATTTAAGGAAGCGCTGCATAATTTGGAATGGGGTGTGAAAGTTAATGGAATTCTGATAAATACAATCAGATATGCAGACGATACAGTTATTTTAAGTGATGATATGAATGGATTACAACACCTTTTAAATGCCATTGACACAGTAGGAAGAGAGTTTGGCCTAAACATAAACTGTTCAAAAAGAGTATCCAGTTTTAAATATCTTGGTTGCCATATTACTGAACAACTAGATCCAGGTAAAGAGATAAAATGTAGAACCGAGATCAGCCCGCACGACATTTTTAAAAATGAGGCCATTCTTCTGTAATGATAACTTGCAACTTCAACTTCAAAAGAGCATGATTAAATATTACATTTGGTCAGTCCTCTTGTATGGTGTCGAAGCATGAACATTAACAATATCCACCATTAATCGTTTGGAGGCTTTTGAAATGTGGCTGCACAGACGTACACTGAAAATACCATGGACGGCTATGCTGACAAATGTGGCAGTCCTTAAGAGAGCAAGAGCAAATGCAATCAAATATAGAAATATGGCCTACTTTGGACACGTAGTAAGGGGAGACGGTATATTCTTCAACTTATTATGATGGGTAAAATCGAAGGACGCAAAGGAATTGGTAGAAAGCAGGCCTCTTGGTTGAAGTATATCAGGGAGTGGACAGAAATAAAGAAAGCAGAACAACTATTTAGAATAGCTCGAGACAGAGACAGTTTCGCCATGTTAATCGCCAACGTCAAGGGGACTTGATAGGGCACGTTAAAAAGAAGAAGAAGATTGTAGATTTCTAGCAGCTTCTTCGTAATCTTTAAATGCGGCTAAGAGAGCAATATCGTCTGGGAAGGTGACTAGAGTGTCATGTGTTAATTCGGGTATACTACTGGTACAAAGCAGATATACAGTGTAACATTGGGCCCAACACACTGCCCTATGGTATTCCTTTAATAATAACTTTTAATTCGGAATAGATTTCTTTATCCTTGACTCTAAAAACTCGATTTGTTATGTATGATTCCACTAACTGTGGATATTCTTTGGCCAAGGCTTAATTTGCATATATGTATGCCCCTTGTGCTACACCTTATCAAAAGCCTGTGCCCCATCAAGAAGGACAGTGGAGCAGACTTTTACTTCTAACGTTTTTTTTAATAATTATGTCCGTTAGTCCGTTACTCTGTGGACTTGCTCTATGGTCGAGTGCCTTCCTCTGAAGCCAAACTGGTGGGATGAAATTAAGTTTTTGTCCTCTATGAGAATGAGTATTTGGTTTAAACCTTTTTGAGTAATAATTTTTGGAACAGTTTCGAAATTACAGAATGTAAGGAGATTGGCCTGTACGACGACAGCTCAGTTGGTGGTTTTCCAGGTTTAGCGATCATCATCACCTCTGCTACCTTTAAGTAAGGCTTTGAACTATGAAGTTGTTTTAAAACCTCCCCGGTTACTAAAATCATACCCAGGAGCTTTTATAGGGTAGATGTTTTCTTTTATTTGATTCGCAACTACTTCTGGTGTAGTTGGTGTAATTTCGTTTTCTTCTTGTAGAAGGTTTCCGAAGGTAGCAAAAAAGGAGTCAATTTTTAGTCCGGTACGAGTACCTGGAGTACTCAACGCGCGGAGAATTTGTTGACTTTATAGCGGTACGCTTTAATTACTATTTTTGCTAATTTTATTTTCTTAATTTTTAATAACTTTTCTCAAAACGAAATAATATGGGTCATATAAATTCACATGTAATATACAAACCAGACGCTAAGAAGGGCACGATTTTACGAAACGAAATGTATCCTTAACCATATGTTTTTGGTGTGTTCAGTTTAACAAACTGAATTCCCCATAAATTAATTACCTTATCAGACCTTATGTCAATAACTCACTTTGGACATGCATTCGAAAACGTTTCCTAAAACTGCAGAAATGTTTCAACTTTTAAACGCCAGATCTAAATAATTTATTGCCTTTCTGGTCAGATAATAGAAACACAAACAGATTAGCGTCTGTGGTTTTTTTCAGCCACTCAGTCGGTTACTACACCCCAGCAGGCATCGGTCGCTTGCTGGGCCGAAACAATAACAAACCCTCTTACGAGATGTATAAGCAAAACACCTTTTTTACCAAAAATAAATAAGTATATTATTGACAATTGTTTGCGTTTTAATTAATATTATTTTATATAATTGTTTCCGTCAACACACAAACCTACCGGAACAACTTCCTATTCTTCAGTTACAATGTGATAAATTTCGAAAAAATTGCTTTAAAAAATAAAAAATTCATACCTAGAAGATCTATTTTTAGTACTTATAATAAAATAAAAACTGTGATTAATTTAATAGTTGGAGTTTAAGCTACACTTTCCAATGGGCTCACAGTAAATATGACACTTCACATTTCTCAGCATTCCTTCCTTTCACACACTGCTGGGCCGCCACGAGGAAAAATTCGACCTTCCATGTACTCCGAGATATTAATATCCCCATATCACGGATATCGTATATCAGATTTTGTTTTTTATGCACCTGTTGATCTCCGTTTCTTCTTATGGGAGAGAAGATATTTCGTGACATTATCATTCTTGTTATTATAGACATGTGTTTAAGATTACATTATTTTATTCATTTCCCACATTTTTTATTCGCTTCCGAGTAAAGAGCGCCGCAATACCTGATTCCCATTGAATAATAATTGACAGACAGTGCAAGCTGTTATACATGGATGAAATATAAAGTATCTCCAAGAAAGTGTCAAAGAAAATATTTACTTGATAGTACTAAGTAGTTTTCGTTCTGATGCAAACATCTGTATTAACCCAGTAACCCTGCGTTAGTGTACACAGATAAATTAGCACGAGAGGTGTTCCGGGGTATGTCATACCCCAAATTAACTAACGCAGGAATTTAAAAATTGTAAACTTTTGATCATTTACAATGATTAATCTTGGTATTTTACTTCTTTATGAGTCAAATAAGTTAAACATCATTTATGCTACATATTGCAATTATGCCACTCAAAAAACATGGGTGAACAATAATACACTCAGACACTCAGATATGAAACATCTTATTGAACACACAGCTCTAAAGAAACTTAGAGCATATTATACAAAGCAAAGAAAAAAATGTTTGCCGAAATACATCGAAAAATAAAAAAGTTAGAACTCCTCCAAATGGGCCAAATTTCATGTCAAACATGTCATTATAGACCTGGATCCCGCGTACAACAAAAAGTTGATTAATAGCAAGCTGAAAATTTGTTAATAGCTTAACGGTGTCTAGTCGGACAAACTTTGATGTATGGGAACACTGGAACAGGGGAAGTTTTAATTGTGGAACAGGTTAAAAATTTGGAAAGTCAGACTACGAAAACGTTCCAAGTATTTTGTCGGACAGCACTTCCAATTGATTTGCTACCATATCATTAAACTGTCATGCAAAAATCAGAATGATGTTTATCACCAACTGGGCATTTTAATGAGTGGAACACGAAGAACATATGTCAAATGACAGGAATCATGTTGGTTAGTAATAGCAGTCTGATTTTTGCATGAGAGTTTAATGAAAGGGTAACAAATCAATTGGATGTTCTGTCCGACAAAATACATGGGACGTTTCCGTAATCTGACGTTCCAAATTTTTAAACTGTTCCACAATTAAAACTTTCCTGTTCCAGTGTTCCCGTACATCAAAGTTTGTCCGACTAGACACCGTTAAGCTATTAACAAATTTTCAGCTTGCTATTAATCAACTTTTTTTTGCAAGCGGGATCCAGGTCTATTATTGCTTGTTCCTAAAAAATTGGTGTATGACATCGCATACAAATGTAAAATGTTTCCTAGCTTTATTTCTTGGACAATCAGAACATCTACTTGTTGTCCTACGTCGCATAGGTTCCAATTGGTGTACCTCTGGTTGCTGATTATCACAAAGTGGTCAACGCAAGGAAGGATTTTGTCTTCGATGGTTTCGAAACTCAGAAATCAGCTGCGTTCAAAAACATTCGTCTGTTAAGATTAGAGTTGTTTGTAGTTGTTATATAACTTGAACATTCATTCCAGCTGTATTCAAAAACGAAATAAAATAATGTCAAAGTCCAACGACGGCTGCTTCTTGATACACTGTAATTAACAGATAGATAACGTATCCAATGTGTCTACACAGCCTTTGGTTGAATTTTAAAAGCCGATAATTTCAAGCAATTTCGTTTCACCAGTTTCTTCAATTATAGTAACATCATGATGCAAAGTAAAAAAGAGGATTACATTTTTTGATTTGTTCAAAACAGAAACATATGACACAGTCGTTATATCATCTTTGAAGGCAAATTGTGAACTGCGAATTTCTCTTCCTCGTGTGATCAGAAGTGCTGTTGGAATTTGCCTTTTAAGAAAAATAAAAATTATAGTACATCTCGAAAAACATCAAAATATCATGTAATTTACCTCCAGAAAACAAAACAACTAAAAGTTACTTAAAACAGTAGTGTACCGGGGTATGACATTTGACATACCCCAACCGTCTTTGACAAACTCCTAATTCAAATTGAAATTGTATCGACCGCTGGCAACAAGGTTATCGCGACAAAACATGGATAAACTACAGCTACTAGGCGGTACAGGGCGCTATTTTATCGATTTTCGATTTTATAGTAATAAAAGGAGTACCTGTGGTATGGTATACCCAGAACACTAACCGAGGGTTAAGCAGACTACCCCAACCATTTTTCTGTCTACTTCCTCATTCGCGAGCCAAATCGATCAAACTGGTAGAGCCTTTAACAAACGTATAGCAGAACACAAAAGGGCTTTCAATAATAATAGAAAGCCAGATTCCACATACGGATTTCCTCTTCTAGATCATAATCATTCTTTTAATGATCATTATTCAGCTAAATACTAATTTACTAGTTGATTTACTAATTTGTTAAATAGAAAGCTGTAAAAAACACAAGAATTCCTAATTTTCACTACATGCTAATAATTATTGAGGGTGGGCGCACCGAAACAGAGATAAAGCAAAGGATCGCGAAAGCAAAAAAGGGTGATTGGATTGGATGCCTAAACCCGATGCTATGGTCAAAAGAACTATCTAATCAAAGAATACATCTCATCTTTAACTCCATCTTTAAAAGTATAGTGCTCTATGGATGCGAAACATGGCAACTTACTAAATCCCTGGAACAACGCCTACTTGCATTGGAAATGGACTTCTGGAGAAAATCGGCTAGAAAATCAAGGCTTGAAAGAATACAAAATGACCAAATCAGAAATATAATGGGAGTCAAGTCAACCATCATAGAAGACATTCAAAGGAGATAACTGATCTGGTATGGTCATGCAGAAAGAATGGATGACGACAGGCTGTAAAAACAAATTTTAAAATGGACGCCCACGAAAAGAAGCAAGAGAGGAAGGCCAAAACAATCCTGGCTACCTACCTGTTTGATACCCGGACTCTGCATATTAAAGACTAAACAACCCCTTATCCTCACAGGGCAGTGTCTGCGCTGCGCCAAGCCTTCCGACTATGCTGTTTCACCCCTGATTTGAGTGAGATTTTTTCTGTGGTTTCCATCCACATGGCCGACCAATGAAGGCAAGCCCCCACATCGTTAAACAGTTCCGATCAGCCAGCGATTTAGCTATACGGTATCAACAGGTCCACCTAGGTTTTATTAGCCTCCTCCCAGCGTGCAGACCTGTGCCCAAGTGACCATTTACTCCCTAGCTTCTCGTGGAACAAAAATATATTAAGAACAATTAAACCAAACATGCAAGAGAGAGAAAAAGCGCAGTCTTACCTATAAGAACCAGGAAACTATGGGACTGCATCCTGTTCCAGGGCGTAGTATCGGAGACATAAACAAAATACTGTAAATTATTTCCTCTAGTCACAAAACACTAACGAAGGACTTTCAAAGAAGATATAAAAATCTAAAAAGGGAGATATTAAGTAGCGCAGTGAGGAAAAGGTTTTTTAAGAAACCCAGAAGTTATTACAGAAGTCACAAAAACCAGAAGAGGTTTAAACGAAAGAACAACCCAGACTCAAAAAGACCGGTATGAGGAAAACAACCCAGAAGCTCAGCGTACAATTATCCTACGGACAGATGGCAAAAACTATAAGACCCTAAGAATATTGCCCCAAAACTATTCAGAGACTTCTCTTTCAGTGAACCACTTGGTAGCACAAAACAGATGATTCTGGACAAAATATTGGAGAGGAATTTGGATGGCAAAAAATCTGTAGCTCATAGTTCAGACCAGGTTGGATGCTGCTGTCTTGTGATAAAGCCAGAGTTGAATGTCGGAAAAGCATAATTCAGAACAGGACAGTAACACAGGACAGTAACCATAAGAATGTTACAGTAAACATGCCACGCTAGCCAGACTAGATCAAGTTCTTCATCTTCAAGCAGAAGTAGAACAAAGGCCATCAGCAAAGGACCAAAGAAGACTTGCAAGGATTACAAGGGATCAATCAAATCTACAACGGCTACTTAGGATTTGTGACGCGCAGAGAAAAGTACCAACAAGTTTTTTTAGTAGACAAGATCCAATTTAAAGCTGCCCAGTACTATGGCTGAAGAATACCAAACATCATTATTATCAGTAAATCGTTATCAGTATATTGAAATTGTTTTTGACTATGGTTTGTTTTTAAACCAGGAGTAAACTAAAAAGACAGATTCACACCCAAGAAAGTCACTAGAAAAATCACCAAATACATATTCTTTTTTGGTTGATCATATAGGCTTTCGACAGTAATCCATAAATATTATATTATACTAATACGTCGCTAAAGAGTTCTAAAAACAAGTGCTTTTTATATAAATGCAGACTAAAAATAAAATCGGAGAATTAAAAGAATAACATAGAAAACACAAAAAATCGCTGATATAACTTTATTAACCTATGAAATGCCAATAGTGTCAAAATTGTATAAATGTTATTAGCGTCAAAATGTCATAACAGTGGAGTAAACTTGCCTGCGGTTGGACCAATTACAAACAAACATTACATCGCGGTGAATTTGAATTACTCCTCCTGGTTTAAAAACAAACCATAGGCGTTTAGTATCAAAAACTATTGTCAGAATACATTAAATTTCATCAATTTTCCACCAAATTATGCATTTTTGCAAAAATCTTCTTCCTGTCTTTAGCAGGACCCTGTAAAGCAGGAAAGTGATCTCTACTGTATCTTCCCGGTATTATACGTTTCGTTAAAAACGGCATTAGATAACTGCATCGAATAATTAGTATTGTTAATTTTAATTAACATCGCATGTTGGCTAATGTACACTTCGTGAACCATAATTATTGTTTTGCATATCTAACTACGGGGTGTTTCGTAATGATTTATCCCGTCAAAACACGAGATACTACGTTCATCGGTTGCAGCGATGGTATAGAACTGTTCATGTAAGCTAAATTGAGAAATATTTTATATTGAAATCCCGGAAGAGAACAAGCGTAATAGTATTTTCTTCTTCTAGCCCTATATACCATGACAGAGTCTTTTGAAAATGGTAAAAAGTGAAAAAAAATTGATGGAACCTATTGAAAAATAAAGAAAATAGACAAAGATTACAGGAACAATTATTTACAGACGATCTGAGAACGGGAAGTAGAAGGGGGTGGTTTTTACTAGCGTAGACGCAAAATTTCAGGCCAAGGCTTTTTAAGTGCATTCATTTTTTTCGAATCCTGAGAAAACTAATAAATATTTTTGAAAAATTCAAGCACAGAATGGAATATTACATTATTACCGAGGGCCGAGGGTTACATTATTACCGAGGGATAGTAACAAGCTCGAGCTTAGCTCGGCTCGGCTGGTTTGACGAGCCGAGCTTCGAGCTCAAACCGGTTTGTTTCTTGCGGGCCGAGCTTCGAGTCTATTCAAATTTTTTTTCTAATTTTTCTAATTCATTTATTTCTGCTACGACTAATACTTTTAAGTTCCTTAAAATTTCGATAATGTTTATTTTAATAAGTTACAGGGTGAAAAAAAAAAAAGAAAAAAGAAACCTTTTGTTTATTCTAATGGACTTTCGGCCCTCGGTAATAATGCAATCTTTCATTTTGCGTTTAAATTTTTCAAAAGTATTTATTAGCTTTCCCAGGATTCGAAAAAAATTAATGCATTTAACACTAGAAGCGCGGACATTTGGGCTACTCTTATAAGCGCGAGCGGGTCATTTTTGACCCATATGATCCATGTCGAAAATGTACAAGGAAACTTTAAACAAAATATGATATATTTATTTGATAATTAATAATGGTAATTAACAAAGTAAAAAACTAATATAAAACATTACTAGATAGTGCTTTCACCTACATAATGAACATATAAAATATTGTGTAGAAGTGCATTTTTTACAAACTGTTTTTTTACACGCGTGGCATTTTACAAATGATTTGTTTCCAGAACATTCTGATTTGATTTCACAACGTGTTCGCTTTTTTTGAGGTTCATCGACTTCATCTGGGATGGCAGCTCGTTTGGCAGCAACTCTAGTCCTGGCGTGTTTTTCTGAGAGTTCCTCTCCTAGCTTCACAATATAATTTCTGCGACTTATTTTCGATTTGTTCAAGGACTTATATAAGATCCAGGCGTTTATTCCAGCTAATTCCAGTAAACTGTAAAACGTGTGAACAGGCCAACGCCTAGACGATGCCTTCACTGAATACTTGCGTGCCATTTGGTCCACTACATCAACACCATATTTTTTCTTATTATAACATTCAATTGTTTCAGGTTTCTTTTTATCAGTGGATGCAATTTGTATATCTGGGTGCATTGTACTAAGCATGACCACATTTTTGTTACTTTTGGCCTGATAAACACTCAATGATATATCACCTCTTTTTAGAAATATTGTACTGTACAACATTTCTTTCGCGTACTTCACACAATCCGGAATTTCACGTCGAGCTTTATTTATAGTGCCAAGGAGACTAGTACTATTCGCTTTCAAAAATTCAGCAAGTGATAGTGACGTGAAGAAATTGTCACACGTAACATGTCTTCCTTTTTTTAAATATGGTTGCATCAACTTTTTTACCACATAATCACCGAGGCGCTCGTTATTTGGTCTCGTTTCGTCTTTCCCTAAATACGGAAACGCGTTGACAATATAGTTTGTGTCTTTGTCCACGGCCATCCAGAATTTTTGACCATATTTATCGGGTTTTGAGGCCATAAACTGAGTAAACCTACACCTAAACTTTGATGGAAACAGTTGCTCGTCGACAGTGATATATGGTCCTGGAACGTAGCTGCTCTGTGAATTTGCAATAAAATTGTACCAAATTTCCGACACTAACGCAAACTTGTCGTCTTTCAGTCTTTGCGATCGTGTAGACTTGACATCGAATCTGAGATATTTCATTATTTCTCGAAATTTGTCACGTGACATTGCCGCTTTTACAAAAGCATTGCCCCATTTCTCGGACCACAGCGAATCCAAATCTATACCTTTAGCACCCATGGCTCCTCGTACATATATTATACCTATAAATGATTCTAACTCCTCTATTGTTAGAGACCAAGTGTTTGAATGAACTCTGCGTGCTTCTTGAATAGTACAGTCGGTGATATGTTTTAAAATGTTAATGTCAATAAGAAGTCGCCAAGCACTGTTACACGTTTCATCGACATGACGTTTGGCATATGGTGTAGGCCCGGAAATATCTTTGAACACGTTTTGGTGTGTTCTTCTACCAGCCGATGCATTACATAGTGATTCGATCTTCCATACTGTACCGTCAGGAGCTATAATTTCTGAGGCAACAGGAATTTTAGAAAGAACACCGTACTTACATCCTTCTGCTCTAGCCGGTGGTTGACTACGGCCACGTCTACTTCCACGTAAGCTTCGTCGACCACGTCCTCTGTTTTCTGCGGGTAGGCTGTCGTTTGTCGCTGAAAAAAATACATTATACATCAGAACGATAAAATACATAAAAGTGCGAAATAATAGGTTTGTTCCAACACAATGAAAAACCGTCATGTAACGATAACGTTACTATAAAATAATACATTCCATCGATTATTCTGTTTAGTTCACAGGAGCGTGATCGTTACAGGACAGTTTTTCATTGTGTTGGAACAAACCTAATATCATCATCTTATCACGTAAAGACATATAACTTACCTTCAACAACGTTACTCTCAGACTGAGGCACTGTCAGTTCCGTGTCGTCATCGGACGAAGAATCAACTTGGTCTGGTTGTTGCCACTCTTCATCAGATGAAGAGTATAAGATTTCGCCTTCTAAAATCTCATTCATTGCATCAACAAGCTGTTGATGAGTCAAAGGCCGACTACTCATAGCCACGACACTTTATATGTACTCAATAAAATTAAAAAAAGACGTACTACTACCTCACTAATTCAAACTCGACTGAACGACGCGATGGACTAGCTGGCAAACGTAAGTATGGTCTAAGTATGGTATCCCCTCCATTCAGACGGTATTATATATATCGACATTCCATTGCCATTAGTTATAAGTAGTAACACCCATGGGCGCCCATATAAAAATTTGTAGGGGGGCCAGACGTGAAGATGCTGCACATTACATTTTGTATACTTTGGATGACAATATATAGCTTAGAGCACCCGAAAAGCTAGGGAGGCACGCTCCTCCCCCCCTTCCGCCCATAGGTATGGGATCCTATGGAATACCCGAAACTGCAATATAAGTTAGTATGTATCAATTGTAAATAATTTATACTAATATAAATAGTTGGGTCAGGTATGACCCATCCGCGCTTTAAGGTAAATTCGTAAATAAACAAAAAGATTGTTATCAAAGTAGACATCTAGTTTTGTGTATGTAATGTACCCGATAATTCACAAAATGTCATAAAAATTTAAGGCTGTAGCAAGTATAGAATAGTTACTGCACATATATGAATTTTGAAATGGGTCAAAATTGGAACGGCCGCGCTTCTAGTGTTAAAAATAATTGGTCCGAAATTTTTTAAGGGTAAAAATTTATCGCGATTTCCGGCAAAACTATTTTTTTTTTCTGTGAATTTGATGGCCTTGGCCGAGCCAATTAGCCAGACGTTTTGTTATTTTAAAAACAAACAAATTTGTTTTTTCAATCAGAGGAATTTTTTCTATATTTCTAACTCTAAATACATAACAAACTAACATATTACAATTATTATTATCTAAATAATACACTGTTTTTGTTGTAAATATATTTTTTTTAATTTCTATTATTTTATTTTTTGTATTTTTTTATAATTTTTAATTTGTTTTTTTTATTATTTTTATTATTATTATTATTATTATTTTTTACTACGTTAAGACATAAACCCGATTCAACATCGCGGAGGTTACTTATGAATTACTTATGAAAAGAAGTTTAACGACAAAGTTGTAGGTTGTAGGTTAAAAAGATCTAAAGCTGTTGTAAGATCTAAAACTTTTTGGATAACTCCAAAATTTATGCGAAAAATTCAAATAACTGAGATTGTGTAATAACAGTATTCAGTTGAATATTAATGAAGGCATGTAATAGTACCCTTTATAATCCCTTGAAACGTTTCTAAATCTACCGATTCAGTCCAGTCACATTTTGTTTGCAAATATAGAAACATAATCCCTTAAAGAAGTTACCGAAAAATGTGCCGTTGCAGTACAGAGATTTATTATTTCATTTACAAAAATGTGACTATCGAGCAACAAAAACCTTATGAGAAACTAGATTAGCAAAGTGTTAGAAGATACAAAAACTCTTGGTAAATAAGCTCGTGGATCATCATATGATTTCCGAATTGATGTAAAAGGAAAAATACTTTTTGTAAAATGGAACGGTAATACCTAAGGGCTTGTTTATATGCAGGCGGTTTGCCAACGTAGACGTCGCGGTTTCCCTATTTTCCCCCGTGTTTTACTTGGTATTAGGGTGAAACTTCAAAGGCGGCATTAGGGTGAGATCAAGTAAAACAGGTAAACCGCGCAGTCGACGTTGGCAAACCACCTGCGTATAAACAAGCCCTAAGTGTGTTACTACAAAATTGAATTTTGATAATATAGATAGGTAGTTCTCACACAAGTTAGTAGATGGAAAAGCTCAAAGGAAAACGTTTATCTTAAACGTCTTAACCGCAAGTGTATAATACATTGATATGAAGAATGGATCAACAATATAGTTTGAGGAAAAATTTGTCATGCTCAGTGATCTATTTATACGACAGATCAAAAGTCAAAAATACAAATATATAAAACAATTTCATGAATATGTATATCCATATTACGAACAATATTACTGATATAGTCGGTTCGCTAAACTCAGACATAATTGGCTAAACATTTTAGTAAGTAATTTTGACAATTTGATAAAATTGGCAAAAAATAATTACTAAATAGTTAATAATTACTAAATAGTTACAAATTGGCAAAATTGACCAAAAACAAAAAAAATACCTACTAAAATCACTAGCCAGTTGTGTCTGAATTTAGCGAACCCACTATAATTATTTATATTTATGTACTTATGGTAGGGGAGCCCAATCAGGGATTTTTGCTGTTACTCGAGCGCGTCAGATTATCATATGGAGAGAAACCTGGTACCCTGCAGATGTACCTATACCATATATTGGCTCTTAACACAGGGGAGTTCGTTAAAGGGGCCCAAAAAAAATTCTATCCTTCAAAAAACTCGAAATTGTCAGATTAAGATAAGGTAAGTTAAGTACATGCAAAAGAGTGTAAATTTCAAAAATCTGACGATTTGAGCGGGGCATAAGGAAATGGGTGAGTCCCAAAGTTTCAGAAGAAAAAAGCGAATATTTCGCGAAATGAATGACAGATCGAAAAACTAAAAAATATACTTATGCTAAATATTTTTTAAAAATCTATCGAATGATACCAAACACGACTTCCCACGGAGAGGGGTGGGGGGTAAATTTAATATTTTAAATACGAATCCCGCGATATTTCACGAAATGAACATTAGATCGAAAAACTGTAAAATACACTTATTCAATATTTCTAAAAAATCTACCGAATGGCACCAAACACTACCCCCCACGGAGGTGGGGTGGGGGATTACTTTAAAATCTTAAATAGGAGCCCCCATTTTTATTGCAGATTTGGATTCCTTACGTAAAAATAAGTAACTTTTATTCGAAACATTTTTTCGAATTATGGATAGATGGCGTTATAATCGGAAAAAACGATTGTTGGAAATGGAATATTAAATTAAAAAATGGCAAGCGCCCGCTAAAATGGAAAACTTTACTTTACTTTTTTTGGTTTTAGGACCTACTCTTCACAACAAAATAGGTCCCCATAACGCTCAAGTGACTGCATATTTAGCATACTTTGCTCCCCTACCATTAGGTAAAATTTTGAAATTTGAAAAAAAATTTGGGCGTTAATGGGTTATCTTCAGACTTATTTTATTCATATCAGGAAACCATTATCTATTTAAAATGTTAGGTCTGTTAAACTTATATGTATATACAAATAACAAGGAAGAAAAAGATAGCGTAGTGTCGGTAACATTGGACCTTATCTGACAATTTTTCGTATTTTCAATTTTTTTTTTTTTATTTTTTTGATTGGGGAATAAATTTCATATAAGTGCAGATAAAAAGATACCTGTTGTCTACATAGTTAAATATGCAGGGATGAAATTTCTCATCCCTTTGAACGAGAATGTGGATGTTATGTTTTATACTTAGGGGTTGATTAAAAAACGTCATTAATAGGTTCAGAAATTTTGTCAATTAGAAATTCGTAAATGAACTGACATTATTGTATCAAAAATACACATACTGTGTTTTAAAGTCTCTAATTCGGCCATAACCTTATAAAATTAAAAAAAAACTACCCAAAATACACTGTTTGGTAATAATTACCAAAAACTGAAGAACTTACCGGATGCTACAGCATACCCATTAGCTAGGCAACAAAAAGAATGTGGTCTCGTCCCTGTAACAAAGGGCCAAACCTTCTAGTCCGCCTGTACACCCTGCGGCATTTCCAAACACAAAACACCCCCTAATAAAGAACTGTCACTAACACCACTACAATTCACACGGCTCGTTTTTCGCGATAACCGGTGACACTACTCAAAATCGTCTACTCACTAATCGGGAAATAGTTTTTCGTTTTCCGGAATGGTCCTACTAACGAAAATCAAAACAAAAACAAACCAAGATGAGAGGATGCGCGCCGGCAATTCGTAATACTAGTTAGCCTAGGAGGCATACACGAGCAGCTGCAATGTGACTGCGCCTGATGCGGCGTTGCCGTTCTCGCGCGCGTCTATTTCCCCGAAGCTTGCTGCTCGCTTGACAGATTAAACAGGTTAGGTTTTTTACATGAGAATGCATATGAGAACATTATGATTGACAGTTACCTTTTACATTGTTGTATTTTAAAGATAATTTAATAACGGAAACAAATAAAGGGACACTTTCAGGAAAATTTAGAATTAAAATCGGAGTAAGGCAGAGCGGAAAATAATCATCAGAATCCAGTGGCGGCTCCAATTTTTACAATAGGGGAGGCTATACCTAACTCTAAAATATCTAGACAAATTTGCACTAACCAAAAAATGCGCCAAAAAATGTAATGTAAGGCCCCATTTTTTGACCATTTTTGAAGTTATACTTCTTTAGGCACGAGGGTGAATTTTTATTTTCCCTGGCGCATGCGCACACCGACAATATGGTATTAGTCGCTCAAACGTTATACGGGATCTGATTGGGTGTTAAAATCATCTGTCAATAATTGTTCAATATGGAGATTATGGATAAACCCGTGTTGAGCTGCCCCCCCCACTTGCAAAAATTAAAAAACAAATAGCCCTGATTTATGAGCTTTCATATTCCGCAAATTAAAAATTTTGAGCTCGTTCCACTGAGCAGGAATTTAATATTTTAGTGGGGGGGGGGGGGCTGAGTACTTAAAAATAGGAATATTGAATCGATTTTTGCGGCAGAATTACGAGCTATTTATGAGCTCTTGAAATAATATAGTTTCGATTTTTGAGCTCATCCCCTTCACCCCCAAACAACCCTTTAATTGATTTAACTTACGAGAAAAATGCTGAGAAAACTTAAAATATATCGTATTGCGGATATAATTCCTATAGCTTATATTCTAAGAATAAACTATTCAATCACGCGCATTTCGATTATTGAGCTACAACCCCTTCGCAAGAAAACTACCCCATCTTTCCGGCTTAAGAGAGAGTTGTACTTAAAATACATTAAATTAATTATTTGGCGACTACATATCATTTCATAATTTATAAGCTCCCAAATTACGCGCATTTAGATCAGTAAATTGCAATTTATTTTGTACAGTGCAGTCACTGAAGGTAAAAATCAACGATTACCTTCAATTTCGGTGAACCTTCATCGATTTTCACGAAAATTGGTCAGTGGTTAGAGGATACCTCAAGAAACAAAGGTGACATGGTGCCACCTTGCGCCTTTACCCTGAGGGTGGATACCGCCCCTTCTCGGAGGTGAAAATTATTTTATAAAAAATAACTGCACAAATCGATAAAAGGACAAATTATAAGCAACATTTGTTATATAAAGTTATTAAAATAAGTCAATACTTTTTAAGTTATTAAAGATCAAAGATTTTAACCATTCGTGAAAAAAATGTATGTTTTGAAGCGGTTTTTCGTAAATCACTGAAAAAGTACGTTTTTACAAAAAAGTTAATAGTGGTTTAATTCGTATAGCTTATATTCTAAGAATAAACTCTTAAATCACGCGCATTTTGACTATTGAGCTACATCCCTCACTGGCGGATCCAGGGGGTGTCACGGGGGGTCATGACCCCCCCCATAATTGTAAACCCACTTATCCTAGGGTTGGTAAGACTAAGTGACCTTGCATCAGAGAAAAGTAATTAAATAACCCTCAAGACCCATGACCCCCCCCCCAAAAAAATTTCTAGATCCGCCACTGCATCCCCTTCGCAAGAAAACCATCCCATATTTCCGGCTTAAGAGAGAGTAGTACATACTTAAAATAATTTAAATTAATTATTTGGCGACTACATATCGTTTAATAATTTATGAGCTCGCAAAATATACGCATCTATACCAGTGGTTCCCAACCTTTTATATCTGGCGACCCACCTTCTGATGTTTTTTCAAATTCGCGACCCATCCCTCACCTCCATCGGTTGTAAGCCCGATACATTTGGACCAATTAATTCCATTTTCGAGAAAAAAAAAACTGTCCAAGGAATAGAAAATGTCTTGGCAAGTTGCAGTGCTGTTAAGTGTGTGACAAAATAACATTTCTTCTTCAACTGATCCATTGAAACTAAACCTTACTAAGCATAACAAATTAACTTTTTCAGCAATATCTGTACTTTCGTCTAATTGTACAGAATAAGTGATGAAATTATTTCTGCCCCAGGCAAAATGAGGTTCTCGCCTGCTGTGCGTGGAGCGCTATTTTTTGCTATTAGCAAAGACAGCTGGTAAGATGCCATGGTAATTTTATTTATTACCTTGTCACGATGCCACATTCTCCATATTCAACCGAGTCGAAATCAGTGCTTTGAAGAACAACAAACGTTTATTTAAGGCTTTGAGATCTTTGGTTGAAATGTAGTTTTGAAGGCTTCATACTTTCGGAAGAATGAAGGTTTAGCCAAGACATTGGGTATAGGTTCTTCTTCCGTACCTATGAACGTGAAACCTTCTTTCTTCCCTTTCGTAACATTTGACAATACCTACTGGAGGCACTTTAGCGTCATTGCTAGAATATGGACGATCATCTTGGTCAGTAGATTGCAGTTTTCTCTTAACACAAGACCAACTTTTCAGCCAGTTTTATATCGTTAAATGGTATCAAAAGTAGTGAAAATTTCACTACTTTTAAACGAAAACAACTCTAGAAAGAGTATCAAGTCACTGTTGTATGTTACTACTCGGGCAAATACCAGAGCCAGACTGAGAACAAGAATTAAGTGTTTGGGTCTGAGTAAGAGAGCCAGTGGGAGAAAACCGGTCTGTATGCTACTCAGCTACTGTAAGAGCCACGTCGCGACCCACCTGAAATCCGCCCGCGACCCACTAGTGGGTCGCGACCCACCGGTTGGGAAACGCTGGTATAGAGTATTGTTGGAGTTATTATCAAAAGCAAATAATTTACGAAAATTTGAAAAATTTTGATTTTTTTAAATCGTATTTAAAATAATAACTCCAACAATACTTTACTTTACTTTAAGTACAACTCTCTCAAGCCGGGAATATGGGATGGTTTTCTTGCGAAGGGGTTGTAGCTCACTAGTCGAAATGCGCGTGATTTAAGAGTTTTTTCTTAGAATATAAGCTATACGAATTAAACTGCTATTAACTTTTTTGTAAAAACTTAGTTTTTCAGTGATTTACGAAAAACCGCTTCAAAACATGCATTTTTTTCATGAATAATTAAAATCTTTGATCTTTAATAACTTAAAAAGTATTGACTTATTTTAATAACTTTATATAACAAATGTTGCTTATAATTTGCCCTCTTATTGATTTGTGCAGTTATTTTATATAAAATAATTTTCACCGCCCAGAAGGGGCGGTATCCACCCTCAGGGTAAAGGCGCAAGGTGGCACCATGTCACCTTTGTTTTTTGAGGTATCCTATAACCACTGATGAATTTTCGTGAAAATCGATGAAGGTTCACCGAAATTGAAGGTACTCGTTGATTTTTACCTTCAGTGACTGATCATTTTTCAATGTATTTGTGTGTGTTTTATTCTTTTATTTTTTTAATTTTTGGTATTGTTTTAATACAAATTTTTGGAAAGTAGTAAGTATTACAATTAGTTTAATAACTAAATTAAATATAAATAAACTGTTTAAAGTATATTGATTTCGTTGAAATCATATAATAGAAGTATAACTTCTTACGTTCGTACAAAGTACACACATTCTTTTTTTTTCCATAGAATTACATTTTCCGTCGATTTCCATGATTAAAATGTAACGAAAAATTCCCACCGCAAGATGGGGTGGCAACCACCCCCAAGGTTTTAGCGTACAGCGGCATGATATAGAAAATGATCCTAGAGCTATTGCCTACCTTCCGTGAAAATATCAAGTAAATCCATGCTGGACTAAACATTTTTCATCGCTATTTGTTATCGTCCACATTTCTGAGGCGTGAATGAGGATAATGGGCTTGATAAGAGTTCGTAAATGAATATTTTCATTTTTTTTTGTGACTATGTTTGATGTTAAAATTTCTTTAATCCTTAGTATCCTCTATTTGCTAGATATATACGTCTGTCAATTTCTGCAGTTATTGTGTTGCTTTGGTTGATTTGTGAGCCTAGATATATAAACTCTCTCACTCCTTGGAAAGTAAACGTTCCAACAGTTAGTTCTTCGGGTTTGGCTACTTGCTTATTGTTTGTCACCTTCATAATACTTTGTTTTACTAGCGTGTAGCCCCATTATTTTTGCTGCTATTTCCAATGTCGTGGGCAATTTAGGAGGGTAATTCCTCTGTAGTTATCACAAAATGTTTGATCTCATTTCGTGTGAATAGGTACAATAATTATACCTAAGTTCCAGTCTTCTGGCATTTTTTATTTACACAACAGTTCAGATTTTTTGCGCCATGTTTTAAAAGCTCAGGAGGAATACCATCGGCGCCAGGAGCTTTTGTTTCTTTCAATTTTTGTATTGCTTTGATGACTTCTTCCTCTGATGAAATGTTACCTTTGTTTCTTTCGTCGGTCATGCCTTCGAGCTGGATTACTGCTACTATTTCTTATAGTCAGTCTACCCTCTAAACAACACAGCTCTAAAACCCAATAATTATTGAGCATGCATGAGTCATCCAAGTAGGAGTTTTAAAAAATAAATAACCGATTATGCTCGTTTTATACTCAACATATGCGAACCATTTGATTACAGTAGGCCATCTAGAGATGAATAGCAACTTTGAAAGTTTGCTTGGACAACAGGTATTTACTTATTAGATAGAAAAGCAGCAATAAATAAATACTCGTTAGTTACCAACCGATGGGACATCGAAGTCCTAAGTTTTCACCCAACGTGACTGGAAGTAGAACTGGAAGTCGATACTTTAACTGTTCGTGTAACTTTGGGTCGATTGGTATACGATTTCACCAATCTTGAGTCATTTTTCAAACTTCCGGACATAACTTTTTAAACGGAGATGACACTAAAACTGAAACTGGAACGAGCTCGACTTTTCAATGAGCATCGATTATTATATCACATACTTATGTACTTTTATCATATAATTTTTAATCGGAAGTGATATAAAAACCGGAAGTTCTAGGGCAATTTTCTCACTTTTAACAGCATATTTGGGTTATAAGCTCTCATTTGACACCTCATTTGTCATTCTATCTGTTCAAAAATGGAGAAGTTGTGTTTACGGACGGACAGACAAGCATGGACAATTCAAGATTTTGATATATTATTCCAATGTTGTAAAATGGCTGAAAACAATATTATAAATTGTTTGCACACGTAAATAAGTTGATTTCTCTTCTGAAAAAGCTGTTGTATAGCGAAACATGTCAAGTTGACGATATTCTGTGAGAATTAAAAAGCAATTTCGTGTTCTTGCGTGTAGTTTTATTATTGAACATGAATTTTCATCGAGTTACCGGCCACTTCCGTAAACTATTTCTATGTCCACTACAATACGGACTTTTCTCAGAATTGGCAACGCCGCTCCTAGACAAACGCATGCGTTCGTATTATTGGGTTATGCTTGGCAGGTCGGCCAATGGGACCGTAAAAATCGCGCGCGCTAGGAAATGAATAAAAGGAATATAATATGTTGGCAAGCATTCTATTCCAAACCCCTTTCATGTACAAGGAATAGTCATAAATAGACTTAGATGTAATTCTATCTAGAACAATGCTTCAGTAAAACGAGTAACGGGTCTTTGCATGTGGTTAAGCAAAAGTTTAAATGTCAACTTTTGTTTTTAATATGGATAGTTAATGGTTAACTATTATAAAATATAAGCAAGGGAAACTAAATATCTCTTTTGAATCAACAATGCACTCAAATAGAAAATATATCATGGCTCTGTCTGTTTTTTTCAATGTACCTCCATTCCAGTAAGTTGTCGTTCCATTGTTTTCGTGGTCTTCCCACTGATCGACTTCCTATTGGGGAATCGTCTCTCTCCATCCTTACTACTCTATTTGTTTTCATTCTACTTATGCGGTCATTTCATGATTCCATTCTACTCTTCTGTTTTTACTCCGTTATTAATGTTATCCACCTTGCATCTCCGTCGTATATCTGTACTTGTAGCTCTGTCCCATAGAGTCTTACCATCGATTTTTCGAAGGGATTTTATCTCTGCTCATTCTAGCATTATTTTTGTCCCTTTTGTATTAGGTTGTGTTTCTACCGTGTATGTCATTATTGGTCTGATGACTATTTCGCAAATTCTGCCTTTCATTTTTTTTCCGATATTTTTATTTCTCCATATTGTTTCATTAAGGCAACCTGCGGCTCTGTTTGCTCTTATTCACTTGATCTTCCACTTCTGTTTCGAGCTTTCCGTAGGTAGATAGTGTCATGCCTACATATTTAAACTCCATCACTTGTTCTATTATCTGACCTTCGGGCTCCAGTTTACATCAGAAAAGATATAAAAAGAGAAATAAGTAGAAGAAAACGCGATTATGAGGCGACAACAAAATCATAACATAATTGGAAGTATTAGAGACAAGAAACAAAATATCGTATAATTCTATAGGTATGTCATCTACTCAATGAAGGGTGACAGCCATAAAAATATATCGTACTCTTCTCTCTTATGAAGTATTTTATAAACTTGTCGCAACTATCCTCTTTTTCCTACGGCGCTACAGTCCAAGTCGGGCTCTGGCTCCCCGGCATACCTTTCCTTGGCTGCTCTCCTATGCTGCTTTCCTGATTATTGTCTTTTGCTATGAAATAACAATTTCCTGCCCACTTGAAATTTTTCTAAAAAAATACATTTGAACTTTGAAAAATACGATTCTAATATTTCTAATGTTTTACATAAATAAATTGACGTTACATAAATAAACTGACTGCATAGCTTCATTGATGATGCATAGATACTGAAATAGCTATATGGCAGTATATGGAGATGGTGGTCCAACTCTAAATCAAATAAAAACAAAAACTGTCTTTATCTGTTTCATCTTTACTCAGATTTGAGTACCTGAAACTGTCTTTTGGTCCTTTTCCTAGACGAAAAGAAGGTAAATACGTGGCTAGTGTCCTTTATTTGATTTCTTCTATATTCGTCGTCTCTTGTGCTTATATATTGTAAAAGCCAGAGATACAGGATGCAGCCAGAAAGCAGTTTCTTAACGAAAAGTCTTGGATTTAAAATATTGTTTATTATTTTTACTTTCAATTATTCCAATTGTTTAAATGTAGTAAACTTTGTATCTAGGGCTTTTCGTTTTCCTCGTATTACGAGAGATGTCGCTGTTTTGCGTCTCAAAAGGTGGAATAATTGCATCGCGATGTTTTCCCTTAAATAGGCAGGGTGTTGATAATATTTGGTTTAGAGTTGTGACTGCATAGCTTCACTGATCATGCATAGATGCTGAAATAGCTATATGGAGATGGTGGTCCAACTCTGAGTCAAATAAAAACAAAAACTGCCTTTATCTTTATAAATAAATTTATTCATGTTCATAAATTGTATTTATTGATGATTGCAACCATGTTAATATTACAACCGAAACAATTTTATTTGCTAATCTTGAAGCCAGCATGTTAACTTTTGATATTAAATTAAATTAAATTCGTATTCAGAAAAATCATAAACTTTATAGTATACTGTCAATTATTCGAAATTTGAATAACTTTTTTCACCATTTATGATTTCCCGTCAAAAATATTCAAATTTTGACACAATTCGTATTCAACTAACCCAAATGTGCACAGGTAAAGATAAGATAGAAAACAAAACATGGATGCCATTTAGTAGGTATCTCATCACGACTTAATTAAGGAGACCACTTATCACCGTTGCTATTCAATTTGACCTTAGAATAAGCAATAAGTAAAATATCAACTGAGCTGACAGAAGGATTTGCGAATCGAGGATCGAAATGTTGGTCTTTGCTGATGATCTAAATGTAGTCGCTCATTCTATAAGAAACGTGAGAAAGGTGTTTTCACAATTTGAGGAGGAAACAGGTAGCCTGGATCTTCGAATAAATGAAGAGAAGACGAAATACGTGCTAGTAACCAAAAATCCAAGACCAAGAGTTAGGCAGAACATAAGTAACTATTAATGACCAAAAGTTCGAAGTAGTGAAAGAGTTTAAATATCTGGGGGGTGGTCATGGTACTCACAGATGATAACCACATAGAAAAAGAGGTCTCAGCAAGGACAGCTGCGGGGAATAGAGCATTATACTCTTTATCATTATTAAGATCTGAAGCTACTAAAAATGGAGTCTAAATTAAGACTATACATGTCAATTATTCGCCAATTGTTACATAATATGGAAGTAAAACATGGACTCTACATCAGCAGGAAATAAATAAGCTGCTGGTATTTGAAAGGAAGGTTCTCAGAATGATATTTGGCCCTCAAAGAGATGAATGGAGAGGAGAGCGGAGAAGGAGCCTCAATGCTGAATTTGTGACTCTGTATGAGACCTACTAAAACATCGTCAGACATATAAAAGCTAACCGTAAGAGGGGCAGGTCATGTGGTAAGATCAGAGGAACACAGAATGTTAAAGACAATGTTTTTTTGGGAGACCAGAAGGCAGAAACCGTAGACGGTAGGAAGGATGATGTTGAAGCCGATTTATCTAGGATTGGGTACAACAACAGGAAATGGAAGCGCAAGATCTCGTAGAAGAAGGAAGGCAGAGAAGAAGAATTCATATTAAGCGACGTCGAAAATCTTCCAGTACAGATTTATGTCCAATTAATTTAAATTTTATGAAATTTGGTCCTCCATTTTAATTCGTCACTTTGAATTTTTCAACTTTGACATAAAATTCGTAATCAGCGAGGTCAAAAACTTTGCAGTACCTATTTATGCCAAAATAGTCCGAAACAATAATATAAAATATGGTCCGCCATATTCGATCGGCCATTTTGAATTTTTTAAATTTTGACATCAAATTCGCCATCAGCAAGGTTGAAAACCTTATAGTACACATTCACATCGAAATTGATAATATATAATTCGACTTTTGGCCACGTTTTCTGCAATTCGTCCCTCTATGGGCTGGTGTGAATCAAGAAAATTTCTTATTGGATCTTTACAGAAGTCCAAGTCGAAATAAGAGATGTAAGAAGTGTATATTGTTTAACTGAAGCTGGGTACGAATCAAATATTTTAAAAAATCTTATATTTCCAAAAAAAAATTATTCACAACTTTATATTCAAAAATCCATTATTTTTATGAAATTATATCTACACTGTGCAGTAATTATTATAATTACTTTATACATTTCTGAAACCTATTAGTAATTATGTGTTGACCAAACCCTGTATATACATAAAGGAAGAGCATCTGAGGAACTAGAGCGAAGAGGAAGCAAAAACAAGTGAAATCATCTCTTTCTTTCTATACGGTACATAGTTCTGATTTAATTGAGTGTGACTACAATAATGATGAATTGACTAAAAAAACAATGCCATGTTTTTCACTTTTATTTAAATAGACAACAAACTAGTTCGTTCTGTATTAAGAGGATCAAGATTAAGAGGAGCATTTCGTGATGATAATAATATATTACTGTATGTATGTTTTAGTGTTTTAAAAAGAAAAAAGTACAAAAATTGTTATTTTTATGATTTAATTGCCGATATACAGATACGGAAAAGAACTACACTTGGGTCCAGGGTTCTTTACCCGTGCGTCATCATTTAAAGCATACGAAATAAGTCGGAAATTTACTAGACGCAACAGCAAGTGACAGAGTAGCTACTGCTACGATCACGGGTTAAAATTTGTTCGTTATCAAATAAATAAAATGTTAAATGTAAATTTTGATTTATATCTATTTAGATTTTGTAGATTTGTAGATTTTGATTTATGTCTATAACAATTTAGTGCAAAAATCGCGATTTTTTCGTTAAGCGGTTTCGGTAAGCGTTATACCGAGCGATAAACCCTATTGTTTCAGATCGAATTTAGCACTGTTTAAAATATGATCTCTAGACTTAGGCAAATATGCAAATAAAAAGGTATGAAATATGGGCATAAATATGCAGTATTTTACCCAAAAATATACATGTTTATTTAGAAAATATGCCTGTAATAAAATAGTATATTGTACAACAAGAGAGAAAAAAGACATATTTCTCACGAGCGCAGAAGTTTGTTGGCACAAGCCGAGGCACGAGGCGAGTGCCGCAAATCAAGCGAGAGAGAAATATGTCATTTTCTCTCGTGTTGTACACTGTACTTTTTCTATGGATGCGTTTTCGTCAAGAGTTTTAACTTTAAAATTAAATAATTTAGTTGCTTTTAGGTAGGTATATTATATGCCTAAATTGAAATAAAATACATATATACACATAGGTATTTAATATTCTTAATATTTATATACTTTATCTATTTAAAATTATAATTCACAGTTGAACAGTCTTAAAAGGTAATTTTTGATAAGTTTTGACACAAGTTTGAATACATTTTGTTTGACAAAAATAATTGTGTTTGTATTGTACATGTTACCATGGAAATGGCGATCATATGTATGTAAACCGGCGCTGAACCCGTGAGAAAAAATATTTCTCACTGCAATGGCCGACTTTTCTCACTGCCTGAGAAATTGTTTGTTTTAAATGTATGTAAGTAGTGAGAGAAGTTGCACATTGTATAGCATCCATAGAAAAATGATTTTATTTGTGGTTATATTTTGAATTGTTGTAACAATAAATTGTTATCAAATGCTGTTCAAAATTTTCTACCAGAAACTTATGGCTTCTATCTGAGTACATAGAAAAGCTTCTTTCGACATCACCTGATGTACCTAACTAGGGCATTTTTCAAATTTACTATAATAGTTGGTTCTAAATTAAGTGTTTCAAAAAATGTCCCAGCTAATAGTACTTGAAGCACTTCAGAAAGAACCTGGTATAGTCGGCTCGCTAAACTCAGACACAACTGGCTAGTGATTTTAGCAAGTAATTTTGCCAATTAGGTAAAATTGGCAAAAAATAATTACTAAATAGTTAGTAATTTTGCCAATTTTGGCAAAATTGACAAAAAACAAAAAAATTACCTACGAAAATCATTAGCCAGTCGTGTCTGAGTTTAGCGAACCGACCTGCTTTTTTCCATGATTGCTTTAAATTTTTGGAAAATTTCCTTTCCAATATACTTTTAACGTTTTGACAAAATGATCCAATTTTTTTTAAATGTATTGTCTAACAATGATAATTTGGATGATTCTAATTGAATAATAGTTTTCTGAACAAAACTACAAAAAGTTTGATTTTATGAATGACACTGAACTGTTTATTTTCGGCATTTTCAAAGCACAATAGCAATTCAAAGACATATTGTGTTCACAGCTTATTTTACAACAAAAGTTAAATGGAGGGTCAAAATAAAAATCTTTACCTACAGTTGTAAACTGGCAGATTTTGGAACCCTTGGTGCCCTTATACAGTCCCTGGCCATATTATTAGAGGCACTATAAGATTTTATAAGAAAAAGTAAATTATGAAGTGATACTAAATACGTTTTTTGTGTGTACCAAACACAATGTATATCTATTATTTTGTTTTCCATTTAACTGTCTAGTTTTTATCACAAACTAATCATCATTATTAATTAACAAATGTGTATCTATTGACTCTTGAAAAAAACAAAAATAACGACAATTAAATGTTAAATATTTTGTTGAGCCACTATTAGAGCTTTAATTACTGTACTGCGATACCTGTAGAATTAAAACTCTAATAGTGGCTAAAGTCGGCTCAACAAAATAACATTTAATTGTCGTTATTTTTGTTCTCCTTCAAGAGTCAATAAATACATATTTGTTCAATGATAATGTTGTTTTATTTGTGATAAAATATAGACAATTAAATGGACAACCAAACAACATACATTGTGTCTGGTACATACAAAAAACCTACGTAGTATCGCCTCATAATTAACATTTTTTATAAAATCTTATAGTGCGTCTAATAATGTGGCCAGGGACTGTATATATTGTGTTCACAGCTTATTTTACAACAAAAATTAAATGGACGGTCAAAATAAAAATCTTCACCTACAGTTGTAAACTGGCAGATTTTAGAACCCTTGGTGCCCTTGTATCAAGTACAAAACGTGACAAAACTACATATGTATAACATAAGCTGCTATCTTTTATTAGTTACTATGTATATTCCGATACCAAAAATTTGAGTAGCAAGAGATTATAAAACAAAATTAAATATTGAGATTTCCAAGCTATTTGTTATATGAATATAAAAATAAAAATATATGTATAGTTGCAACCAAAATTTCAAATTATAAGCACTTTATGCACGCTTACTTAAATAAAAATATGCAAAATTGAACATTTTTGCATTTTTTATGCATAATATGCAAAATATGCAATTTGCATATTTGCCTGTTTAATGATCTCCCATTTATTTGAGAAATAGCTACATAATACTTACTAATAGGTGTGACAATAAAAATTCAATATGCCTACTGTTTCCACCACAGCAGAAAGATTACAAATATAATAAAATGGTTCTTTTTGGGCGATTCTGTTTAAGAAACTATTAATTTATTTATTAAGTATAGCTTTTCAAATGCCGGCATATATGCCCGCTATATCAAAAATGTAACAAAATCAAGAAATTATAGAAACGATGGAAGAATTCTGCTACTTAGCAAAAATTCCAAAGAAATAAGAAAAATAATATGCGTGAGTAACCGATGTTATTTTGGACTAGACCCTTAACTAAGAGTGAGACGTATGTCAAGAGCAACAAAATGCAAACCTTATAAAATAATATGCCCAGTGCTCACGTGCTGATCGTAAACATGGGCAATGACGACTCAACTTACTACGAATTGAAAGAAAAATAAAAGACTAAGTTTTGAATCTAATAGCACATAAAATAACACTAACAATATTACTCTACATCCCACCAGATTGAAAACAATAGGAACCTTCTTTGGTTACGCCTCCGAGGCTTCTAAAATTTGCAAGCCATACGGATGCAGAGACTAAAGAAGATGAGGGAATTCTACAATATACAATTCATGTCTCATCTGCTCAGCGCGGTAACGTTCCAATGAGAATGGTTCCCTTCGTACTGCAATCAGAGTAAATATGTAAATAAAAAATGAACAACCATTTTCAATTTCATTGCAACATGAAACTACAGCCGCATCATATTCTAGTACAATCAGAGAGTGCAGCAAGCACCTCTACCGGTTTTGAAACTTAATAGCTCTCATCACGAGGCACATTTATGCTGCTCTCTCTGACCCAACCAGGAGAAACCCGGTGTGCAGTTACGGATTGGAACGAACGAAATGGCAGGGATGACCTAGCGGCCACTGCTAGCAAAAGACTAAGTTTTCAATCTGTCACATAAAATAACACTAAAAATATTACTCTACATCCCACCAGATTGAAAACAATGGGAACCTTTTCTGGTTACACCTCTGAGGCTTCTAAAATTTGCAAGCCATAACGGATGCTGAGACTAAAGAAGATGAGGGAATTTTACAATTTATAATTCACATCCCATCTGCTGAGCACGGTAAAGTTCCAACGAGAATGGTCCCCTTCATACTCCAATCAGAGTAAACATGTAAATTAAAAATGAATAACCATTTTCAGTTCCGTTGCGGCGTTGGACTAGAATATGATGCGGCTGTAGTTTCGTGTTGTACATCTATTTAGGTAACCCTTTTCTTGGCAAACCAAAATAAAAATGTAAAAAGTGTGTTTTCTTTGTATTAATGCCCTTCTAGATTAATTTAAAAATTTATGAAATAGAAATTTTACCTTTAATTTATTGCTAAGTACCAAATTTGAATTTATTACAAATTTGTTACATTTGTAAATATGTAACGATTTTTTTACAATTCAATAAACAAAAAAAAACTAAAATGTACACTCTCTATTTATAGGATAATTGCACAATATAAAACAATCACCAAAATAAACCCACTATTTCTTACAAAAAATTAAAAGTTACTAAAAGTAGTACAAGACCTTCACAAAAATTTATCAAATATATCCAACAGATGACAGATGGCATCAATTAGAAGTTATCAGAAATCGGTAATAATAAAAATATAAGCCAACTATTGCCATTTAGGGATAGTTTCATATTATTAGTACAAAATATGACTAACAAAATAAACCTCAAGTTACCTAGAACTCAAAACTAGAACCTAAAATGAAAATGTTACAAATTTATTACATTGACAAGAAGACGGTTAATGCCCTTGATACATAAATAACTATGATAAAACTACTTTAAAACTGGAAAACACCAAAAGAACCATGTAAATAAAAAATATATTGGTATGAGTGTTGGCAGATGGAAAGAAGTGGAAGAAAACTTGTGAAACCCAAAAAAGAAAGTCTAGTTAATAATAATAATCACAAGGAGGCTAAAATTTAAGCTGCTAAGGGAGACACTTCAGGCATAAAAATATTTTTTTGGTTGACAGCTCAGAAGGTAGAGTGAGTGAGTGAGTTCCACGGAGAAGGCCGGGGATCAAATCCTAGCGCTGGCGAGAACATCTAGGTATTTTTAAATATCTATAGACCCCAGGTCGACCCAGCCTGCATAAAATGAGTAGCTTAAGTAAAACCAGGGATAATAATAAACATCTGAATCAGAGCACTGGTCCTGTTACCTTCCTTATATCCTTGTAATATTAAGAGGTGTAAGCAGGCTGATCCTAAGTGGGGGGGGGTTACGTCTACTTGAAGGCTCTGGGGGGTATGGAATAATAATGGTGTTAAGCATATAGAGCTCAAAGTACATCCAAAAGGGGGGTTATAACCCCCAAAACCACCCCCTGGTTACGCCTATGTTATAATATACTGTAGGCCCAAGAGATAAGGGACTACCCTGCTATAATATAATCAAAAAACTGTATTAGAGGTAAGTATACAAGGGAAACTACTATTCTGCGTTCCGCAGTCACATTGCAGTGTGAGCAGCATATCCCAATATAAAACTTATGGAACCTTGCAGCTCAGTGTTGCCAGTTTTAAGCAGACGAACTTAAAGGCCGTCATGTGAAAGTGCAATTCACATGAGTGCCTTAAAAATGTACTTTTTAAAACGTGTACTTTGTACGCACGTAAGAAGTTATACTTCTATTATATGATTTCAATGAAATAAATATACTTTCAACAGGTTAATTGTATTTAACAATTAAACTAATTTTTACTTACTACTTTTCAAAAATTTTTATTAAAACAATACTAAAAATAAAAAAAAGTTAGATAACACACAGATTCGAACCAGGGCCTCTCGATCTCCGGTCGAACGCGCTATCACCAAGCTAAACTCCCTTTGCTTTGACAGCTTACAAGATTTCTCATACATACTGACAAGTTTAATAGACCAAGTGAGGTATAAAAATACTTTAAAATTTAATATAAATATTAATATCTCTTGGCAACACTGTTCTTCTTAAGAGTCTGTACTGAAAGATGACCGTGGAACGCAGTATAGGTATTATTATAAAAATATTCTTGATTATGCGAGGAAATTTAACTAAAATTAGAAAAGTTTATGTTTGATCAAAATTTTATTCTGATCTTTTAAACCATTAATAGCTTTTTTATTTATTTTATTTATTTATTTATTTATTAACAGGATAAACCCAATACATATAAAATACAATAAAGCAGAGCTTTCGTCATAATATTGAAAATATAGAAATTAGATACATGTAAAACTACAACTATAAAACACAAACATAAAAAATAAAAAAGAATATAAATTATTTTCAAATGATGAAAACAACTGAATCAATTACAACAGTTAAATCTATTTAGTTTTTTAAATTCAAAATTCAAGAGGCTCTAGTTCTTGTTTAATAGAGGAAATTGAAGAATCAAACAGATCTATCAGATGACTAAACTTGTTTCCATACAGTCATACATTAATAGTCTTCTTCTACTTTCTTATAATCCTTAGTACCCTTCAGGGCGCCATATGACCACTAATAGTCTAAATTCAAAAAATAGAATTAAATAAAAACACAAACAGCCTCCAAAAATATATTTTTACTTTAATATTTTGACTTTCACCCAACTTTATCCTATGTATTTAAAACCTTCAGTACTCCATCATTACCAACACCAATCCTCCCTACTTGTCTCTTTTGAACCCCACACATATCATCTTCAACTTAAACTTATTTTTAGAAGGTCTAAATTTACGCTTTTTGAACTCCAGACACTCCAAATAAAAAGGTTGACAAACATTATCCAACACCAAAATAGATTAAACTTTAAGGCGTCTGTTGCTCATTGAATTATTTACATTAAAAATATCGATCATGTAGGCAGATACTAGAAAGTGAGTACTTACAAACATATTCTTCAACATACGGCACACCAGGTTCTTGAAGAAGACTTTTGGATTCCTGGTATTTGCAACAGATGCACCTTTGAGTCCACGATTGTTTCTACAATTTCACTTAGCAGTTGCATTTTCGCCGCATGCAAAATGTTCTTTACTGCATATATTAATAAATAAATACATCTAACACCCACTTTTCACAATTATAATTATTGCATTTAGCTGTATGGGGCACATGAACTAAATACTCGCGAAAATTCAATGAAACTCACTGTAAATTCACCGATTTTAAGTCTCCCGGTAATCAACAATGCTTAAAAACAGTATAAACCAATGCAACACAACTTTTTATCAATTATTTTCAAGCAAAAACTTTGTATTTACGAAAAATGTGACAGTGTTGACATACTTTACTGTTTACAAATTTTTAAAACAGGCACGACAACTTTTGTTTTTCTTTCTTTCTTCCGCGAGACGTAAACGACCTCTTGAAAATTCGAACGTATGTCTGAGATGAGGCTATTTAAAGAGCAATCAACATTATGCTATATTTTATTTCTATGTTTTAATTAATTAATTTTATAGTTTAAATAATGATTTATATATAGAAATGACTGGCAATGTTCAATTTGCAAGTTGTTAGCTTAATTAGCTATCAATTGTTATCAAACAGTAATATTTTCAAAGTAATGAACTTTTGAACTTTCAAATAAATGTTTGGAATATCGTTATTTCACTGGCAGGCAACCAGTTTAACAATCTCCATTGATGAAGCTATTTTATTGTATTCAATGGATTTTATTTAAAAGTAAATGCTATTGTATATTTGCAAAGTTTAGAAAAATAATTTTCTACAAGACTTGCTTTGATTTATTTGGAGGGTCTGTTTGAATACAGAGATAGGGATCTATGTATGTGCAATATAAACCACCTGTTGCTCCAATAAATTTTGACCCACAATATTGTATGACATGTTGAGTAGGTAAACAAATAAAAAATACAAACATTTATTGCTCTTATAATATATACATTTCATTCCTTAAGATACTTTAGCCATACTGTAATGTTTTGCTGCTGCACCATCTCCTTTTGACCTGCTTCCTTTTCGGGTAACTACTTGCCTGATTCCTCATGTCGTGGACTTCTAAACGTCCAGCCTAGGTACTTCTTGTGGCATCGTACCTACTTTCCTTACCGGTTGTTGCAACTACTTGGCTGTTACCTGATCAGATCAGATTCCCCGGTAAGTCTATCAAAGGATGTCACAGTTTTCCAAGAGGAAATAACTTCAATGCATCACTGCGTGGAAGAAATAGAACGTTAGAAAGAAGTAGAATGTTAGGCAGAAAAGAACGTTCCGTTCAGTTTCTATCTTCACAGATAGTCAGGCAGCTTAGAAGGCACTCAATTCTGTAGAGGTCAATTCTAAGCTAGTATGGGATTGTGTGTGTGTGTGTGTCCTAAATAAACTAGGAGACCGTAGCAAGGTTACGGTAGCCTGGGTACCGGGAAACTAGGGTCATAAGGGCAATGAAAAAGCAGATAAAATGGCCAGACAAGGCTCATCAATGTCATTCGGTGGACCGGAACCCTTCTGCGGCGTTACAAAGGCAGTAACAAGAACAGCTACAAGAAAGTGGGTAGCTCACAAATCTTTGGAATGGTGGAGGAATTCACCAGAACAAAGACAGGGGAAATAGATCATTACAGAAAATTCGCCAAAATTTACGACAGACCTAATAAACAAAGACAGGAAAACAGTGAAAGCCATAGTAGGTCTGCTAACAGAGCACTGTAAGCTGAATAGGCACTTAAAGCTGATGGAATTGTCAGTTGGGCATATTCTATGTCAGTGTGACAGTCTGGCAAATGTGCGGTTCTTTCCATTATAAGAAAAAAATCCAACGGCAAATAGAATCATGAAAGGTTCAGTCTCGAAGCTATTAGACTTTTTAAAAAGGGTCAGGCTAGAGAATATTATCTAGGACTAGGGGAACACAATAGAAATGAAATGAAAAGGTCGCAGTGGAATAGGCCAGAAGGTCACCTCTTTTTTTCCATTACTACGTAAATGAGAGACAATATCTGATAAATTATTATTGTGTTTGTGTGTAGGCCGTTATAGATATACGGCTCCTACCTTGGGAATAAATCTGCAGGCGAACACTACATGGGGAAGCAACTGTAGCTGGAGAAAACTATCTTGGAGAGGAGAACGCGACAGCGACATCTCGCAACAGCCCACAGTATCCTGAATCCAACTACTGATCTACTGATGCATCAGAAGAATGGCTTCAAGAAGATAGTCTTAGAATTCCCACAAATACCGACAGCAACAGAAAGTTCTACAGAGATTGGAGACCTCCCATAAGAACTGTGTGACTCCGACAAGAGGACTTAAAGCTGAGTACCTTTCTTATTTTTATAATTTTTATATCGGTGACCAGCAGGGTCTCGGTCACAATCTCAGAAAATTAATTTGGTTGCCTGTACATAATAAAATGATTTTTGTTAATTTTTTTTATCTGAATAAATAGAATATATAAAATGATTTGGTAAACTTTTTATTTCCTGTACCTTTCTGGGATGGGTGTGAGGGAAGAATGAACAGGAAACGAACCCAGGGCTGAGCAGTCGGGCAGAGCACCATTCTGATGGATGGAACGGTGGACGTTTTTCTTTTGAATATCCTAAGGGATGTTCGAGGAATTCCTCCCCTCGTTCCTCCCAGCAGTGTGGTGTTGCTTAATGCCCTGGTCTTGCTACGATCAGGACGTTACAAAAATGGCCAGAAGGTCACCTCTTTAAATCCATCTATCTACCTGATCAGATGGTCGACTGGTCAATCAGTTTCTAAGAAAGTCGAGCCTTTCTCGGATAGTTGCATTTGTGACTGTCTTGCCATGTTGCTCCGTCAATTAACCGGTAACAAGCTGTTTTAGTCCTCTCTATTAGTAGGTTCCTCCAATTAGTTTCTGCCGTTAAACTCCATACTGGAACTACTGTGTACAATATCACCGACCTAACGTAGGCCGGGTACAGCTGGATTTTCTTGGCCTTCTTTAGGGAGCTGGTGCTAAAAATGTAAGTAAGGTTGAATTAGTCTTTTTACTATCATAGCTTTTACCTTGCTTTGCTTCGTATGCGTCGTTAAGTTCAGCTTCCTGTCGAGGTGTACTGTGTACTCATAATTATTTGACTTATGGTTCTGATCTGATTACGTTTCCTCTCATAGTGATGAGTTCTACTACAGGTAGATCGTGTTGCTGCGTAAAGATGATGAACTGAGTCTTTTTCGCGTTAATTTTGATCATTTGTCCGTGAATTCTGAAATTCTTCCTGAATAATTCTCCAGTGTTTGGACAATTCTTCTGTCTTCTTTTTCTGATGCGTATTATGGCTGTACCTTCTGCGTAGAGGACGGTGTTTGTTCTATCATATGTTGGTAAAGCTGAAACAAAAATATATAAAATGTGCGATAAAATAGTGTCCTGAAGCATCCCTTCCTGAACTTCTTTTATTCTGGATATCTTTTGGTCGGCTGAAGCTTGAAATTGTTCTATTATAGTTAAATATTTGTCACATATATTAACTAAATAATGAGCCAACTTAGCCCTTTTCATCTTGTAGTTTAGGGGTTTGCGTCATACCGTATCGTAGGCCTTTTCTATGTCCAGGACGGCCATTCCTGTCTTCTGTTGAACCGGATTTTTGTGTCGCCGATAACTTTTGCTAGTTGCAGTTCGCAGATTCTTCCTTTTCTGAATTCAAATATTGGTCCTCCCGTATGATTCTTATTCTTTCCGCATGTCTCATCAGTCTTCTGTAGATGATGTTCTACAATATGTTTACTTTAGATTCCAGTAGGTATATTGGGCTGTAGCTTTATTCTGGTCTTCTTCCGTCCTTCATCCCTAGTTTTAGTAGAGGGATGATCTTTATATATTTGGATATGTCAGGAAACATATCAAAGAAGAAATAATACAAAAGGAAGGACCAGAAGAAGAGAAGGCACTTAAAAGGAAATACAAGGCAAAAATGCAGAAGTAAAAAAAAACAAACCAGAAAAGATAAAAGAAACTGTATAAATGAGATGCTAAAATATATCAGAGAAAGCAGAAACGGAAAACGACTTAAGAATACAAGATACAATCATACAAAACCTAAGAGGAAAACCACGAAGAATTAGGTATACGAGAAGTAAAGAATAAACATGGAAACAGAATACAAAAAATGAGAAAGAAATATAATACAAAGATGGAAGGAATATTTCGAACTAATAAATAAATATGATAAACATGAAATAACACAAGTTATAAAAAACGAAGTCGCATCATCAGAGCTAAAAGTGGATATTGGAAACATTATAAGTACAAGAGACGAAATTGAAAACACAATAAAACTTCTAAAAATGACTAAGCCGCAGGAATCGACTATATAGGCCCATTGACCTAATAAAAGCAGATACTGAGCAATGATTAGAAATGTTGCATAAAGTTTTGAACAAAATATGGGCTGACGATAAGAATTACCAAGGAGTGGAAGGATGGATTGATAATAAAAATACACAAAAAGGAGACCTGAGTAGATGCAATAATTGGCGTGCAATAACACTACTAAGCGCGACATCCAAAATGTTGACCATCGACCAAAATCATATTGAAAAGATTGAAGCCGGAACTATGTAGATAAAAAATTGAGAAGCAACCAAGCAGGCTTCCGTATCAAGCGTTCCACTATTGACGCCAATGAATGAAATAAAGATATTATAAATGTTATTTAGTTTTATTGACTTTATAGATAAGGCCTTTAAGCGTGAAAATAGGGTACATATGTGGAAAATCGTAGAATTATATGGGATACCATTAAAAATTCTCCATTGACTTTTATTATTTGTACCCCAAGATCTCTATACTTGGGGATCTTCTCGTCATACTTAACAAGCAGATTATTGTTCATTTCTTATGCTTATTGGTATTCATATCGGCATTTGGCCTTGTGCACCTGTGAATATTTTTTTGACGATTGATTGTAATACATAATAATAATATTATGTACATTTTTTATTAAATGCGGTATTGAAACATTACTTTACTTACTATTGCCATCTAGTGTAAGTCTAACGCTACAAATTAAAATTTCTTCAATATTAGTTATGTTTTTTGATGTAGATGTCGCCAGTTCCATCGCGTTGACTTAAAATAAAATAATATAATTTAATTAATTAAAAGAGTTGTATTCCGTTTATGAATAATTGTATTTGTTTAAATTATTTTATATTAAAGCATGAAGATTCTAGTCTAGTGGACATTTTACAGAATAAAGAAAAATCCAGTATAAATCCGTACGTATAGTTCCACCTCTAAATAACAGATGTCGCGGGTGGTCAATTCAAACTTTCCCATTACGAGGGTAGGCGCAAAATCTTGTTTCAAAGCTATATAAATCCATTAATTTTTTTCCAATCCCGAGAAAACTAATACATATTTCTGAAAAATTTAAACGCAGCATGAAAGATTGCATTATCAGCGAGGGCTGAAAGTCCCTGAAAACTTCTATAATATTTATTTTAATAAGTTACACGGGTGAAAAAAAAGGAGAAAATTTAGTGTGATTTTTAATTTCAAATATCTCATTCAAAATAAACTTTTTGTTTATTCTAAAAAACTTTCGGCCCTCGGTAATAATGTAATCTTTTTGTTTCCTTTTCTTATTGGCTTTGGATTGCTTGATCCATTCCGCCACGATAGATAATAAATTACTGTTTGCTACAATATCCCAAATATAATAACATTATGTACAGTCGGAAAAATGAAAGAATACTCATGAACGAACATATAAAACACGCTGTATTTTCCTCTCACCGTGTCACAAAGAAAATTGTCCAGTGCAAGTACATGTAACAGTAATTATTACATGTACTTGCGCTGGCCAATTTTTTGTGTGACACGGTTCCAGGAAAATACAGCGTGTTTTATATGTTCGTTCATGGGTATTCTTTCATTTTTCCTACTGTAAGTACATATGTGTAATGTAATCTTTCATTCTGCATTTAAACTCTTCAAAATATTTACTAGTTTTCTCAGGATTCGAAAAAAAAAGCATTGGTCCCAGATTTTGCGCCTACGGTCTTAACGTTTTGATTTAACTTATTTAAAAGCGAATCATGACGTTTGGGCAAAGACAAAATGGAACAACTATATAATGTAATGATAGGGGAGCCCAAGCGGGGATTTTTGCAGTTACTCGAGCCCGTCAGATTATTACATGGGGAGAAACCTTGTACCCTGAAAATGTACCTCTACCATAATATATTGGCGCTCAATGCAGGGGAGTTCGTTAAGGGAGGAACGAAAAAAAATCTATCCTTAAAAAACTCGAAATCGTCAGATTAAGATAAGGTAAGTTAAGTATATACATGCAAAACAGTGTATATTTCTAAAATAAGGGCGGGCGTAAGGAAATGAGTCAGTCCCAAAGTTTCACACGAAAAAAGCGAATATTTCACGAAATGAATGACAGATCGAAAAAATAAAAAATATGTCCTCAATATTTTTCAAAAATCTATCGAATGATACCAAACGCGACTTCCCATGTAGAGGGGTGGGGGGTAAATTTAAAATTTTAAATACGAATCCAGCGATATTTCGCGAAATGAACATCAGGCCGAAAAACTAAAAAATACACTTATTCGATATTTTTGAAAAATCTATCGAATGGCACCAAACACGACCTCCCACAGAGGTGGGGTGGGAGGTTACTTTAAAATATTAAATGGGAGCCCCATTTGTTATTGCAGATTTGGATTCCATACGTAAAAATAAGTAACTTTTATTCGAGACATTTTTTAATCTATGGATAGATGGCGCTATAATCTAAAAAAACGATTGTTGGAAATGGAAAATTAAATTAAAAATGGAAAGTCCCCACTAAAATGGAAAACTTTACTTGAAACTTTTAGGACCTACTCTTTACAACCCAATACGTCCCCATAATGCTTGAGTGACTGCATATTTAGCATACTTTGCTCCCCTACCTTAACAATAATCTTTTTTAAAAACAATTTCTGAAGTGGCGAGTAATAATCTTTCATTCTGCGTTTAAATTTTTCAAAAATAGGATGAGTTTTCTCAGGATTCGAAAAAAATGAATGCATTGAAATAGCATTGTACCAAGATTTGGCGCTTACACCATTGAAGGAAAAACTTAATGACCTTTTCCTCGCAAAACTTTGAAATTTTAAGAGATGAACCATAATGTAAGAATGGCACTGTAAAATCTACTAATAGTTATTTATGATATATGTAACTGTTAAAAGTACACGTTTAAGGCACGTATGTGAAAGTTTGCAGAATGAGCGAAGCGAGTTCTGCAATTCACATGAGTGCCTTAAAAATGTACTTTTTAACACGCACATCATACAATATTTTTTCTACAAACGTAATTACAGGACAATATCTACAAAAACTTTTACTTGAACTTGACTGACATTCCATTTTTATATTTTTTTGACATTACACCAAAATTGCCTATACGGTCAATACGAACTGCAGTGCCATAAAATTTTTAAAGCACTAGTGACTTAAAGTAGCATTTTTAACGCTCGTATGGAGTGCTAAAAATTGCATTTTTAACACGGTTGTAGAAAAAATACATTACAAAAGTAAAAAGAGCAAACAAAGGATTTGAATTCGAAAGGCGCATTTACACTTATTCACTTTAGATGTACACTGCGGATGATACATGAATAGTGAAAGTGTAGATTGAAAGGCCAGCAATTTACATTTTCACTGACGGAATTCGTTTTACAGTCTTTTCAAAATGGCAAATACGATTGTAAGTATCGGCGTGGAATTAATAAGTAAAGCATTACTAGAAGAATGTCGAAAATTAGAAAATAAATCAGAAGGAGTTTGCCTCTTTAAACCAAAATAAACGAAGAGAATAGACATCAGCGCTTCCTGATCCACTCATTTCTCACTTCCTAATTTTTGCTAACTCTGGGTAATAGCGAATGTGGATAGTTTTGATTTTTGATTTTATGTAGCCTATATTTAATCCAAATAAATGTAGCTCTTTTAATACAGACCGGTATGCATTGTCACGGATGTTTATTTTATGGTAGTCCTCAGATTGAATATTCGACAGGCACTCATGATTACGATATATTTCTACAAATACAGGGTGTCTAGAAACTCTACCGACAAACGAAGACAGGAGATTCTTCAGATAATTTTAAAACAATTTAGCTCAATTCACCTAGTCCGAAAATGCTTCCTAAGGGAGCTAGAGCTCTTTGAAAATCGCGTCTTGTAATTAGTTTTTCTGAAATACCTCCAGAACGCTTCAATTTAGAAAAACGAAAATAGGTGTGTATATTTATCTTCCAGCAATAAATCGATTCCACCCATTGCGAATATCTAGTATCGATCATAGGCGTCCGTTGTGGGTAGGGCAACGGTTATTTTATCACATAACGTTTTTGTCTTTAATTTTTCGTTTTTTGAATTTGAACAAAAATTGAAAAAATTTTTCAAAAAAGAAACGCTGTATTTTACCAACTTAAACCAAGAATAACTTTTAGTAGTAGAATACCTCCTAACCTAATAATCTAGAGTCAAAAATGCTTAAAAATTAAAGACAAAAATGTTATGCGATAAAATAACCGTTGACCTACCCAAAACGGACGCATATGACCCGTACTAGAAATTCGCAATTAATGAAATAGATTCATCTTTGAAATAAAAATAAACGTACCAGTTTTCTGATTTCTAAATAGTTTTTTTTTTAATTTTTTTTGGAAATTCAAAAAAAAGAAAAATTTTCAAATCGATTTTTCTAGAAAACGGTGTATCCTATCGACTTAAAACAAGAGTACCTTTTTAGTTCTAAAATACCTCACAATTTAATAATACAGAGTCGAAAATGCTTAAAAATTAAAGAAAAAAAGTTATGCGATAAAATATCTATACCAATTTTTGTTTTTCTCAATAGAAGAGTTCTTGAGTTATTTAAGAAAAACTAATTACAAGACTCCATCTTCAAAGAGTTCTAGCTCCCTTCTTGGGTGAATTCTTGGTGAATTGGGTTAAAATATCTTAAAATTATCTGAGGAATCTCCTGTCTTCGTTTGTTGGTAGAGTTTTTGGACACCACGTATATCGTCGGTATACTGCAAAAACTGACCAAGTCAAAAATTACTGTTTTCGAGAAATTAAAGTTTAACTTGAAAGTTGTTTATAAAATCGGATATTAGCTATTTATGACTGCAATTTTGATATCCTGTGTATTAGAAACTTTAGTTTTTAACCACGATATTTAAACATTGTGGACTTTGAACAATTAAAAAAAATTGTATTTGGGTCACTTTTGGTTGTCGAAAAAAAAATGAGAAATTTGACTTGGTCAATATAAGCGACACCGTAATAGGAAATTATATTTATTAACTACGGTCTGTACATAAAAAAAATTAAAATCTAATCAGTTTCTGTGTCGTCGCTTTCAGAAGAAGCTGGTTACGGTATGAAAACTTTTTTTGACTACTGGAATCGATTTATACCACTCATGGAACTCTTGCGGAATAATTTTGTTTCTACGCAAGGAGGCTGTTTTTATTTTGCTCTGGTATAGACAAAAGTCTTTTGTATAACATTGGAATGTTCTTAGGAATAACAGCTGGTCTGACCTTGCCACATACTCTAAGAGTAACGCATAACTTTTAATTTTAATCACGATATTTTGTTTAAATTTTAATCTTAGTCTGTTTTTTAAGAACATCTGTGCTTAAGATCGAAAAAGTCTGAAAACCGTAATAATTCTTCAACTCTGTAATCACCGCTCTATTTGTTGCGTCTTGTAGAACGGGCTAGCTTGAAAATATTCAACAGATCGTTTATTGTAAAAATGGCAACATTTCTTTTAACACAATATAATATGGCACTGTGCATTGAGTTACCTCCATGTACGAATGTCCTTTCTCCATAAAATTATGCTACAAAATCTTAATGTGTGTGTTACAACAACATACAAATTAATGCGGCAATGAACGAATATAAAAATTTCTGATAAGTCAGAATATAAACTGATCTCTGTGATGCCTTTTGAAAATGTGATTGCAGACTTTTTATCCACTTGATTAATGCTATTCCAATTTCAGAGCTTCCACGTTGACCATTAATCTCTGTCCAAGTATAACATTGCGCATTATTTGGAGGTGCCGCTTCATAGATTGTAAAGTTGTAAACACACAATTTAAAAGAATAGTATAGTTGTGACACATCAGAGGGTGGTATTTGCAATATACTTTATAAATCTTACTGTTAAAGTATAAAATATCGTACTCTTTTTAAAGTCTAAACAGTTCTGAATCATAAACTAACGATACGCAATAAACGGACAAGTGCAATCTGCTGACAGCCAAAATTGACTAAGTTGACTTAGTCAGTTTTGCATGTAACAAAAAATTGTCTTATGCACATAGTCATTATAGACGAGTTTTGTTTGACGGTTGTATTACGTTTAAACGACTTGGTCGATTTTTCTGGTAAAACTAACAACGTTTCTTAGTGACTTAGTCAAGTCAACTCAAAACTGACAAAATTTGACTTGGTCAGTTTTTGCAGTATACCGACGATATGCATATGTTCGTCTTTCCATTGAAAAGCCATTTTATGTATCAAAAAAAAAATTATTCAACTGCGTTTTGATGGCATGGAATGTTCAATGATCCGAAAAAAACAAGTTTACACTTTACACTAGGGATTCACGGTGGATGAATCATCCAGCCAGTTCATCGAAAGTAGGAAGACGTTCTACTTTGTTCACTGTTTACTTTGGATGTGCATCTTGGATGAAATGTAGATGAAGAGTATCTTTATACCTTTCTAAGTATCTAAAGTGAATAAGTGTAAATTCGCTTTAAAGAAAGTCATCGGTTCACTTTGAAATAGATAAATTATATCTAAAATATTTATTATGTAAAACATAAACATATTTAGATTGAGATTGTATGATAGGAAGAAGGAATTTTATGTAGGTACCTACCTATTTGGAATAATTTCATTAGGTATAATTATTACGATATTTCATGCTGGTGTTCACAGAAAGCCGTGATCAGATTATAGAGCAGAATTTCTTAATAGGGCTTCTCAACAACAGTCATTTGTTTCGAGCTTATGTCAGATGTTGTATAATCTGTATATAATATTAACATACACAAATTATACAACATATGACAGAAGCTCGAAACAAATGACAATCCATGAAAAGCCGTATAAGGGTGCTTATAGAGACATCAAGTGGGTGGAACTTATTTTCGAAAGAAAAATCAAATATATATCAGTTTGTCCCACCATTTTCTCTTATTTATGAAAAAATGGAGAGAGATAATCATGGAAATCAAAAACAGTAAATTATTGAGAAACGAAAATACCTACAAATGACACATGGGTAAATATATGCTATCGTTCGATGGAAATGAGTTTGTTTATTGAATAGGGAGTTCATATTATAGTCTGAATGCCCTGCTATAGTTTAGTCATTTGATTGAGAATTCACATGCACTGAAGACTCTGGCCCAGTTTGGGAGCTTTTAGAGTTAGAAGGGCCTGCTTCAGTTTGGTCGTGACTCTGAGAAGTCTGGAAATCTAAAGATGGAACCTCACCGTAGCTGTTCAACTGAAGCTCTTGGTATCTGGAATTGTCTGGTACGATAGGAACAGAATAATCTCCGAGATCATAATCATTAACATTTCTAGACGCCAAAATACACTCAGAAAATGCCTGTAGTAGCAAATCCTTTCTGACCATTGCTAACCATAACAGCTCGAAGATAAATAATAATAATATCGTATGGCATTTTAGCTGGGGAGATCCTTTCGGACAGGTCTTGGCGCCACTTGCATCTTTAACCCTATTTCAAGTAAGTAGTGTCGATGAACACACTAGCCCGGGGGACCGACGCGACGGCTTAATGTACTCTCCGAGGCACGGTGAAACGGCTCGTATCATTTTTATAAATGAAAAATCGATTGTCTGTTCCGGGGCTTGAACCCGGGAGCTTTGGCTTATGAGGTCAGTATCATGCCGCTGCGCTACTGCTGTTCACAGCTCGAAGATAAAGCTTGATTATATAACTCAGTTACCTGGAATTTGTTACTGTTCTTCCTGGATGGTTCCTCAGCCAAATATGCAGCTCCTGATTATAAAATCTGTTAAGTGGAACAAATAAACTAACGTCTAAAATCTTTAAATTGGTTGAATTTTATGTGGGCAATGGCAATGGGGTGGAAAGCAAAATATGATAATGATATCATCTTTTGCGTAAGTTAAGACAGTTTTTCTGTTTGGAGTGACCATCCAAAACTAACAGAACCTTGGTTTCTCACGATGGTTTAGCGTGTTTCATAAAATGTTGCATCTAAAGGAATACCTCCCCGTTCATCCATCTTTTTTCTTGGGCAAATCCAACAGCGCCAGTTTAAGCAGGGTCCATTAGTTCGACTTTTTTATTTTCACGAGGAAAATAAATGACGGAGGTATGAAATTACCTGCAAACTGTAGTATACTGGTGGCCCCTTTCGACACTGGTTAACACGTCAACTTGCTTTCTGCCTTTGTTGCAAATACTTTCGGATTTTGTGATGGAACTGTGCTAAATCCAGATCGTCGTCAACATTCCATATTTGGCGGAATTCGAAGTTATGCAGTTTCATTATATCAGCGAACAATTTTGTCGGAATTTGGCAAGTGATGTGGTCGAGTTTCAGTTCCTAAAGCCTATCGGCCAATCCAAGCCTGCCATTTATTTTTCCAAAGAAACTCTATGGGGAAGATCAGTATTCTGAAATCCCTTCTAGTCATTGAAAAAAAAACGTGCCTCCAATTCTTGTAAATGTTCAATTATTTATGACATCCCGGAAATTCTACCAACGAATGTAATGGTAGAGAAGCCCAAGCGGAACGTTGCGCGTTACTGGAGCGCGTCAGAAAATCACATGGGGAGAAACCTTGTACCCTGTGATGTACCTCTACCATATCTTCTTCTTAGGGTGCCTGTCCGTTCCGAACGTTGGCGATCATTCTGGCTATGATGACGTTGTTAGTTGCTATACGGAATAATTGTGTTGAGGTCTTTCTATACCATGTTCTCAGGTTAGCAAGCCAGGATATTCTTCTTCGTCCTGGGGCCCTTTTTTCTTCAATTTTACCTTGTAAAATTCACTGGAGTAGCTCGTATCTGCCTTGATTTCTCATTATATGCCCTAAGTACTGCAGCTTACGGCCCTTCACGATGTTGACTAAATCTGCGGTTGTGTTCATCCTCCGTAGTACTTCTTCATTGGTGACTTTGTCTGTCCATGGTATGTTCAGGATTCTTCTGTACAACCATAGCTCAAAAGCTTGAAGTTTCGATAAAGTTTCCGCCTTCAAGGTCCACGTTTCTACTCCGTATAAAAGCACTGAGTACACGTAACATTTAAGGAGCCTTATTTTTGTTTTTAGAGTGATGTCATGGCTCTTGAACACAGAGCTCATAGTCAAGAATGCACTCTTTGCCTTTCCGATGCGACATTTAATCTCTTGAGTATTGTCCCACGACTCATTGATTATAGTGCTCAAATAGTTGTATTGTGAGACATGTTCAATTCTCATTTGGTTCACATACAGATTTACTCCAGTTATGTTTTGCTTGCTGATGATCATTAGCTTGGTTTTGGTGGTGTTTATATCTAGTCCATATGTTCTACTGGTTTCAGTTATTTTATTCATTAAGTTTTGCAGCCCTTCTATGGTATTGGAAAACACTATTGTATCATCTGCATATCGCAGGTTACTGAGCTTGACTCCATTTATTGAGATGCCTTCATCAATATTTTTTAGAGCCTCTTCAAAAATGTGCTCTGAGTACAGATTGAATATCAGCGGTGAAATTAAACATCCCTGTCTCACTCCCCTTAAGATTTTGACCTGATCTGTATATTCTCCATCTATTCGGAGCACTGCTGATTGATTCCAATAGAGGTTAGCTATTATTTTCAGGTCTCTTCCGTCAATCCCTGTCCTCTTCAGCACTTCGATCATTTGTTCATGTCGGACTCTATCGAAAGCCTTTTTATAGTCAATCAGGCATGCAAAAACATCACAGCTGACATCTCTACATTTCTGAAATAACACCTGCACACTAAATAAAGCCTCCCTCGTACCAACGGCGTTCACAAATACAAACTGATTGAGCGCAATTTGTTCTTCGCATTTTCGGTAAACTCTATTATGGATGACTTTTAAAAACAGCTTGAGAAGATGGCTCATTAGGCTTATGGTCCTATAGTCTTCACAAACTTTTGCTCCTGGTTTTTTGGGCAACGGTACAAACTCAGATTTGAGCCACTCTGCTGGTATTTTTCCTGCCTTGTATATGTCATTATATATTTCAGTTATTATTTTTATTTGTGCTCCATCTAATAGCTTTAGCAGTTCTGCAGGTATTTCATCAAGTCCCGGTGCCTTTCCATCCTTATATGGATCCTCTACCATATATGGACTCCTAATATAGGGGCGTGCGTTGAGGGCAGTTAATAAAAAAATCTATCCTCAGAAAAACTCGAGCGCGTCAGATTAAGACCAAGTAAGTTTAACTACATGAAGAACAGTGTATATATTTCAATAATCTGACGATTTGAGCTGAGCGAATCACAAAGTTGTAAAAAATCGTCATCTTCGCCGTCCACCCCGTCGCCGTTTCGCCTCGCCATTTCGCCGTCGCCGTTTCGCCGTCGAGCCATTTCGCCGTCGCCGTTTCGCCGTCGAGCTATTTCGCCGTCGCCATTTCGTTGTTAGCATTCGTACTTATAATTTCGGGATGATCATTACTTGTATATAAGTTTTGAATGGTTTCCGAACGATTATATACTATCACTTTTGCATAATGAAGTTTTTTATTTTTAATACAGTAAAAACAATTGAAATTGAAATCCCTTTTCTCTTTTGAAAATAACTTTTTAAATATTTTTAATACTGTAAATATTTTATTTTTCAGACGAAAACAATGTATAGTTGAATACGAAAATATAACTTGGTTTTACGTGGTTTTACTAGCAACATCAGCATTTTATTTACACTGACATTTAGTATAAAAAAAGTTAGTATGTTGTTATCACGTTCTTGTAAACTTAACCAATGCCGGGATGGCGACGAACAAACGGCCGACGGCGAACTGGCTCGACGGCGAAACGGCCGACGGCGAAGTGGCTCGACGGCGAAGCGGCGACGGCGAAATGGCGACGGCGAAACGGCGACGGCGAAACGGCGACGGCGAAACGTCCCAGTCCGATCTTGAAATACTCGAGTGCGATTGATTTTTTTTATTTTGAAGGAAATCCTTTGTAGGGATTACGGAAAAATATAATCTCACGATGTTCATGGGGCGATGTAACTAAAACCGTATACAGGGTATGCCAAAAGTAACAAGATGGTCGAATATTTCGCGAATAAACTGAAAAATACGTGTTCAATATTTTTCAAAAATCTATCGAATGACACCAAATACGACCCCACTCTTCCCTGAACGTGGGGTGGGAGATTAGGATTCCTTACGTAAAAATAAGTCACTTTTGTTAGAGACATGTTTTAGAATTTTGGATAGAAGACGATATAATCGGAAAAAACGATTTTTGAAAATTTGTATCCGCTCACCCCCCACTAAAATGGAAAATTTTTAATTTTTTTGGTTTTAGGATGTTCACAACCCATTAGGTCCCCATGACGCTTTAGTAATTGCAAGTTTAGCATACCATGATCCTCTACTATAAAGAAAAAATGGAAAAATATTTTTTTATTGAAATATCCACCCTGTACAAATTTATTCAAATGATGATTCCGATGAAGATGATAAGCGCGAAATCTGGCCCACTTGCGGTGAATATTTCTCACAAAATGTTCGAAAATAACCTTGGAAAACTTAGATCCTTTTTACTTTATTATTAGAGAGATGAGAATAATTAACTGGACATCCTTGGCAAGGCTATACTAATGCAGATGTGAAAGAAATGTGTGAAGATGCTTACGCTTGGAACATAGACGGTGGAGTTTTTTATAGTGGAGGATATCTTTTGTATTAAAATATTTAAATAAAATATTTTTTCTTCTTCTTTTCTTTTATATAGGCAGTACTGCTTGTTTTTCTTCAACGGTGCCTTTCATTCTATCCCTAAATTATCATTACATCTTTTCTTTGGGCGTCCTATGTCCTATACTTCTTCTGCATAACGGTGACTTGTCCCTGGCTATTCTTACTATCCTTGATTCAGACATCCTGCTTATCAGTTGATTCCACTCTTCTTTTCTGTTCTTTACCCACGTATTTATATTCTCTACCTCAAGAGGTTCTCAATCTGTGGTACATGTACCACTGGTGGTACATATAATTATTGGCGGTGGTACCTACACAAAACACAGAAAAAATTAAAATAGTAGTACTTAGTAAGTATTGATAATACAATTTAAAAATATAGGTGGTACCAAAAATAATAAAAACAACTGTAGGTGGTACATCACTCAAAAAGGTTGAGAACCGCTGCCTACCCTACATATGTGTCTGATTTCCTCATTTCTTACCCTGTTATGTAGTCCTTTTCCAGCAATCCTTCTTAAGATCTTCATTTCGTTGGTCTCCAGATGTCTTTGTGTTTTGCTAAAATATTTTTTAATAGGTAAAAAACAGAAAGAAATGAAAAAAATGAGCAGTCTCAGATGTAAACAATAAATCTGAAAATTCTCTTGGAACCACTTTCTTTTAACATCTTTAATCTCTACCTTTAACAATTTATAAGGGAAGGATACGACGAATAAAGGAGACAAAAGGGACTCTACAATATGCAGTCACGTTCCGTCTATTCGTCTATAAAAAATTCCAACGAAAGTTGATTGTATGTACACAAAACAGTGGCGGCTCGTGGCTTTAGGGACAGGGTCGGCAAGGTTTTGTCTCCTCAGATAGGTATGCCATCTAATTAAAAGGCTTCAATTTCATAGAAGATTTTTGGTTTTGTTTTTTTTCATTTTTTTTATTTTTTTTTTGTTTTTTTTTGTAAACCTGTTTATAAATTAACTCTAGTCTATATGTTGTTTCGAAGTAGCAAAATGGGTTATAACGTCATTGTAAAATTTATTATTGTTTTGGAGAGGTTTTAAAAGTTTTTTTCTATTGACATTTGAAACAAGTTTGACATTCTCTCTTGTTTCATGGTGTTTCGACAATACGTTTTGACTCTTTTGAGACAAGAGAAATCCCGTTCATTTGAGGCAGAATTTGCCCACATTTGAGCACAATAATTTATTAAATTCGGGAACAGTTTGTTATACCTATTTAATTGCAGTATATAAAATTAAACATATTTTGTAACTTATCCCACCTTCCGAAAATTTTTAGATCAGCATATAAAACTGTTAATCCATTCTCTTATCTCTTATTTTATTTGATTAAAGAATGATGGATAATTTTTAATGAACTTGTCTAATAGATATTTTGAAAAGTCTTTGGAAATAATAATTGAGTTATCCTTCCACTCAAAAACGTCCGGAACAGTGTTTAAATAATCAAAACGTCAAAAAATGAAGAAACGATTTTTTTCTTCGTTTTTTGATTTTAAGTTTCAAAGTATTCACTTCTGAGAAAAGTTACAATGACATAAAAGTTGGATAATTAAATTTCCTACAATATAAGATTGGTTAAAAATTTAAAAAAATGTCATCCTTGTTGCAAAACAGCAATAATTGCGAAAAAAACATAAAAAATAAGTATTCGCATTTTACGTTTTTCAACCATTTATGCTAAACTTACGATCTTCATACTTTAACCAGAAAACTTTTATGATATAATAAAACAATACTGTAAATTTCATTAAGATCAATTCAATACATTTTGCAAAATAAATTTTGCAATCCAGCTTTTGCAAAATTTTTTTTAAAATAATTTTTTTAAAATGTTCGAGTACTGACAAGAAAGCAGATAGCAAGTTGAATTTTTTTTTACATATAGAAGAAAGGTACAGCATTCTTCTATACGTAAAAATAAATTCAACTTGCTGTTTGCTTTATTTTCAGTTCTGCAACATTTTGAATAAATGAATTTTTTTGCGAAAGCTGGATTGCAAAATTTATCTTGCAAAATCTATTGAACCGATCTTAATTAAATTCACAGTAATGATTTATTATATGATATAGTTTTTCTGGGTAAAATTGTGAGGGTCCAAGTGTAGCATAAACGGATGAAAAACGTAAAATGCGAATACTTGTTTTTTATGATTTTTTCGCAGGTATTGCTATTTTGCAACAAAGGTGACAATTTTTAAAATTTTTAGCTAATCCTACATTGTAGGAAATTTAATTACGCAACTTTTATGTCAGTGCAACTTTTCTCGAAAATGAATACTTTTAAAGTTATAATCAAAAAATGAAGAAAAAATCGAATTTTTCCTTCATTTTTTGCCATTTTGATTATTTAAACAATATTCCGGACCTGTTTGAGTGGGAGGATAACTCAAATATTATTATATGAGTTATTTTTAAGCAATTTCTGCAAACAAATATGAGTCACCTCTCAACGTCCAAATTAATGTTACTAATATTTTTACAGATGCGCCCTGTACTGGTCTATAAGTACGTGTCTTGTTGCCGCCTGCAGATTACCCCTGCGCTCGGCAGATTGTTTTTCTGCCGTACTTGTCATTCAAATAAATACGGGGAATGTATAATTGATTGCCTATCGGCTAATATTCCATTGCGTCTTATTACAAGCAAATGGTCAATCTGGGTACGGCTTGCCGAAGCGGGCCTTGAATTCACACAATCGCAGTCGGGTGTATGGCTGGTTAGGATCATTAATTTGAAAAGTCTCTTACGCACAGCGCACAGGGATCACTTAACATATCGGATCGATCGAATTCTTTTAAAAACAATGAATAAAATTTAGTCTGTATTATCTCACAGATATTTTTTTATTTCACAGAAACGAATATCATCAACTCCGATTAACTTATACATTTAAAAAATCTATAATGTGTCCATAAATGTGTGGGTCGGCACTGCCGACCCTGCCGACCCTGACCAGCCGCCACTGACACAAAATATGAGTAAAATCAAAAATTAAAAACAAGATACTTTATTTTACCCCACTCTTCAGTGGGGCCACATGAACACCTCTTAATCGAAACGAAAACAAGCTGCCTATTTAAGCAGAATTATAAAAATAATTCGCGTATCGGACGCTGTAGCGACATCTATTAAAGAAATGAGAAGTTCCAGATGTTAACAATAAATCTGAAATTTCTCGTAAAACCATTTTTTGGTAACATCTTTAATCTCTGCCTTTAGAGGGGCTGAGCCCCTCTGAAGAGGGCTGAAGAGACCGAAACGGACGTGTTGGGATAGTGGACCATCTCTGAACCGAAATGAAATATAAGCTGTCTCTAATTTTTCATTTGACTCATATTTTGAATACACTGAATAAACTTTCGTTGGAATTTTTGCTATACGAATAGACGAAATGTGACTGCCTATTCTAGAGTGTTTCTTTCGTCTCTTTTATTCGTCGTCTCCTTCCCTTACTTACTTACTTAGTCCTAAGCCTTTCTACCTTTAGGTGTAAGGCTGGCGGAGTTAAGTTTGGCATTGTAGTCTCCATGCTTTCCGATCTTGCGTTAGGTTTCTTGCCCTTTCCAATGTCAATCCCTTCTTCTCGACTTCTTTCCTGATTTCATCTACCCACATAACTCTTGGTCTTCCTCTTTTGTTTTTCCTCTGCACTCTCGTTTCGAACACTCGTTTTGTAAGCCCCTCGTTCCACATTCTACACACGTACCCGAACCATCTAAGTTGTCCCTCCACTATTTTTTCATTGATTGGTTCTAGTTTTAGGTTTTGTCTAATTGTTTCGTTTCGTATTTTGTCTGTCCTCTTTCTGTTTGCTATTTTCCTCAGGAACCTCATTTCCATAGCATTGACTCTGGATTTTTGTCTTCCCGTCAATGTCCATGTCTCGCTGCTATACATGATTGTTGGTCTTTCTCCGGTATCTCTTTTTCCCCAAAAATGTTGTTTTCATAGCGTTAAATAAGCTTTCTGTTCGTCCCATTCTCTCGTTTATTCCCATGTCTTGTTTACCATTTGATTCGATTACTACTCCTAGGTATTTAAAATATTCCACTTGCTCTAGTTGTTTCCCGTCTAATTCTATTGAGTGTGTCTTCCTCGTATTTGAAATTATCATTGTTTTTGTTTTCTCTGTATTAATTTTCATATTTATGTTTGATAGTTCTAGTTCTTCTTCTAGGATTTCAAGATTGTTCTGTAAGTCTTCTCTGTTTTCTGCTATCAATACCATGTCGTCTGCAAATAGTAGCTCCGATAGTTGAGTCCCTTTCATTTGCCAGTATCCTAATGTTAGTTTTCTCATTTTTCTCTTGGCTTTCTTTATCGCTTCATACAGTACCACTGAGAATATCAGTGGACTCAGTACGCATCCCTGTTTGACGTTTTGACTTGTAGTAAATTCTCTGGATTCCTCGTTATTGGTTCTTACTGTATTTGTATTATTTTTGTGCATATCCTTTATTACTTCTATTATGTTTTTGTCGACTCCCCTTTCTTTTAGTGTCTTCTATACGTCCTTTCTTCGGATTCTGTCAAACGCCTTTTCCAGGTCAATGAAGCACATATGTATCTCTCTATTCTTCTTGATTACCTTCTCACTTACTTGTCTTAATGTGAATATTAGGTCTTGAGTGCTTCTGTCCTTCCTGAATCCACACTGTGTCCACACTCCACAGTCTGTACGCCTTCCCTTATAAATTGTAAAAGGCAGAGATTAAGGATATTACCAGAATGTGGTTCCACGAGAATTTTCAGATTTATTGTTTACATCTGGGCTTCTCATTTCTTTAATAGATGTCGCTAGAACGTCCGATACGCGAATTATTTTTATAATTCTGCTTAAATAGTCAGTTTGGTTTCGTTTCGATTCAGAGATGTTCATGTAGCCCCACTGAGGAGGTCTGGAGAGACCGAAACGTACGTATGGAGATGGTGGATCATCTCTGAACCGAAATAAAGCAATCTATCTGTAAGTAATAATAGTAAGAAAATAAATACTTATTCGCACTTGATTTTATTTATTATAATTTGGACGACGTCAGAGTGGTCCAAAATTCCGAAAAGCTGGCCAAAAGTAAAAAAAAATTTTTCGAGCATTTTAACGTTTCGAGAATTTTATTACATTTTCTAAAAGAGAATTAAATTCCCTATTCAGTATTGGCAACCCTATCCTCCGTTTCACGGTCACTTTTCAGTACAGACTCGTACGAAGAACAGTGTTGCCAAGAGATGTATTTTAAGCAATTGATATTTTCTGTTATAAGAAGTAAACATCAGCGTTAATATCGTATAAATATCTTTCATAGTACCATCTATGAATTAGTTAAAAATAATAAAACACACAGATTTTCAAATCAAGATGTTTTGGGCTTCTGGAATATTCTATTTAGACGGACTTTAAGTTCGTCTACTTAAAACCGGCAACACTGAGCTGCAAGGTTTCATAAGCTTTATATGGGGATATGCTGCTCGTACTGCAAAGTAACTGCGAAACGCAGAATAGAGCTATATCTCCTATAACTTAATTTCCAGTTCAGTTCAAAGTTGACCTTCGTACGGAACAGAGGCACAATAAGAATAACGAATATTTTATACGCATAGTCTTGTGCGTGTATCTCAAAAACGAAGTGCGCAAATCCAATTCTGCAAAATGGAGGATATTCGTGGAGCCATCTTTAATAAAAGCCGATAATATCAAAATATTTGTATATGTGTTATATTTAATAGATTTTAAGTTGACGTTAAGTAATAAGAAAGTGTAACACAGTACAAGTTTTTAACTTGTTACTTTTGACCTGAAGATGCTCTACATATTTTAAAGAGCGAAACCGGTCGTCGGAAGTTATAATAAAGATTGAGAGTAAGTCTGACTTTTACTTCATTTAAAATCAACTCTCACAGGCAACCCATTCAAGATTTGAAAGTATATATTTTGAAAAAATTAAATTTTCAGATATCCAAATAGTTATGTATTCCATCGAATTCCAAGATATTACTTCAATCATGTTTTAACTTATATTTCTCTCTTTAAGATTAAAAAAATAGCTGCCACTATCTGCCCCTTTGGATTCTGCGAGAATTTTTTGTACCGGGTGTCCCAATAAGAATGGCTCTCGGCTATATCTCAGGAACCGTTTATAGTAGAGCTTTGAAATAAAACATTTTATAACAAAAGTTGCCTCAGGAAAAGCCTGGAAATTATTTTCATAATTGTGGGACCACCGCTAGAGGGCGTAATTGAATATCAAAAATTAAAAAATCTAAATTTTACAAAATTTTCCTAATGAAGGGGCACTGGAAATCCGATCGTCGTATTCTTCATAAAATTCTACGCATACTTGATTTGACAAGTTTAGGTCTAACTTTGGAAATAAGAGGTGGGGGTGAGTGGGAAACTTGTTATGAAAAACTGGCTGTGAGTCCGGTTCTGCTTAATTAAATTTTGCAAACTTGGTCTTGTTGAGGATAGATCTTTTTCATCAATGTAAAAGTTATGATTTCGAACCAACTTACTGAGTAATATGCCAGCTAGAAGGCGTTATTTATTTTTTTTCGGAAATCTAGTGTTCCTTGGAAAATATTAAATACAAACATGCATTTTTAATACCATATTACAAAATTAGACAAAATTAGCAACAGAATAGCGAAAACCGCATGTTAATACCTTTTTTCTATCTCGAGATATCTTACAAAACGTGTAAATTTAAAAACATAACTGTTACTGTCACCGGTAAACGAAATAATTCATTAAAAGTAGTGTGCTATGGAAACAACAAAGAAACATTTTCCAGCTCTCAACGTATATTAGGTCTTTTCAACGCTTCTCATTTGTTTCGAGCCTCGTTCATATCTCGTATATTAATATTATACACGGATTATACGGCATATGACAGAGGCTCGAAACAAATGAGAAGAGTTGAAAAGCCCTATTACAAAGAAATAAAAACAACTATTTAGTGATGACATAAACATTCAAATTTTTGCCCATCATTTTCGTTGCAAACATTTACTCTTTCAAGAGTAGATTGCACAGCAGTCTCAATTTCTGCTCTCGATATGCTTTGAATGGCGTTTAGTATTCTCTGGATAATGTATTCTAGAGTAGTGTATGATGGGCAACAATTTGAATATTTAGGTCGTCACTAAGTAGTTCTTTTTGTTCTGTGTTTTATTTAATTTTAATAGTATTGCTTCTCTTTATATTGTTGTTTTAATTAATTATATTTTTATACGTTGACATCTGGAAAATGTTATTTTGTTTTTTTCCACAGCACACTACTTTTCATTAACTTAGTTTACCGGTGATAGTAATAGTTATGTATAAAATTTACACGTTTCTCGAGATATCTTGAGATAGAAAAAAGGTATCGACATGCGGTTTTCGCTATTCTATTGCTAATTTAATCTAATTTTATAAAGTATGATTAAAAATGCATACTTGTATTTAATATTTTCCAAAGAAAACTAGATTTCTGAAAAAAATTAAATAACGCCTCCCAGCTGGCTTATTACTTATTAGAATGGTTCAAAAGTATCACGCTTACATTGAAGAAAAAGATCTGTCTTCAACAAGACCCAGTTTTCAAAATTTGATTTAGCAGAACCGGACTTACAGCCATTTTTTCATAACAAGGTTCCCACTCACCCCCACCTCTTATTTGCAAAGGTAGAGTTAAACTTGTTAAATCAAATATGCGCAGAATTTGATGAGGAATACAATAATCGGATCTCCAGTGCCCCTTTATTAGGAAAATTTTGTAAAATTTAGATTTTTTTATTTTTGATATTCAATTACGCCCTCTAGCGGTGGACCCACAATTATGAAAATAATTTCCAGGCTTTTCCTGAGGCAACTTTTGTTATAAAATTTTTTATTTCAAAGCTCTACTATAAACGGTTCCTGAGATATGGCCGAGAGCCATTCTTATTGGGACACCCGGTACAAGCGCTCTGCGCTATGCAGTGCCGGATTTAGGGTACTTGCGGCCCTAGGCTAAATTACCCCGAGCGGCCCCCGATAATTTCACGATTAGGTAATTAAAGCATAAAGCACATTTTACATTAATACATAACGTTTATTTTAAGTTTACTTTTTAAAATTGGTACAACATACAAAGCATAACATAAATGAATAGAAATGCCAATAATGTTTACCAGTATGCCATTGCCAATAATCTATTTGAATATCGATACATTTTTGGCATAGTAACGTAAGTCACCAAAAACTATTTTGTAGAAAACATGTTTTTCTTTTTTCTTTTCATGCGTTTCTTTTGCGGGTATGATTAAAATAATTCTGGACATACGTTTTTAAAATAGTTAAAAAAAGGTTTAAAGTAATTCTAGGCTACTACACTTTGGCAGTACCTTCTAAACAATAATATTGTAAATGCCACTTACGTTACTTTGCCAAAAATGTATCGATATGGTACATAAATAGGTTGAAATATTGTATCCACTAATAAATAATCTTGGTTTGCAAATTTGGCTAATTCCCCAAAACAGCTCTTACATAATTTCTATATTTATAGAAAATATATAATTAAAAAAATTAGCTAAGAGCAGTTATTTATTGTAAAATTATTAATAATGCTAAAATTATTATATCATAAATTAGCATTGCAGTTAATTGTTAAAATTAAATATTTGTTTCATTCTGGGGGAAAAGTACAGGTGACAACAAAAGACTAAAAAAGCCGAGTTGAAAAAACATTATAAGTAAAAGAAGAAGCAATATAATATGAACTGCAATAGTAATAGGCTACGGTGCTGAAAAATATTAAGAATACAACAAATAAACTTCTGGATCGTTCAATTCTCACATTATTCTGTTATACTAAAAAAGGTCAATGTCATGTCCTTAATTTGGATAAAGTTGGATTAGTGATTCTTTTCAAACTAAAACGCGTGCGGAAAAGTAGACTTTTTTGCACGCTCGTAGAAAAAATCTTTAATCAAATCGTTAAAATCTAAGGCTTGAGAAAGCTCAGCATTTGAAATAAAACTAGCCAAACTAGACAATCTATAATCTTCGTCAGAAGTCGAGTTCCTCAAGTAGTTTTTGATTCTTTTCAACACGCTGAATGATCTTTCTCCAGATGCATTAGATATCATCATGGATAGTAGAATGTGCAAAGTTGTGTCCATATTCGGAAATAACGTTTTTTCACGAATACTGTTTTTCACGAATGAGTTTCAGATAATCCAAGAGTCTATTCCTCTGAGGCTTGGTAATCTTGTTATCATGAGGTTCTTTTTCTTCATCAAATATACCTTCAACAAAGCCTTTGAACTGTACACTCTTCTCCAAAGTCATTATCTATGTCGATTCGATACTTTTTAGCCAAAATAGAAGCTGTTGCCCTGATTTCTTCATTGCAAATTGACGATAAGTTGATCACAAATCCAAATTGTTCATTAAGACTGAAATAAACTTCGGACCTTTCATTCAATTCTGAATAAAGCCTGTCAATTACATTGAAAGTATTAATCTTTGTCTTCTTTGCCATTAAAGTTGGGTTCAGTGGATTCAACTTTGTCTTCGCCAGGGAGAGCTTTTCTTTTCGGGAGTCTTTTAATTTTAAGAATAAAGGTTTCAATTTTATACAACTCATTCCCTCTTTTTTTATAGGAATCAAAGTTGTCTCTCACACTCACTACGTAATCCTTTATATGTTGCAAGTCACATTCAAGTCTGTAGCAGTTTTTTTGCAATGTTTTGCTACTCTTATGTCAAAACGTTGTACAATATCTTACCACATATTTAGTAGAATAGCATTCTCAAATTTGAAAAATTGTTCATCAATAATTGTTGTATTTGCTTGTACATCAATTCATCACATTCCTAGAACTTTCAACAATCCACCTCCAATACGTAGCCTCCTATACCCTGGCAAGTGTTAATATTTCTTTATGATATGAACGTTGGCTATTTTAATTATATTGTATTGTTTATAAACAAAAGTAATGATCTCGATATACAGTAGCGGTAATTATTAATTAATTTTGGAAAATAAAAATTCAATTTTTTTACCAAAAAAAATTTTTTTACAAGACGCTGCGGCCCCCTTTTGCTTGCGGCCCTAGGCCGCGGCCTAGTCGGCCTAGTGATAAATCCGGCACTGGCGCTATGAGTTTTAATATGAAGCATTCAGGCAGTTGTTATGACTGTAGATCTTTAGTTGTTTTAGTATCGTAGGGAAAAATCGGAGATAAAAGGGTCAGGTACAGTATTGTTGAAAAACAAATTAAAAATTAGTTTTGACTTTTATATTGGTGTATCGGATCGATCTATAGATTTGGGCAAGTACAAAAAATGGGAGCTTGCGTCTCGGTGTTACCTAGTTCATAGATTCCTACTGGACGAGCAGATACACTTAAAATCGGAATGTAAATAGATACTTTGAACGGCCGGTTTTGGGCTCTGCAATTTAAATCCATCTTCAGGTCCTCGACAAAAGGTTACCCAACCAATAATCTACAAGGAAAATGGTTTAAAATAGGTATACTCTATAGTCTATAGTACTGGCTTGATTCTTCCAGGGCATTGCTGCAGAAAAAACACCTAACTACTCGTACATCTAGATGCAAGGGCAGTATCCTAAGAAAATATATAGAGAGTAGGAGTTTTGCCTTCTGTATACTCGTCTCTTTTCTTTATCTCTTGTGGTCAGCCACTTTTGGTAAGCGTTGTTCTTTTCTTTTATTTTTGGTTTTATATCCTTGCTGCCCTCCAATATGGTTTTTTGTTTTTATAATTTATTCTTACTTTCACCGAACCTTCTATTTTTGAAGTTATACTTCTTTAGGCACGAGGGTAAATTTTTCATTTTACTGGGCGCACGCGCACACCGACCGTATGGTATAAACGTTACACGGGATCTGATTGGGTGTTAAAATCATCTGTCAATAATTGTTCAATATGGAGATTTTGCATAAACAAATTAATGTTGTGTATATTAGTTTTTATTGTTGTGATGGCAGAGAAAAAAGCAAGTTTATAATATTGTAGTGACTTTTTAAATAGTTTTTAAAAGCGACAGGTACTTAATAATTGTAAATGTTTCAGTATCCTAATAAAAAATTTCATAGGTACCTACCTACCTATTTGGAAAATTTAAAAAGAACCTAGAACAAAAAAGTATGTAATGCTTTGATTTACATAATTTGATTACCATCAAAATTTCTATCAATATTCACCTAATATATTGTTTTCTTACTCTACGTTTTGTTGTATTTCTTTCAATTCAAAATCAAAATAATTTGGTTAAATTCAGAACCGTCAAAAGTTTAATCCGTTTAGTTAGTTGATCTTCGCACATGATGACACATGGTCTTCGTGGGTAAAAGTTTAAGGTGAATGAATTTCAATACTAACCGCGCTGATAAGCGGGTTCGAACCCCAATGGAAACTTTTATTTTTTTTATACATTTTATGATTGTAAGTTTATTGATTATATATTTTTTTTCAGAAAATACGTATTTAGTTAAAAATTTTTCCTACATTATTCAGAAATCATTTGTGGCATTTTTCAATGTGTTTGTTTGTGTGTGTTTTATTCTTTTAGTATTTTAATTTTTGGCACTGCGACTGTTTTAATAAAAATTTTTGAGAAGTAGTAAGTATTAAAATTAGTTTAATATTTAAATAAAATATAGATAAACTGTTTAAATATTTTAAATTCTACTCATATTTTTTTACGTATAATTTCATGTTCTGTTCTGTTTCTTGTTATTCCTCACTCTAGCTATTTCTCTAATCCGTTCGTTTTTTTCCGATATTTAATTTTTATATTTGTCTTCCATTTGGAACAACGGAAACAGAATAAGGTTCCTTGATAACATAAGTGAATACATGATAAATATGGGAATACGTGCTTGGTGGAGGAAGGTGATAGAGAGATACGACAGGAGAGAAATTCTTGGGATTAGAAACCACACAGGATTGTAAAGTCAGCGTGATGGTGATGTTTGATAAATGCATTAACTTTTCTGTTTTGTTATGTCTCTATTTTACTGAGATTCGTTCAAACTTGTTCTTTTTCGCTTTGATTTTTATCTGTTTATATTCAGATGATTTAGTTATTGGTAATTTATTTCAATAATTAGGGTCCCCTTGAACAGTAATCTTGAACGTGTGATTGAACAATTTTAGAGAGCGTTTCTTAACAAATCTGAATAAAACATTAAATAGAAGAACATAGAAATACATCATTTTGCTACACCACTGGTCGCAAATACAGTAAAGATTATTACGTTCTCTGCCCAACCTCTTTTTATTGTTAAATGATAAAATCTAACGGATTAAAAACTTTTGCTATCAATGTACAATTGCGAGACTAATTGAGACATAATTTGTACCATTTTATTGTTTTTATGTTTACACAAAATGGCCATTGAATATTATTTATTCTATTTACTTATTCACACCTAGACTCAATACTTTTGAACAGAATTGTGAGGTTTTTACCGATTTACCAAGATTGAACATGGATTCACAAAGAATCTATACGCCGTAGAAAAATGTTTTAAACAAGAAATGTAGCGTAGAGCTAATTTTGAATAAAAATGTTTATTAAGTAGCACTTTTTGTTTAGAATGAACAGTTCTCTCAGAAATAACGAATGAAGCACCCAGCGATTTTGAATGTCAGTTACGTCCGCGGTATACATTTTTTAAATAAAATTTTTTATCAACTTGTCATGACGCTAAAAATTAGATAGCATTTGATCAGGGATCAGAGTGTCCTATCAATAAAAATTAAATCAAAAGTGAGCTTCTATAAAGCCTTTAAATAGTTAATTGTTACGCGATTGTTGCCATTTTTTTAAGATTCTTATGGGATTAATAAAACATCACTTATTTGCGAGGGTTAAGAGTATCAGAAACTGCAAAGAGCTCTATAAATACAGCTTAAGTAACCATCAGTTTCTTAGCAATCCTGGATGTACTTCGTAAGCTTCAAAATATCGCTGAAGAAAGACTTTCCAGATTTGAAACCACCTTGGTCAGTGATAATCTTTTCTTCACTAGTCTGAGATATTCTCCCTAAAACCATATTTGTGAATACTTTGTAGAGATTACTTAGTAGTGAGACTAAGTGAATGTGTTAGTCTCAATTGGTGATTTTTCTGAATTCAGAAGCACAACTACGTGAGCTTTCATATTAGGGCAGTCAATGAGGTTATTTGGCTCCGAATTCCATCCTACTACATAGATTTACTTGATATTTTCACAATAAGTAGAGAATAGCTCAAAAAACAACGTCTACCTTATGTCGATGTGCACTTTTATCTTGAAGGTGGTTCTCACCCCTTCTCGTGGGTGTAAAATTTTTTGGTTAAAATAACCACGGAAGTGGTTAAAAAAAACTGTTCAATATATTTTTTTGAAAACTCAATAATTTTTGAGTTATTCGTGTTTGAAAATTGGCCGTTCTCATTGAAAACTGACACCTTTTCGGGCGATTTTTTGGGAATACCTTAAAATCTATGCATCTAACGAAAAAACTATACAAAACATTTTTAGAAAAACATACAAAAAGAGATATGGTAGGTGAGAAGAGTTTGTTTTTTTGGTGCATGCTGAAATCGGTGTATTCAACTTGAAATAAAAGAGAAACGGTCGATTTTAGTTGTATAATGCTACCAATACCTTTTGTAGTGATTGAAAATACCTTTAGAATGAACATTAAATGTCGATTACATTCAAAGTAAGCGAGATATGCTACAAAAAGTTGATGACTATTGGAATTTAAAAAAAATGTGAAGTACATTTAACCCCTCATCCATCAGAATTTAAATGCATTGTTTTCCTTCTACAATACTTTTTATTATAGTAAAATTGGAAAAAATCCTTTGTAAAAGGTATAAAATTTTATTAAAATCCATTTAAAGGACTACATCACATCCAAACGTTTCCGATTTTTATAAAAAATCATCATCAGTGTTAGATAAACTGGATGCTAGCTGAGCCACCAAAGAAAAATATCCGGGTAAAAACCCCTTAAATATAACATAGATGCATTTAAAGTGCATACTTTAATAAAATGCCTTATGATAGTCACATGGCAACTAGGATAATGCCCTAAATATATTTATGCGAATGACACGCCTATTTCCAGCCAAACGCGAACATATAACGCACTAGAAATGAACCTATTAGAAGTCCTAGAACCTGAAAAAACAGAAGACTTTTTATCTAACAATAAAACACTGAAAACGTTGGTTTTCTATACTTCCACAAAATTTATTACAACTATGTGACTACAGCTGTTTCGGCAGAGTGCCTTTCTCAAGTGATTTAGATTACTATGGGTTTGCCTTCTTAAATTCTTTAAGTGAAGAGGTTGAGGAGTGGGGAGCTGTTTGTCTCGAGTTGTTCATTCAGAATTATATCTGTATTTTTCAATTTATTAATTTCCATCGATTCTAATAAAGATAGCTTAAGGCCTTTATTTTGAATATGCAGAATTTGAAACTGTTCATTAAAAGAATGATTATGATCTAGAAGGTGAAGTGCGTATGTAGAAGTGTCTGTTTTTCTATTGTTGAAAGTCCTTTTGTGTTCTGCTATCCGTTTGTCAAAGGTTCTGCCAGTTTGACCGATGTACGTTTTCGGACAGTCACCACAAGTTAGTTTGTACACACCACTCTGTAGTTGGTTTCTCTTTCGGCTCTTATTGTTCTTAATATATTTGCTTAAGTTGTTGTTAGTTCTGAAAGCTGGTGTTATTCCTTTCTTTTTTATGTATCTGGCTATTTTTGTTGTTATTTTGCCAGTATATGTGATAGATCAGAAGGTACTGGGTTCTTTCTGTGATGGTGGATAGACTAATTTCAGGGCTTTCTTATGGAGTTTTTGGTTTAAAATTTTGTTAACTGTTTGTTCATTATATCCATTGTTTACTGCTATTCGTTTAATGATGTTTAGTTCTATCTCGAAGTTATTTTTTGACATGGGAATTTCTGTCAGTTTATGTATCATGCTATGGTCAGATACCATAGCATGATACATAAAAAAGCCAGATACATAAAAAAGAAAGGAGTAACACCAGCTTTCAGAACTAACAACAACTTAAGCAAATATATTAAGAAGAATAAGAGCCGAAAGAGAAAACAACTACAGAGTGGTGTTTACAAACTAACTTGTGGTAATATCAAATAAATCAGTATATTTATTTTTCTAATTCATTCTGCTTTGACTACAGATTTTTTTCTCTTAATTTCTGCAGTGGATACCTTCAAAATCAGACTCAATTTGATCTGGTACTTATTTTGAGCCGAAAAATATTCAGGTTCAGATATTATTTCACAAAGCACAAACTTCAAAACGAACGTAATAAACAAGCCAAGCATAATATACTTCTTAATGTGAACTACAAACTAATTTGCGGAGTAGCAGAGTACAGATTCAGGCCAATCAAGTACAATTAGAATTGGAAATAAACACGTTGCGCAATACGATATTCAAACTTCAAACTGTTTGAAGAAGTTTAATTTCAAGTCAAACCTAAAGATATCGAAATCAAGTCAAGTCAAACTTTTTTACAAAAAAAGTTTGGTTTTCAAGTCAAGTCAAGTTTGTTGAATAAAATCAAACTAGTTTGATTTGATGCATCTCTATTCATTACCTTCGTTTTACTCACAAATTGAGCACCTAGTAGGAATTAAAATTCGTTGGATTTTTGCCTAGATAAGCTTACGTGTTGTGAAATGCATATTGTAGATTCCCCATGTCTATCCATTTATCGTCCGATTTCCTTGTAAATTGCAGGACGATCTGATTTAGATGTAACCAGAATTTGTTTCTATCGTAAGAAACCTTTTAGTTCTCCGGTTCTGTAGATTTCCGGTTGTTTACAAATAAATCCTTTATATTCGATCAAATATATATCACACATTTATTAACCAAAAACGAGGCGTACGGATGTAACATCTGTATAGCCTCTAGTTAACCGACTAATAATTATTTATAGTTAAGCACGTCAAAATATTGTAATGCATCAATTAAGAATAATCTCCCAATCAATCCAGTAATTATATTTAATTTTAGCAATTACAAAACTACCGTTTTGTCATCATTTTCTTATCTGTCAATAAAACGATTAGTTGTATTTTTAAGTTTGTTTAAGTTTTGTCATAAATATTAATAAATATTTTACTAATAAACAAATTGAATTTTTTTTTATAATAAACAATTCCTGCTTAGTAAGTACTACTGCTGTACACATATATCATTCATACCAATGTGTAAAACTAATTATTTTTGTACGTCATTATTTTAAAAATGTGCGTGTTTAATAATATCTATATTTAATTATTATAAAGATCCAATATCCCACAGACAGATACGGTTGCGATACAATATACAGCACAATCATCCTTAGGGGTGGATTTTTGCTAAAGGACGAATAAGGACGGATTTGGCAGGACAAGAGACATCCAATACTCGTGAACGGATCAACGGATTCCGCTAATTTTTGTTTATTATTTTAAATTTTTCTTTGGTATTTGCATTGTTGGGCAAAGGTTAATTCAGACTTCATTTTTGAGCCGATAGCGGGTGAAACAAAAGAAATGTTTTTCTTATATTAATTTTGAGACACCCTGTAGGGAGAACGAGGTACAAGGTTGGATATACATCAGAATCATGTTGTAGTCTCATGTTTTCTGAACATTTTGTTTTTCGAATTTACCTGATATCTTTAAAAACAATGGAAATAAACGGTTTTATTCTTTAACATGAGTTTTAACTGAAACAATACTAAATTAACAATAAAAGAATGTGTGTGTACTTTGTACGCACGTAAGAAGTTATACTTCTATTATATGATTTAAACGAAATTAATATACTTTTTATTTATATTTTGTTTAAATATCAAACTAATTTATACTTACTACTTCTCAAACATTTTTATTAGAACAGTGCCAAAAATTAAAATAATAAAAGAATAAAACACACACAAACACATTAAACAAGCCACAAATGATGTCTGAACATTAATTGTCGAAAAATTTTTTAACTAAATACGTATTTTCTGAAAATACAATTATATAATAAATATACTTACAATCATAAAATGTATCAAAAAAAACAAAAAAGAAAGTTTCTATTGGGACTCGAACCAGCGCTGATAAGAGCGGTTGGTATTGGAATTATTCATTCGCCTTCTCCGCTTAGCCATGGACACTATGTGTCATTATTTACGAAGATCGACTAACTAAACGGATTAAACTTGTGATATTTTGATATTTTGAAAATTGATCAAATTATTTTAATTTTGAATTGAAATGATTTAGAATTGAAAAAATACAACAAAACATAGAGTAAAAAAACAATATATTAGGTGAATATTGATAGAAATTTTGATGGTAATCAAATTATATAAATAAAAGTATTACATACTATGTATTTTGGCAGATCAAATAGGTAGGTTTATACCCATTATACATTAACAATTATTACGTACCTGTTGCTTTTAAAAACTATTTTAAAAGTCACTACAATATTATAAACTTTTTTGTTTCTGTCCTCACAACAATAAAACTAATATATTATACATTTGTTTACCTTTACCTTTACCTCCAAACCACAGCTGCCATATCGGATAATTTTTGACATGTCATTTGAACATCCAATCAGAACAAAGTTATAATGCGCATGCGCCGGGCTGATAGGTTTTAACATATAAAAAAATCACCCTCTATCGCCGGTAAAGAAGTATAACTTCAAAAAATAACAGTTAACAAAACTTTTAAAAACAGAAAGATACATAACGTATACAGTTCTGATCAATACCTATAAGAGTTATCTGTCGACCAGGTGAACGGTATGCACAGCGGAACGTAAGAGAGACGAGATTGTTTAATGGAGGCTCTGTGATAATTTGAAGTGGAACGAGTCCTTAACGGCAAGAACGAACTTGTGTCTTTACCTGGAAGCTCTTTAAATATACGAAAGGTACATTACAAAGATTTTCTATTTTTGAAGTCTTTGTTCCTTTCGTACCTTATATAGGAAATAGTTTCAGTTTCAAATGGCTCATCTTATTCATACTTTATATTTTCGAGGGTGCTGAAAACGAAAATTATGTTTATTTTGAATTTCATGTGGGGAAACATTGTCAAAATCGCAATTTTGCACAAGTTGCAACTTATTAGTCGCGTCTTCACTAGTGCCTCCTATCGTATATAGCTGTATCATCCGCGAAGGTGGCAATAGTGTTTTGTTCTAGCTCTGGAATGTCACACGTATACAATAGGTATAGTACCCGACCTAATACATTCCCTTGTGACACGCCAGCTAAATAAGACTAAATCTGCACATATTAACTTTACAAATAAAAAAATAGAAAATTTCCCAGGTAGAATAAATGATACCCAAGTTCCTTATGCAACATCAGCAAAATACTTGGGCAACACCCTACACGCGAGGCTGCGCTGGAAAGTCCATGTCAAAAAGAAAAGAGGGGAGCTTGATATGAGATATAAGAAATTGTATTGGATGATTGGAAAAAATTCAACATTATCCATTCATAATAAATTATCCATTTACAAACAAGTACTGAGGCCAGTATGGGTATATGGGTGCCAACTCTGGGGCTGTACCAAAGCTAGTAACCTGCATATTATCCAGACATTTTAAAACAAAGTACTGAGGAACATTTTTGATGCTCCTTCGTATATTTGTAACAGCAACGTCCACCAGGACCTGGGTATGGAAACTGTATCCGAAATAATCAAGATAACAGCAGCAAGTCACGAGCAGAGGCTGCATAGTCATGTGAATGTCGAGTCAATCCAGCTTCTTGACAACACTGAACTAAAGAAAAGACTCATACATAAGGACAAAACCATTTGAGTTAGTGTAAATGTGTAACAGTTTAGTGTAAAAAGCAGAGCATAGTGCTGTGATGTTATTGCATGTTAGTTCTAGTGCATTAGTTGTTAATAGATAAAATAAGAGTAAACCATAAGGTAAATCCTTAGATTTAAGTATTTGTTGTTAAGTTAGGTCAGAAAATAACTGCTAATTGGTCATTTGTGACCAGATAGCAGTATACAAACACTGTACAGGTGTTATACAAAAAAAAAAACAAATTATAATTTTAAAATATACATAAATCTAAATTATGTATTCTGAAAAGTTTCCAGAACACATAACTATCGTTCTAAAAATAAATAGAAGAAAGAATGCTAATAATTTATTTTGTCATAAATTAACATAAACATCTTATAGGAATAAATACAACATACATGTGAATAATGAGTGTTTTAAACTTTTCTACAGTTGCTATTATATTGTATTTTACAATAATTTGTAGTTGCAAAATTGCGATGATGTTAAATACGTGTGTTAGAAAAAAATTACCAAAGTTCATAAAGGTTAACTTATGTAATTGTCGATACCGTTGTAACCATAAATAAAAAAGGATTTTTACTAGCACTTCCGAACGATGACAAAAATCCATACTTTCACTATTGCTTTATGCTTTACGATCAGTACTAAAATATTGAATATTTAAATATACCATAGAACAATTTTGCGCAGATGATGCCGAATTGAAATTGATGGATTAAAAAATCCAAGAAAGGTATTATTACAGCTTATGTAAGAAGCAAAAGAGCGCGCTATTCAAATTAGCTCGATCAATAATATAATAATATGCGACTGAGGTATAAGGTACGTAATACAATACATTGTGTACACTCATCTATAGTTCATAAAAGAAATAGTTCATCTACTACCAACCAACAGCACAGACTGGAATTCATAAAGGATACAAAACTCAGGCAAAGGACATCGCACACATCTTATGGAAAATATAATGTCACTCAAATTCAATAAAATTTATACGATTAGATTCGTTTTAATATAACGATCAATTCTTATCATTGCGCCAACTCTTAATTATGATTAATTACGGCGCAAATTGCAATTAAAGTTTATCGAAATCACATTTTTGGAGTCCATAAAATGTTAGTTTACAATCATTATTGCTCTGAGTGCTATTCATAACAGCTTAAATCCCGCTGGGCCTAAGCGGATTAGTAAAACTAATCCGCTGATTTATGGAGTACCGAAAATCTGGGTATTTTAAAATATTTTTTCTCTCTCTAACTTATGTACCTACCCATTTGATTTCAGATTTATTTATATCAATTTCTGCTCTTATTTTTGAAAATAGAGAGTTGGCGCAATGATAAGATTTGATTGTTAATTTAAAACGAATCTATTGGTATAAATTTTATTGAATTTGAGTGACATTATATTTTCCATAAGATGTGTGCGATGTCCACTGTCCACTGTCGGACATAGGCCTCCTCAAGATGTCTCCACCCTTCTCTGTCCTGCGCAGTTACAATCCATTTTGTCGCTATTCTTTTAATGTCGTCGGTCCATCTGGTAGGTGGTCTTCCACGATTTCGCTTGTCTGCCCTTGGCCGCCACTCTAAAATCTTCTTTGTCCATCTGTTGTCTCTCTGTCTTGCGACGTGTCCTGACCATTTCCACTTCAACTTCGTAATGCGTTTTATGATGTCTTCCACTCCAGTTCTTCGCCGAAAAGAAATTAGGAGAGAGATAATTGGACAGAAACAGTCAAACAAATTACATGACGCCACTATATCCTTTTAGTCCAGAGAAATAAGATTTTTCTCGTGACACATCCCCTCCAGGCCGATACCAAATTTTTTAAGTAGTATGGACATCCATATTAATAACCTATATGTTTCCTGCAGTCGATTTTGATAATATACATAGTTACATACAGTGGCGGCTCGTGGTAATTTAAAATGGGTGTTCAATTAAGGAATATAATTATAGAAACGGTGAATAAAAGCCGCGGGAATTGCGGCACAGGCGAAAAATTTTTGGGAATCCTTTTTTTAACTATGTCATCTAGCATGCTAGTTCTTTTTGCTGATCTTGAAAAAAGGCGGAAATGCATGTAAATTGGCAAAAAAGTTGGCTACATTTGCATGAACACAAACACATTTCTGCAATATCAAATTAAATTGATGTGCATAACAATGTACATAAAATGAGTAAGGAAAATCTTTTCTTATTATTCTTTGAACGCCACCTTCCCTTCCTGACATTACAACCGCTCCATCATAGATTTGACCTACTAGCTGATTTACGGAAATATTTAGCAGTTCCAACTCTTTTTTAATTTCTGTGGCTATGTCTCTGGAACTATGTGAAACAGGTTCTAAAAATTTCCAAAAACGTTCGTAAATTTGGCCATTGATGGGCAGAAACATCAATAGTTTCATCACACTGGATGGATACAAACCGTGCCTCTGAAACCTGTTTTTTAATCTCGTCCTGGCAAACAGTTAGAATAGCATCTATGTAATATGTAATTTTGAACTGACTTTGACGTAGTTTTAAAAACAGTGTTTCCCTCCAAATGTTTATGTGATAAATGTTAAATATTTTTCTGATACAAGATCAATGAGGCCCCTGTATATTCCCGGATTTAGGCGTTCTGATGACTCGTCATGTCCGCTCAAAGAAATAAAATGCCACAAAATTTTACGCAATCGACAAGACGGGATAAAATTAATGTAACGATTTTTTTTAACTTGGTCGTTAAAGTCTTTTATCGATTTCCTATACCCAGAATCTAATAATTGGCGAACATCAATATTGCCAATATCTGAGAGTTGCAATTCATTTTTTAAATGAATTTGAGAAGATCCGTGTTTTTTAATTTTTGTCGATAAATGAGATAAATCCGTCCGTTTTTGTCCACTCTGAAGAAATAGTTTCATTTTTCGAAAATACGAAGCATGGAAAACAAAACAGAGAATTTAGTTTATCACACCCGCACAACCACGAAGTTTTTTTATATTGTTCAACTTTAAAGCAACGTTTAAACATTTTGTTTTTTATAGCACATTGCACATTCTTGTACCAAGTTTATCTCCGGCCGAGGTGGACCATTCTTTTTTATAAGAAGTCGATTTTCAAAACTATTTGCATTTTCTTTTATAAAATCCACTGAATAAGGCTCCATCATAAAACTATTAATATTGTATTTAAGATTTAATCGTATTTAGCTAGAACATACAACAGAAAATTCCAAACTGTGAACCGAAACGTGCCAAAACGCTCCACTGGTCTCTGGGTGCACTGCACAAATTCTTGCTGTTTTATATAGGCGAAATGCTTTTTCACCGATTTTAAGATTTGTCTTTCTAACTATAGGGTAGGTTACTAGTGGCTGGTTCAATTTGAATTCTGCACCCGAGCATGTCATCTGCACTTACCAAGTGCATCCAGCGGCGTAGAGCAAATAAATATGATTAATAAATAAAGTTATATTTTAATGATTCTATGAGATTAAAAAAAATATTTTAATGATATTTTAATATTTATGAGATTTAAAAAAACTGTATTTTAATGAACTTTTATTGGGTGTTCACTGCACAAGTGAACCAATGGAGAAACCGCCCCTGGTTACATATAAACAAATGAAGATCATAGAATGGTAAATTTTCGCTTTTTCGTCTATTACCAAAAAACTTCAATATGGCGTTCGCTGAATATGTCTATCCTTATTTGTTGCTTAGAAAATTGCAAAATAAGTCATAATTTTGAGATTTTATAAATTTTCATAACTTATGTAAAAATTAAGTTAGAACTTTCTTATTACACGGAATGCTGAGACTTCTTGTGCTTAAATTATATTTTAAATTTCAAAGCATTTGGCAATTGGATTTGTTTATCCCAAATTAATTTTTTTGCAACACTATAAGTCAGAAAATTATGACGTTACAGTAATACTTCGGACACTTTATGAAAGAACAACATAATTTATACTATTAACTTAATTAAAAAAAATGACAAAAAGTAATTTTAAATAGTGTAAAATTATTTTGCAAGAACATGTCGATTTTTTAATTTAATTTTTAATTTCAATAAGAATACCTTTTTAACCGTTACCCGTATTATTTTTTCATATTTAGAAGGACTGACTTTTTATACACATTTAGAAAGAAAAACAATTGTCCTAGGACAATTAGGGACGAAGTTAGCCCCCTTTTTTAATTCACATGTTCTTGCAAAATAATTTTGCAACATTTAGAATTATTTTTTGTCATTTTTTTTAAATTAAAATAATAGTGTAAATATTCTTCTTTCATGAACTATCCAAAGTATTACCGTAACTTCATATTTTCTGACATAGTGTTGCAAAAAAAATTAATTTGGAATAAACAAATTAAATAACTTTTAAACTATTTGACCAATTGCCTTGAAATTTAGGGATCGATTTAAGGGGGGGGGGGGGGTGGTATGGTTTGAAATATTTAATTTTTTTTATTATTTCAAATAAAAGTGCATACTTTCAAGAATACTCTCTGAAAATTTCAAAATAATTGAAGTAAAATTACCGGAGATACAGGGTGTTGAATATCCCTACCTTCGACTCGCTTTGCCGCGGCTTCGCGCCAGCACGCTTGAGCGTAGTGAGAAACGTTAAACAACTGTTCGCCTTCTCTTTTGTAGATTACTCCGCAATTCAAAAAACATATTCCAATGTTCATCACTTTACGATTTGGCAGACAAATAAGAAGATGAAGATGCAGTTGTCAAAACTTTAAACGCATTTTTCTCAAAACTGCTTTTTCAAATGCGGTGGACATTGTAACTGAAAAACTACTTGACCAATCTACCTGAAATTTTGCATAGATTTTCTTTAGACATTTGGCGAGGTAACAACGTCGAGATATTTTTCGTTTTGTGCTTAGTTTTTGTTCAGCAATATTAAATCTTTCGGTTTTCACAAAATTTTTATCAAAAATTTCGTATTTTTGATTTCTGAGTGATACCAAAAATTCAAAAATCAGTAAAAATAAAAAAACTTGACGTTGTTACCTCGTGAAACTCATAAGCTAATTAAATCTTTTTGAATTTTTTGTTTCGTATGATCCAGTGATGAGTTTTGATGTCCACCGCAAAATCCATTTTTTTGTGAGCTGCCTGTCAAAATTTGTCGCCAATGGCTTATTTTTCAATATTTTGGATTAAATTTTTTCTTAAATATTCTTTGAATTGTACTTAATATATTTATTTAATTTAAAAATAAAATAATTCTACCATAGCGTCGAAAAAAATTCGCAAAAATGTGCTTGATATGTTGATTTCAAACCATACCCCCTCCTTAAGCACCAGATGTCTCAGCACTCCGTGTAATAAGAAGATTCTAAGTAAATTTTTACATAAGTTATGAATATTTATAAAAACTCAAAATTTATGATTTATTTTGCAATTTTCTAACAACCAATAAGGATAGACATTCAGCTAACGCCATATTGAAGTTTTTTTATACGATTTATGAGTTTCTTACTCTCAAATTTGCTTAAAATGCTTAACTTTTAGGTAATAGACGAAAAAAGCGAAAATTTACCGGTTTTTGATCTTCATTTGTTTATAACTATGTATATCATCAAAATCGGCTGCAGGAAACATATAGGTTATTATTACAGATGTCCATAGGTACTACCCAAAAATTTGGTTTCGGCCTGGAGAGGGCTGTGTCATCAACAGGATATTTTTTTCCTTAATTCTCTGAACTATTACAAAGGAGAAAATATAGAGGAGAACGAAAAAGGTAATTATTTATAACTTCTGACGGTCGTACTAGTCAACTAGTCCTAGTCCGTACTGGTTTCAGCTTGCGTGAAATTGTGGCTATTAGATTGCGTGAAGTAGAGTTTCTTTAGCATTCCACAAAAGACAAATTGTGCGGAAAGTTCCTAAAGTTGACATGGTACATGATAATGTTTAATAAGGCAAACCCTATATATAGGTTTATAGGTTTATATGAGAGGTCTGAATAATGTTAACCAAATAATCACCTGCAAATTAACTTAGGAGATAAAATTGTAAGCAGCTATATCATTACTGCATCAAATCTATTTTATCATGTTTATCAAAAATGTTTCTTTGACATTTGACTTGACAGTCATATATTGATTGAACCAGCGGTGATACTGCGCTCAAAAAGTCAATAGGAATCTAGTTAGCCTAATTTTTTCCTAGGGCAAATATTTGTCCCCATTACTAAAAGACCAACCAAATGGAAAAAGGATTAACAGACCTTAGAGGAAAGTTAGAGGTCCTAAATTTTATACAAGAACTGAAGACTGCCTGAAAAACTTCTTCAATCGATACAGAGAACTTAGCAACATATTAAAGAAACAACAAATGGCCGAAGAGAACTGAATCGCGCATAAATCTGATGTATAATACAGGATAAATTGAACATTTACAAAAATAAGCAAATAACCGGAGCAAAGAAACACAAATATTTGTGGTCGGTTCAGAAAATTCATGACAGAAATCGAATCATATGGTTTTTTGAAAATCTACTTATAGATTTCTTATTCGTCTCTATTCGGTTCAAAAATATCTACAAAATACACAAAAAAAATGCTTCGGTCACCAAACAAAAAGTAACAAAACACTATCACAAGTCGCAAGCCACAAAAAATACTAGCAAAACCCAAAAAAACGGGTGAGAGCCGTTTTTTGAGGCTCACATCCTCGAGCGCCAAGTCATCGAACTGGAGGTAGCCCGGAGCGGGGACTCAAGGCCCGAACAAGCAATACAAATGGATGATCAGTCACTAGAGATAGCGGGAATAGAGCGCCTCACGCTGGCCTGCGTTATTCGAAGTAGGATTTCGTGTGGGAGTCCTTGTATCCAGGACTTCCACATGATAAAAACACTTTGCTGACAGATAGCCCCTATAGCGTATCAGAGTGTTAACAGGAGGATAGTCTGGAGCATTGGGGCGGGGTGGAGTAACTCATGCTTACATGAGTTAATTCTCCTCACTAAAATTAATTGTATTACCCGAATATCATTTTCAAGGGGTGAGCAAGTCTCTCAGGCTGGGTTAAATAATATTGCTTGTAGACCAGGCTGTATCGTCGCCCCCGCTAGCGAAATTATTCCGATTCGATTTTTTGAACAAATTTACTCAAAAAGAGGTTTTTATAACATATCCACAAAGTGCCGGGCGGTGCCTTGGTCGAAAAATTTTTTAAACAATTTTTTAAACAATTTCACAAAAATAATTTTTTCATTTCGAACATTTTTTTAGATAATTTGTGTCATTCTGAGCAAAAAAAGGTCTCTTGTCATTTTTGTCTAAAATTGACTGTTATCGAGTTATATGCGATTAAAAATTTGAAAAATGAGAAAATAGCCATTTTCAAGGCTTAATAACTCGATTAAAAATTATTATTATGGAATTCAAAAAGTGGCCAAATCAAGTTTCAAACTCCTTCTTCAAGGTCCTGAAGAGATTTTTGTCATTATTTTATTACAAAGCTGTTATTTTTTATTATTAATAATTAGCGCTATAGTCCAGGATGTATCGTCGCCCCCGTTAGTGAAATTATTCCGATTCGATTTTTTTACACAAACTTACTTAAAAAGAGGTTCTTATAACATATCCACAGGGTGCCGGGCGGTGCCGTGGTCGAAAAATTGTTTAAATATATTTTTTAAACAAATTCACAAAAATAATTTTTTCACTGCGAACAAATTTTTTTTAGATAATTTGGGACATTTTGAGCGAAAAAGGTCTCTTGCGATTTTTCTCTAAAATTGATTGTGAAGGGTGTAAATCGAGTTATACGTGATTTAAAATTTGAAAAATGAGAAAATGGCCATATAACTCGACAAAAATCAATTTTAGAGAAAAATCACAAGATACCTTTTTTGCTCAGAATGACCCAAATTAACTAAAAAGTATTGTTCGAAATAAAAAAATTATTTTTGTGAATTAAAAAAAAAAAATTGTTTAAACAATTTTTCGACCGCGGCACCGCTCGGCACCCTAAGGATATATTATAAGGACCTCTTTTTGAGTAAGTTTGTGCAAAAAAATCGAATCGGAATAATTTCGTTAGCGGGGGCGACGATACAGCCCGGTCTATTGCTTATTAATACTAATAAATATACTAATAATATCATAAAATAGAAGCCATTATAAATCGAAATAAAAAATGTGCAGTGTTGAAGATATTAACTTTAATAAAATCGTAAAATCAAAATAAATGAAAAGTGCTAAAATTAGTTTTTCAGATAAAACCAGTACAGGACACAGGAGAGATTAGCAAAAGGGAGCCAATGACAAATATGGAACAAAAATGTTAAATGAACTGTAGGAAAAAGCTCTGAATAGAATAACATGTAAAAATAAAATATAATAATGTATAATTTTATAATCTATAAAATATAAAACATGTTATTTACAAAATTATGTAAGTTCTATTGTATGGGTAGGACTTCAAGGCCTATTTGGCTAAACACATAAGTATCCCATTTCAAATAATTCAAATTATGGAGACATTATTAACAATATCTTATCTATATATCGCATAAATAATGCAAATCTATTAATATTAATGTATATTTAAGGATCTTCCGGATATAAACAACGAATACCAAATTGATAATAGAACATAAATATCATTGATATCTATTTGTATACAAATTCCTTAAAAAACAGTAAATAAGTAACTAATATTTTCTAAGGACATTACGTATTTCCATTTTGTTTACGCTAGCAATCAAATCAATATTTTTTGAACAAATATGTCAAGACCGTTTTCCTTCTAAATATGTAATTTATGTGTCTAGCACCTAAGTGTTTACAGTAAATAATAGCGAAAATATTCCAAAAATTCAAAGGTAATACCATAATAATTTTTAATTAAATAATGTCAAAGGTTAGTATTAACATGTAAATTGTATTATGTTTCGATATTATCGATATTTCGTTCGCCGTAAATGCGAACCGTTGATGGTTGATGTAAATATATTGTAAGGATTTTTCTTCACATCGGCATCGGTCAACGCGTATAAGAATGTAATTGAATCGCTATATGCAGAAACAATACATGTCCATTTTTACGTACACTCAGTTTTAGGCAGAATATGAGTATACCTACACACGTAATTACATCGCAAAATTACCCATCGGTGCAATAGCACATGTCCATATTATTTAACTTATACGTACAGTACCAAACGAGATATTTATTTGGTAATCAGCAAAAACCACACAAGCCCTTGACATGTGCGGTTTCTGCTAAGAAAGAGATTAGACATGTTTTTTGGACATGTGTCCCTTGGAATTGCAGGTTTTTCCTAAAAAAAAACAAATCATATTTTCTGTGTTTTGTTATACGATAATAAATTTACTCAATTGTTACAACTCTTTTCCAAAATTCATTTTTTTTTAATTCTCAAATAAAAAAATATGGTTAAAAATAATCAATAAACAAAGTATATAATAGTATCCCTCCTTCTCGTCAAATCAACAGAGGTTGGTGCCACTGAATTCACGTCAAATATATGAGAAAAATAGGACAAGTTCTATGCCATCTATTTCTTCATGAAATTTGTGAACTTAATAACGGCACAATTGGATGTCAAATCGTGCTTTTTGAGTCAAATTTGACCTTGAGGCTACTTCATGAGTTTCTTCGTGAGTTTATTGTTTGTATAAAGCGGTTTTAAGATAAGCGTTACAGATAATATGTCTTAACAAGACAGAAAACTTAGCAGTGACCCCTTGATGTTATCGTTGTTAATTGCCATTTTTCATCAATTAACTCCCAAATTTCGTCTATCATCCAGTCATCTTTTAATGACTAATATGAAAATTGCAAAAATACGAAATCGTGATTAATGTAGGAGTTTTGATTATTAAAACTAAATGCATTTTAAACAAAATTTCAAGGAGGACGTTACTAATTGATATGTTGAAAATATTTTTAACCCAAATACTATCTGTGACATTGATCCCATTTGTCCTCATCGGATTGTTTACTTTCACTATCAATAAAATATGCAGTTTTGAATCGGTGCTTCTGTGTGATCTTCTCTTAATGGTATTTTCAGTCACGTTTAAGATATTTTTTATGTATCTGATCAGTTAGTAAAATAAATGAAAATACAGTCGCTATTACCAAGAGAAAATTTTTTTTTATATATTTTTGTATATTTGTATCGTATCTTGGGTTACACAGTTTTGGGGGTTATCCTGCAATAATATAAGCATATCCCAGGAAAACTATTAAAAATACAATGTTTTTTAGTCACTGTAACCATCAGAGCCGGATTTAAAGCAATGGGGGCCCCTGGACAGAATTGGTGTGGGGCCCTACCCCATACCATTAAAAAAATTGTTGTTATAACTATGTTATACAGCCAACTGCACGGTTTTCTCTTTTCGAAATAAAAAAAGGTTGATCTACTTTTTTAAATAATAAAAAATACAAGAGCTCTATCTTGTCACAGTAAATTATTAAAAATATTTCAGTGCTCATTATAGAGAGCTGATTCAAACGCTCTTGGCCCATCATTGACCGAACTTTTGAGAATGATCTCTCTCCACTGCAGTTACTTAGCATCAGAACTAGATATAAACGAAGTGTCACCACAACGTTTGGAAACGCATCATTCACATTCTTTTCTTTTAGCAATCGGTACATTTGAAGTTCTTTATTCTTTACTTATAATTGATGAGCCGATTTCCTCTTTAAATGAATTGAAAAATTCTCCAAATTGTACCAGTTAGAATAGAATAGAATAGTTATTGTCATGAAAAATTGTACAATTTTATCGACAAAGCTTATGAAAAGTCACAAAACAATAACAATACAATTATTTACTAAAATTACATAAATCGTCAATATAACACAAAAAAAAATAATAATGAAGTAAACAGAAAAAATGAATTGCAAAATTTAAAATTTTAAATAAATTGCAAATTGCATAGTCTACCTTAGTAACTAATCGGGCAAAAAGTTAGGCTGCTGCATTATGCAGCAGCCTAACTAGAGTAGTATATTTTTTTATCTATGTTTGGGTGGCATATGATATGCCACCCAAACATAGATAAAAAAATATACTACTCGTACAAAAGATACTTACAGTAATTTCTTAGTTATTGATTAAGAAATTCTTCTACTGAATAATATGGACTTTCAGATAGGTAGGCTTTTGTCATTTTACGGAATTTGGAGAAAGATGTTGCAGCTTTAAGTTGTAGAGGGAGATGGTTGTACAGTTTTTTTGCGGAATATAATATGGATTTCTTTACTAACTCAGAGGTTGGGGTCGGTAAATAGACGTCAAAGGTATAATTTCTCATGAAGTAGTTATGATTCGGTCTTGCTGGAAATACATGTAGATGTCTACGAATTAAGCAAACAGTTTCTAAAATATATAAAGAAGGAAGAGTTAAAATTCTGTGATCTTTGAAGTAGCTTCTGCAATGTGTTATTCTTCTGAGGCCAAACATATATCGTATTGCCCTTTTTTGTAATTTGAAAATAACATCGGATGGGGCAGCTGTATCAGAACCCCAAAAAGGAAGACCATATCGAAGATGTGACTCGAACAAAGAAAAATATGTCATTTTGGAAGATGCTAAATTGAGTTCCTTCGAAACAGATCTTATAGCATAGCAAGCTGAAGATAATTTCTTCCTTAACAAATCGATATGAAGGGACCATTTAAGGTTGCTGTCTAAAAAAATTCCGAGAAATTTTACAGAATCAACGGTACTAATCTGGCTGTTATTAAGTGGTAAGGGTTGAAGAGCTCCTTTATAAGATAATGCCACTGTTTTATCTACGTTAAACGAGAGCAAATTAGAGTCCGACCAGGTTTTTATTATAAGTAGATCAGAAGTTATAGTGGCATGAGGAGTAGCAATATTAGAGTTGTGCCAAGTGATGCTGGTATCATCAGCAAAAAGAAATATTTTTCCATCGATTTTTAAACTAGTGATGTCATTAATAAAGATAAGGAAAAGTAGAGGACCCAGTACTGAACCTTGAGGTACCCCACATACAATGTTTTTGAGACTAGAGTCTGTATCATTTGCTCTAACCAATTGTTTCCTATCATCCAAGTAAGATTGGAACCAATTCAAAGAAATACCTCGAATTCCGTAGAAATCTAGTTTTTTTATCAAAATGTCGTGATTTACACAATCAAAAGCTTTGGCGTAGTCACAAAAAACGGTGGCAGTGTGAAGATTATTGTTGAGTGCTTGGTAAACGTCATGTAGTACAGAAAACATGGCATCAGTGGTACATTTATTATTTAAAAAGCCAAACTGATTTTGTGATAGAATGTTGTTTTCAACTAGAAAGGACATAAGTCGAGCTTTTATGAGTCTCTCAATAATTTTGGAGAGTACCGGTAGCAGTGCAATAGGTCTATAATTGCAAGTATTAGATTTTTCACCACCCTTATGAAGAGGAATAATGATGGCTGTCTTTAGGCACTCTGGAAATTTGCCTTTCTTAAAAGAATCATTAATAAGTGAGATGAGGACTTCTAAGACATTTTCTGGGAGATTTGAAAAAAGTTCTTCATTTAAATCATTGCTATAAATGTCGGTAAGCTTCAACGACTGAGCTTCAATTTTATTGGGAGTTAAATTTTCCAAATAGGTAATGTAAAAATCCAAAATTGGAATGAATGGATTCATATGCAGAAAGCCTCTGACTTAAAGAAGAAATGAAGTGATCTATAATAGCGACAAAAATTTTGAGTCTTAAATTTCTATAGTGTCATTTCAGTCTTTGAAATATTCCTTAAAAGAATATAAATTCTTTGAGCGATCTAAGTGCCGCCACTCCTGAATTAAGGTCAATATTTGGATCTTGGAGAATACGACTTGTGCTGTTTGTCCTCTCTAAGGTTTCATTCCGAAATATTGCAAATATTCCTGTTTCCAGTAAACACATTCCATTATACAAACCATTTGCATCGCTACGAGTTTCAAATTATTGTTGCTCATCGTTTTCTGAAATTTTGGATAATGCTCCTTTAATCTGGTTATAACATTTAACTAGTCTTTTGTGGCGGCACTTCTAGATGACTATCTAGTAGTATTTACTCTTTTACGAACAATAATATTTCTGCCACGGTCGGCGTTTTAAACATTCGATTAACAAGTTGTATCTGCTAGTAGTAGATAGTAGAAGTTGTATTTTCCTCTACTAGTAGAGGAAGTAAAAATTACATAGTTCATATAGTCCTTCCAAGAAATTAAAGAATGGTATGGCAGCAGGACAACACTTAGCTGCAGCTTTTGCAACTAAATTTAGTGAGTGGGCGTAACATGGATCCACAACGCCAAGATTATAGGTCTGTTCCAACCAGCGGTCAAACCAGTCAGAAACTATCAGGGAATAGTCGACCAGCGCGAGTAGAGGGGATAGCACTGATGACTGTATTATGTTCTCGCACTCGCCAACTGTTTGCTGACGATTTCTGACTAGTTTGACTGTTGGTTGGAACAGACCTATTATGTTATCTAATTTTAGCCTGAACACTGAACACCATTTCATTTTCCACTCATAACTGACGCGTTGTCGTAGGACTGTCCCCTACACATAGGCGTAACCAGGGGGGGGTTTTGGGGGTTATAACCCCCCCCCCATTGGGATGTACTTTGAGCTCTATACACTTAACACCATAGCCCTCAGAGACCTTCCAGTAGTTGTAACCCCCCCCTTTCAGGTAGTTGTAACCCCCCCTTAGGATCATCCTGGTTACGCCTATGCCCCTACAGTTTTTCAAATCGATAGCATCTTCTTGGTAGAATGTCATTAGAGAAATAAATATATTATCTTCTGCTTTATGACCGTGATTTGGCAAAAACAAATTTTTAACAGGAGAGAAACCTTCCATGAAACGAAGTAATTAATTGATTGACAAAAATTATTCTATGTGAATAATGTGCTGATTTTTAAGTGTGGGTGTTTGTGGGGTCCCCCGGATTGCAGCTGCCCAGCCTGGCCCCCTTAAATCCGACCCTGGTAACCATTATCTATTTCAACGATGTAGAGATGTGAATTGCGATATCTATGCATGCCTCATTGATTACCATAAAAGGTTCGATACAGCAAAGCACCACAAGCTGAAGGAGATATTAACAAATAATGAAATAAACACGTGCGATCTAAGAATTATTAGCAGTCTTTATTGGAATCAAACATCGTCTATCCGTACAGAGGTAGGAGAATCCGATTATATCAAAATCAAACGTTGGGTCCGACAGGGACTTCTGCTGTTCAACATATATTCTGAGGAAATCTTTCAGGAGCAGTAGAGGATGTTAAAAGCGGAGGTCGAATTAACGGATAATGATCAATAACATCGTAGTAGTAGTAGTAGTAGTAGTATTAGCTGACAGAAAATAATGAATAGGATGAAAGAAGTAAGTCAGAGATATGGATTTTCACAAAAAAAATGTATGATGATCTCTAAGGAGGAACAACAATTTGGAAGAATCAATGTGAATGGTCAACGAATAGAAAGAGTAAAAACATACACCTACCTTGGTACGAACTTCAATAAAATTGGGACCTTTCCCTAGAAATAAAAAAATGTATATTAGAGAAAACAAGATATACCTACAATTTAAAAAATGACCAAGCTATTCAAATGTCATGATTTATCAATAGCCCTAAAAATCAGATTTCTAAGATGTTATATCTTTCCTATACTAGGTATTATTTATATAGTTCAGTCGGATACACTTCTCAAAAAACTGGAAGCCTTTGACACTTCTCAAGAAAGTGAAAGCCTTTGAAATCTGGGTGTATTGGAGAATCCCACGAATAAGTTATGTGAATAGAGTTCGTAACGGAGTTGTTTTGCATCGGATGGAAAAAGTCACGGAAGTGGTCAGACCAGTTAAAAATCGAAAACTGGAATATTTTGGCCATGTTATGCGACACTTAGAAAGTAATAGAGAGCCAGGTCGAAGAAGAACGTCATGGCTTAAAAACCTAAGAGCAGGGGTGGGCAAATACTTTTAAGCGCGGGCCAAAATGAAATTTTCAAAATGTCTCCCGGGCAGGAGAACTATACCACAGAATAAGAAACAATTGTTTCCTATATTCCTATTCTGTGTCTGTGACTATACCCATTATATACGCTACGCGCAAGCTAATGTTTTTGGTAGCTTTTTTCTGCCCAAGAAATTTTTTGACAAAAATACTATAAGTATCATTTTAAAACATTTGGACAAGTACATTTGACTGTTAATAATAAATAATAGTAATAATAAATTGTCTGGATAAATCTGGATAAATTGTCTTACTTGGGTGTACATGCGAAAAATTTATGCCCAGTAAAATTACAAAATTTTTAATATGGACCATTATATTAAGCCATAACCAGGATTCAGATAAAAAATGAAATTCAGAAATTCGACCAAGGATAGAGTAATCAAGAGCAGCCTTTTTGAAGATATAGAAATTTCTGAGTAACCAAAGATTCAATCTGCAAATCTGATATCGGATGGTAAAATGTTATGTCAAGTCAACCATCATAGACGAAATTTAAAGGAGACAACTGATCTTGTATGGTCATGTAGAAAGAATGGACGATGATAGACTGCCAAAACAAATTTTAAAATGGACGCCAAGGGAAAGAAGGAAGAGAGGAAGGCCGAAACAATCCTGACTAGGGAGCATTCAGAAGGCAATGTCGGAAAGGAACCTTCACCCTGGCGGATGCAACAACCGACGAAGCTGGAAACTGGGAACCGGAAGGCGGAGAACGCCATGAAAAACCGGGATAATAATAAAAATGTTATATCCACTCTATTTTTCTTTATTGGATTGTTCTTTTTCTTCTTGCAGTACCGTCTTCTATATCGGAGGTTGACTACCATCATAGCAATCCTAACTTTGTTGGCTGCAGCTATGAACAATTTTGCAACCAGGAAATCCTCCTATGTCCCACGTTTCTCCTTCTCAAGATTTTTCTTTGGATTATGAGTCTTAATGGGGAGTACTTTTCCCCTCTCATTATGTGGCCTAGATAATCCAGTTTTCCCGTTTGTATGGTTTTTATGAGTTCGCACTCCTTCCCCATTTTCAGCAAAATATTGGATTGTTAATGCTGACTTAATGAAAAATCCGGAAGCTTTTGAGATGTAGCTTTTTAGGAGAATTTTGAAAATACTATGGACCGATCATATTACAAACGAAATGGTGTTACACAGAATGGGGAAGGACTAGAGAACTTTTGACCTTCATTAAAAGGAGAAAGACAGCAAGGAGAAAGGGCACATACTTAGATGTGATAAGTACGTTGTTGTAAGTTGTTGCAGCATCTTATTATGAAGGGTAAACTCGAAGAAAAAGGGGTCTTGGTAGACGACAAATGACGCGGCCGAAAAATATTCGCGTCTGGACCGGGTTAAACACACAGACAATTTTAAGAAAAGCAGAAGATAGAGATTCAATATTTATATGAAAACTACGAACACCAATACTGTTGATTTCTGACCAATGCTTTTTAAATGCATTAATTTTTTTTTGAATCCTGAGAAAACTAATAAAATATTTTTGAAAAATTTAAACGCAGAATGAAAGAATACATTATTACCAAGGGGCGAAAGTCCCTTAGAATAAACAAAAAGTTTCTTTTGAATGAGATATTTAAAATTAAAAATCACACTTAAGTTTCTCTTTTTTTCACCCCTGTGACTTATTAAAATAAACATTATAGAAGTTTTCAGGGACTTTTTCGGCCCTCTCTAATGATATAATATTTCATTCTGCGTTTAAATCTTTCAAAAATACTCTCAGGATTCGAAAAAGAATTAATGCATTTAAAAAGCATTTGCCCGAAATTTTGCGCGTACGCTCTTAAAAAATTGCTTGCGGGATTTCTAAACGGGCCGGATAAAGTAAGCAAAAGGGCCGGATACGGCCCGCGGGCCGGCTTTTGCCCACCCCTGCCTAAGAGAATGGTATAACATATCCTCTACATCCCTTTTCCGAGCTGCCTAAAAATAGTTGATTTTTAGAATTTTCGTCTCCGTTTAAAACTTTAAAATGAGATGTGATGAAAGTTTTAGGGTGCATTTATGTATTTCTTATAAAGGTTAAAAAGGGGTAGACATTTTAAGATGGAATAAACTGTTAATAACTTTTGAAAAAATGCCTTTCTGAATTAATCTTTTAATTCTGTGCCAAAAGGAGGTTTTTGTAGTAACTAATATCTTCTTCTTTCTTTATAGAAGCAATTTTTTCTTGTCCATTGTCACTCCATCTCTTGCACGGTTGGCCGATACTTTTTCTACCATTTGGTCACTTGTGCCTTGCTATTTTATCGACTCACATCCGCCATTATGTTGAGGTGATTGTTGTATTATTTTTTTTGTCGATTTAGTGTCCACACTTGGACATACTTGGACAGCGTAATCCCCAGGTTGTTTATTTCCATTACTTGTTCAATGCTGACTCCATCGACTTACAGTTTACATCTTATTCGTTATTTGCTGAATACTATTGGTCTAGATTTCTGAATTGAAATCATCATGTTAAATGTTTTGCTCTTAAATTTGTGAACTAATCTTTGAAGGCTATAATCATTTTAGGCCATCAATATTGCATCTTCTGTGTAAGAGACAATTAAAAAAAAATCCACAAGGAAAAGAAAGAATTTTCTCGTAGTTGGCTGTATACCATCAATCACAAAAATTTTAATTTCATTGTTCAATAGCATAGGGCTTAGTTAATCCCCCTGTTTTATTCAGGTTCCGTAAGTTGTCCATTTATTCTGACTTCCATCTTACTGTTTTGAAAGACCTTTTCATTTGTCTTTATAATACCCAGCGGGATCTCTTTGCTTTACAAGAGATGTATCACATATTTAATCCTTACTCTGTCAAATGCCTTCTTCAAGTCTATCAAAAATACGAATGCGCATCTAGCATATTTTAATGCTTTCTCTGTAATCTGTTTTATGACGAATATTGTATCTGTACACGACCATCCTGTTCGGAAACCTTCTTCATGATCTGCTAAGTTTATGAGCTGATTTATTGGTTCTCGCAAAATATAAGGTTCTAAGGTTTACGGCAGTTAAATTTTATAATATAAACTTTAATAAAAAAGTTATATAATAACTATTCGCTTTACTCGACATCAATCCCGATGAAATGAAAATAAAATAGACAATAAAAAATTTCATTAATAATAGTTTAATCCGGTACATTGTTACAAACTTACTAACTTTTATTTCTCATAGATAGTAATTTATGTACAAAATAATAATAGCTGTCTAAATAGTCTAAATGCATAGTCATTCAGGATCCATAAGCTATGAGGATGTTATTTATTGTTGAAAATAATGTTCGTGTTAGGTCAATTCGATTAACTAACTTGGATGTACCCGCAATTTTAGAAGAAAAGGATGCATTTTATGAATGTTTATTCTTGATGAACTGTAATTAATCAAGCTATAAAAATATGTTTTTGAAAAGATCATGATCTACAGTATGTCCCTGTAAGTTGTATTCATATGGAAAACTTTTTTATTATTAATTTTACGAAAAAAAGTTATTCTTCATTAAAAGCTCTGCATGGTTCAAAACCCAAGATTCAACCATCAGATATCAAATTTTATAAATGTTATACGAGGTATGTCAAAAAGTTTGAATTTCACTCAAGAGTAAAGTAGCTTTATTTTTTACAATACTGAAAATTGCTATTATGAAAAGTTGTTTGGAATTAAAAACTATATTCTAATATGCAATTACATCATTCTAATTGAAAAAAAAGTTTTTTTTGAAAAATTAGGGATAACTAACATTATTTTCAGTTATTTCAATTCTGATAACTCTATTATTAATTTTACGAAAAAAAGTGATTCTTAATCAAATTTCTCGATAGTCTAAAACCTAAAATACAACCATCTTATAGCAAATTATATACGAGATATGTCAAAAAAGATAAATTTAGATCAAAAGTGAAGTACCTTTATAGTTCAGAATATTTCAATTAGAAGGATTTAATTACATACTGAAACATAGCTTTTAATTCTAAATAACTTTTCATAATAACAATTTTCGATATTGTGAAAAATAAACGTATTTTACTCTTGAGCGAAATTCATATTTTTTGACATACCTCGTATAAAATTGATAAAATTTGACATAAGATGGTTGTATTTTAGGTTTTAGACCATACAGAACTTTTTATTAGGAATCACTTTTTTTCGTAAAATTAATAATAAAAGAGTTATCTGAATTGAAATAACTGAAAATAATGTTATGTTATCCATAATTTTTCAAAAAAAAAAAAATTTCAATTAGAAGGATGTAATTGCATACTAGAATATAGTTTGCAATTCCAAACAACTTTTCATAATAGCAATTTTCAATATTGTGAAAAATAAAGCTACTTTACTCCTGAGTGAAATTCAAACTTTTTGACATACCTCGTATAATATTCAAAAAATTTGATATTTGATGGCTAAATCTAAGGTTTTGGACCATGCAGAGCTTTTTATGAAGAATAACTTTTTTTCGTAAAATTAATAATAAAAAAGTTTTCCATATGGATACAACTTACAGGGACATACTGTATAATATCAGCAAAATTTCTTTAGTAAAAAGAAGGACAGGCATGACATTTTACTGAAAGACACACTGAAACTTTTTGTTTGTCGTTGATGTCGTTGATGTCGTTGTTCTCTTGTTGTTCTTGTTTTTGACTTGCTAAAGTAAAATAGCTATTTGTATAACAAGGGAGGAAATTGCTACTTTTCCTCCCGAGAATGAGTTTACTGGACGCGTAGCGGAGGGCAGTAATCGTTCAAGGGAGGAAAAGGCACTTTACTCCCATGTTACACATATGGTTTTTCCACCTTCCTCAAATTAATAACAAGTCATTTTTACTTTATTTATGTAACTAACCAACAAAATTTTTTAAAACTAAAATTAACAAGTAGGTATAATATAACTGTCAACTGTCAAATATAAGTCAAATTATTAATGTAAACATTGTTAAATCAAAATAACAATTTACTGTTTTTTACCATTCTGCAAAATACAGGGTGTTTTGTAAATAAACGTTAAAATGTACATATACTTACGTAATAGAAAATAGATATTGTACAGGGCGTCAATAAGTTATATTTCATGAATGAAATACCATGACGTCACTTTTACTTTTCCTCCCTAGGGAGGAAAAGTACAACTTTGGTCCCTACAATCAGGTCCGGAAAAGTATACTTTCGGTAGAGGTAGGTGGAAATAGCCATTTGTATAACAAGGGAGGAAAGTGGTACTTTTCCTCCCGAGAATGAAGTTTACTGCCCGACGCGTAGCGGAGGGCAGTAATCATTCAAGGGAGGAAAAGGCACTTTACTCCCATGTTATAGATATGGTTTTTCCACCTTCCTCAAATAACAAGTCATTTTTTCATTTTTACTTAATTTATTTATGTAACTAACCAACAAAATTTATTAGAACTAAAACTAACAAGTAGGTAGGTACAATATAACTGTCAACTGTCAAAAATATAAGTGAAATTATTAATGTAAACATTGTTAAACCAGAATAACAATTTACTGTTTTTTACCATTCTGCAAAATACAGAGTGTTTTATAAATAAATGTTAAAATGTATAGATACTTACGTAATAGAAAATAGATATTATACAGGGCGTCAATAAGTTATATTTCATAAATGAAATACCATGACCTCACTTTTACTTTTCCTCCCTAGGGAGGAAAAATATTTTCCTCCCTAGGGAGGAAAAGTACAAGTTTGCTCCCTACAATCAGGTCCGGAAAAGTATACTTTCGGTAGAGGTAGGTAGAAAAAATATTTATCTATTAATATTTTTAATATTTATACTGGTTTAATAGTCCATTCTTTCACGGTTTTTGCTCTAAATTTTAAAGAACCGCTTGGATTGACATGAAATTTGGCATACGCATAGCTTACATGTCAAAGAAAAAAAGTGATATTGTGCCGACGTGTGCTTTTGCCCTGGGGGTGACTTTCACCCCCTCTTGGGGGTGAAAGAATATATGTCCAAAACAACTCCGGAAATGGGTAAACTGACTAATTTTAAGTAACTTTTGTTCTATAGAGCTTTTTCGCCAAGTCAACACTTTTCGAGTTATTTGTGAGTGAATATGTTCATTTTTCAACAAAATAACCACATTTTTAGACGGTTTTTCGCAAATAACTCAAAAAGTAAGTATTTTGTCGAAAAAAACCGTTCTTAGCAAAAATATAGCCTATAAAAAAGTAAAAAAAATGGTGTACGCGTTAGGTCTCTGGATCTCGTAGAACCAGAGTTATAGCCAATGAAATATAGATTCATATTCACCAAATTTCAAATAGAATATTTCGACGTGAAATATCCAAAAAATTAAGTACTTTTTGGGGAAAACCCATTTTAACTTTTTTAAAGTGTTTAAAAAAAGCTTTATTTCTGTTTTCACGAGAAGTTTCTAGCATTAAATTTAAGCAAGTTACGCTCAAAATAAAGTTGGTCCCTTTTGTTTTTGCAAAAAAAAGACCACCCCCTAATTAGCAACTTAAATGAAATTAATCGTTGCCGCTCCATAAATTATTTTACTTATATTGTGTTTATATGATCTGTAAGTTTCATCGATTCAAAGTGTTTATTTTTGAAAAAATTTGGTTTCAAAGTAAAATTTTTAAAAATTTAAATTTTGAAAAATATGCTTTTTTTCAAAATAACTTAAAAATTGTTAGAGATACCAAAAGTCTCGAAATACAAAAAAAGTCAGATTTGCTTTTCTGAATATCATGTATTTTTTTGTTTTTCTGTTAGACAAAAATTGATCAAGATTTGGTGTTTCTAAATTTGCATACATTCGTGATCAGTGACTCGTTCAACCCCTTTTAACTACAGCCGTTTCAATAATAAGGACTTTGAACCGATGAAACTTACAGATCATATAAACAATATATACACGAGTCAAGAAACTTGTGAAGTCGTTACGATTAAGTTCATTTAAGATACTAATTAGGGGGTGATTTTCTCGATTTTTTTAACAAAACCAAAAGGGACTAACTTTATTTTGAGCGTAACTTGTTTAATTTTGATGCTAGAATTTTTTTTTATAAAACAAAAATGAAGCTTTTTTTAAACACTTTAAATAAGTTGTAACGAGTTCTCCCCGAAATGTGCTTCATTTTTGGTTATTTCACGTTAAAGTATTCCATTTGGAATTTGACAAATATGAACCTATTTTTCATTATCTATAACTCTGCTTCTGCTAAATAAAAAAACGTGATATATTCACTATTTTTTAAAATTTTTTATAGGCTATATTTTTGCTACAGATGTTTTTTCGACAAAATACTTACAATTTGAGTTATTTGCGAAAAACCGTCTAAAAGCGTGGTTATTTTGTTGAAAAAATGAACATATTCACTGCCAAATAACTGGAAAAGTATCGACTTAGTGAAAAAACTCTATAGAACAAAAGTTACTTTAAATTAGCCAGTTTACCCATTTCCTGACTTTGTTTGGACGAATATTTTTTAACCCCCAAGAGGGGGTGAAAACCACCCCCAGGGCAAAAGCACATATCGGCACAATATCACTTTTTTTCTTTGACTTGTTAGCTGTGTGTATGCCAAATTTCATGTCAATCCAAGCGGTTCTTTAAAATTTAAAGGTTTTGCAATATTTTACCGTTAATGAATGGACTATAAAGAATATATTTTACGAAATAAAACAAATAGTTAAATCGCTTTCAGATATGTTAATCTTTGATCATCTTTGATCTGTTAAAAATATCTTAATATGTAATAGTTCTTAGAAGAATATTATCATAAAATGTAGGAATTATTATCATCATACCATTAGTCTCATGTCTTATGCACTATACTAAAAATTATAAAGGAACATTAAGAAACATTTTGAACTTCACCCTTCTCGGTTTGTCTGTTCCTCCTCATTTATATTCTCTCCCTCATTATTTCCTTTCAATTTCAATTCATTCTTTCAATTCTAATGCTGGTATCTTCTCCTTCTATTCAATGAAATTTAGTTTAATTACTGTTTTGGCCATTGTTGGTTTTCCATTCGCATCACATGCCCGTATAATACAAGTTTTTTTTATTCTATTGCATCTACGGTATTATGGGACATTTGGGATATGATCAAGTCTGGATATCTGACAATCTGACATACTCTTCTTAGATATTCCGTTTCTAAAACTTCCAGTGTTTTCTTTCATTGTCATTTGCCAACATTCACATCCGTAGGTCAAAATTGGTTCCACAACCGATTTGTAGATTGTCAGTTTTGTTCGTAAACGCATTTTAGGAGACCAAAGTAATGCGTTTAGTATTTGTATCACGTTTCGGCACTGTTGTCTTTTCTGCCGAATGTCTCGTTTAGATATTTCTTCCTTCACTATCACTGTCCCTAAGTATTTAATTTTTTTTTCTATTTGACCTCGTAAAACACCTCCAGAACAACTTTTTATGCAAGGAATTATTTAAAGGAATTATTAAAGATATGAGGATTACATAATCATTAGCCTGATGACTCACACTTTCTTCACACATATTTTAAAAAATACTACATCAAAGATTATACAAAAAATGAGAATGTGACATCAGCGATTTTCAGTTCGGGTCTAGGCAAAGTTTAGGAGCAAGAGAAGCGATAGTCGCATCACAGGTGCTGGTCCAAAATTATTACGATCAGAGGAAGGACGTGTTTCTATGCTTTTTAGATTACGAATAAGCGTTTGATCGTGTCCAACACCACGCTAATGCAGATTTTCAATATACTTAATATAGGCCAAAAAAACATAAGATTCATGGAAAACTTGTAATGGTATCAACGGCACACTTAAAAATAGACAATTATACAGGGTGTAACAAAAAAACAGGTCATAAATTGAATCACATATTCTGGGACCAAAAATAGTTCGATTGAACCTAACTTACCTTCATACAAATGTGCACATAAAAAAGTTACAGCCCTTTGAAGTTACAAAATGAAAATCGTTTTTGTCCAATATATCGAAAACTATTAGAGATCTTTTATTGAAAATAGACATGTGGCATTCTTATGGTAGTAGTATCTTAAAAAAAATTATAGTGAAATTTGGACACCCCATAAAAATTTAATGGGGGTTTTGTTCCTTTAAACCCCCCAAAACTTTTGTGTACGTTACAATTTAATTATTATTGTAGTATCATTAGTTAAACACAATATTTTAAAAACTTTTTGGCCTCTTAGTACTTTTTCGAAAAGTCAGTTTTTATCGAGATATTTTGAATATTTGTCAAATCCACCACATATTTGTATATGGCTAAGTACGATTATGGAGACTTGGTAATAATATGAAAATTTATTTATGATTTACATTTTTAGCTATATTTTGAATTATATTAAAAAAGAAGTAATATCTCGATAAAAAATGCCTTCTCGAAAAAATACAAAGAGGCAAAAAAGTTTTAAAAACACTTTGTTTAACTAATACTACCGCAGTAAAAGTTTAATTGGAACATACACAAACATTTGGGAGGTTTAAAGGAAAAAAACCCCCATAAAATATTTATGTAAACATATTAAAAAAGTAGCCGCAACTCGATAAAAACTGCCTTATCGAAAAAATACTAAGAGGCAAAAAAGTTTTAGAAATATTGATATTCACTAATGGTACCACAATAATAATTTAATTGGAACGTACACAAAAGTTTGGGGGGGTTTATTTAAGGGAACAAAACCCCCATAAAATTTTTATGGGGTGCACAAATTTCACTATAATTCTTTTTTAAGATGTTACTGCCATAAGAATGCCACATGTCTATTTTCAATAAAAAATATATCCAATAGTTTTCGATATATTCGAAAAAATCCATTTTCATTTCAACTTCAAAGGGCTATAACTTTTTTTGTATGCATATTTGTGCTAAGGTAAATTAGGTTCATTCGAACTATTTTTAGTCTTAGAATATGTGATTTAATTTATGACCTGTATTTTCGTTACACCCTGTATATCCAAACTGATACATATATAAGAAGGGGTGTTCGACAGAGATGTGTGTTTTCCCCTCTTTTATTTAACTTTTATTCGGAAGCCATATTTCAAGAGTCTTTGGAAGATGCAGAGATGGGAATCAAATGAGATACGATATGCTGATGATGGTGTCTTAATTTGAGACAACGGTTTCACCCCTATTCAGCGGTCCCCATAAGCGCAGTCCCCGATTGAGCGGTCTCAATACAGCGGTCACCGTTTCAGCGGTACCCCGATTCAGCGGTGCCCAATTCAGCGGTCCCCATAAACGCGGTCCCCAATAGAGCGGTCTCAATAAGAAAATAATAATATGACAATGATAAGTAATTAGTTTTATTGTAGGATATTATTTTAACTAATTCTTGTTTGAAAATATACAGGTAATATCTAAGTATCTGGTATATACCCCAGTTAATAGGGAAAAAAATCATCGATTTCACGTAAAGATGTTCTACAGGGTTTTCAAAGTTTTAAACGGTAGATGAGGGATAACTGATGATAATTCCGTGAAGACCTACAGCTGATTTTGCTTTTTTTAACAATTGTAAAGAATGAAAAAAGCAATTTGTTGACTATAAAACGTTTCTTGTACATTTTAGAGAAAAATGTTTCAAATAAATGTAGATCTTAAAAAGTTCTTTAATTTGGTGGTAAGCATAATGTAATATATAAACAATTGACCGAGATAATTGCAAAAACCCTCATTTTTGCAGTAAATTATAAATATTAATAACTTTATTTTTGCACAATGACGTAAAATTTAATGACTTTAAATTATGTCAATTAATGAGTTATTTAAGTGTGTTAAATTTCAACCAGATCGACCAAATAGTTTATAAGTTAGTCAATTTGTTTATCCCAGAGAGCAATTGTTTATACAACTGTTCTTGCCCTACTGTGAGATATTTAGCAGATCGCAGTCGATTATTTGAGACTTTAATTTTAAGACGTATCAAAAAAATTTTAACATTTTATTGAAATTGTTATTAAAAAAACTGTTTGAAAAAGACCTGACTTTTTAGCTTATAAACAATTAGAATAACTTAGATGTTTTTTATGTTCCATGCTTGCATGTAGGCTTAATGAAAAGCTGATGAAAAAATTCATATAAAAAAAGAAAAAAAAATTTTAATGACAAACAGAAATCAAGTTAGCATTTATTTTTTAATAAATCATATTTCCGTTGTTCATACAAACTAAGAGCTGAAAATTGAGCAGATTGTATATGAGAGTCTACATTTTATGATACAGTTTATGAACTGCATATGCAGTGAAATAATAAAAAGTTGTGACCCTTTAAAATGATGGAAAATCATGGAAAAATCAATTGATTACATTTTTTTTAATTATTGAATTTTACAATTATTTCGTAAGAATTCTGTAAATTTTATTAAATAAAGTATATTATTAAGATAAATATATAATAAAAAATATACATTAAAAAAGAAAAAAATAGTTTTATATGACCAGTAGAAATCAAGTTAACATTTGTTTTTTAAAAAATCATATTTCAATTGTTTACAAATATTAATAGGTGAAAATTGAACAGATTTTATATAAGAATCTACATTTTATAATCCAATTTATGGATTGTATATGCAGTGAAATAATAAAAAGTAAGGACCCTTTAAAATAATGGAAAATCCCTGAAAAGTAAATTGATTACATTTATTATAAAAGTTATTGAATTTTACAATTATTATTATTATTTTGTAAGGATTCTGTAAATTTTATTAAATAAAGTATATTAGTTAGATAAATTCTATAATAATTATAAATGAATGCAATACATAATTTTTTTTAATTTGATACTGCCTTAATAAAGTAATTTTTGTTTTATTATAATTTTATTTGATGAATCTATTAATATTTGTCTAGGTAAGCATCTAATAAGTATAAATTATATTTTTGCATTATTTAATTATGTATGTGTAAGTTCAATAATTAGAATTAAATTTCTGTATTCGTTTTAATAGTAATTTATTTGAATAAATTTATATAATCAAGTACAAAAATTAAAAATAAAAGAATGTTCATGAATTTTAATTTGATTATTCTAGTCAACGTCTACAACTTACAAATTGCTTCTTTGCAAGTTATAGTTCATCTTCTACAAAGTGTACTTATTTCTTTAAATAAATCATCTAACTCAACTTCGTCAAGAATGACTGCAGCGCGATTGAAACATTTTTTTCTCTTCTTCTTCCAGGCTTGTCGGATTTGTCGTACTGGCATCATAAATGATTATCATTAAAAATGCTCGTTGCATAATGTAGTATTATTTCGAAAATACGTAAATAAAACATCAAATTTTTTGCAAATTATTTACCATATTACCCTACTTTTTATGCAATTGCAAAGCTATATATAGGGTGATTTTGGGACAATTTATTGTTTATTTTATAAAATTCATTTTTTATTGTTAAAAATACTGTCAGCAAGAGGGTCCTGTTTTTACTCATTTTCCTGAACGATGCCTCTCAAACGGCATGCTGCAGAACCAAACGCCGCTGAAACGGGTCGGTGGAATCGAGAACCGCCGAAACGGGGACTGCTGAAATGGGTACCGCTGAACCGGGGACTGCTGAAAAGGGTCGGTGGAATCGAGAACCGCTGAAACGGGGACTGTTAAAATGGGGTCTTACCGAGACAACATAGTCGATCTGCAACAACTTGTCACTATATTCGGAGAATACAGTAAGCGAATGTGATTAGAGATTAATACCAAAAAAACCAAATTCTTCAAATACATACATAACACTGGATACCAACTTCATTGAAAGAGTGAGCAAATTTAAATACCTGGGAACCTGGCTTTTTGAAGAATGTGCATCGGACAGGAAAGTAAAATGTCGTATTGAGCAAGCTGGAAAAGCTTTTGTAAAATTCAGGAAGGTACCGGCCTGTTCAGAGTTCGATCTTCAACTGAGCCTAAGGTTTACGAAGTACTACGTATGGTCGGTGCTGCTATATGACGTAGAGTGCTGGACACTCAAAACGAGGGATATAAACAGATTAGAAACTTTCGAAATGTGGCTTTATCGCCGTATCCTAAAGATACCATGGTGGCGAAAGTCACAAATATAGATGTTCTTTAAAGATTCAGCCAAGAACGCCAAATTTTCGAAACCATAAAGAAAAGGAAATATGCGTATCTGGGTCACATCATGCGAAATGAAAAATACCAAAAGAAAAGAAAAGGTGGTTCAGATTTGATTACAATACAGAGCCTCTACTATGTGCTTATACGTATTTCGAAATAACCGTTTCCTCATCGGAGCACTTGGGTAGAGGCACTGAACTGAAATCAAATCCTTTCATCCTTTCCGGGTAATTATCAAAATAATTACCAAAGATGCTACTAGCACCATCTATGAATCAAAAGTCTAAAAAGTCAGGAAATAAAATTCGAAATTATTTTTATCCTCTGGGCTTTTTAAGTTGGAAAAATAAAGCATAACAGAGTGGCGAAATACTCGACAAGGGAAATCTAAATTGCATTTCACGTCCTGTCATTCACCGTGATAATAATTTTAGCGAACTATTTCCTTTAATATCCACCAAAAGTGCATAAAGTATAAACTAAAAGAAAAGAAAAGATGGTTCAGATTTTATTACAGTACAGAGCCTCTACTATGTGCTTATACGTATTCCGGAATAACCTTTTCCTCATTGGAGCACCTGGGTAGAGGCACTGAACTGAAATCAAATCCTTTCATCCTTTCCGGGTAATGGTGCTAGTAGCATCTTTGGTAATTATTTTGATAATTACCCGGAAAGGATGAAAGAATTTGATTTCAGTTCACTGCCTCTACCCAGGTGCTCCGATAAGGAAACGGTTATTCCGAAATACGTATAAGCAGATAGTAGAGGCTCTGTACTGTAATCAAATCTGAACCATCTTTTCTTTTCTTTTCTTTTCTTTTCTTTTCTTTTCTTTTCTTTTCTTTTCTTTTCTTTTCTTTTCTTTTCTTTTCTTTTCTTTTCTTTTCTTTTCTTTTCTTTTCTTTTCTTTTTTTTTCTTTTCTTTTCTTTTCTTTTCTTTTCTTTTCTTTTCTTTTCTTTTCTTTTCTTTTCTTTTCTTTTCTTTTCTTTTCTTTTCTTTTCTCTTCTTTTCTTTTCTTTTCTTTTCTTTTCTTTTCTTTTCTTTTCTTTTCTTTTCTTTTCTTTTCTTTTCTTTTCTTTTCTTTTCTTTTCTTTTCTTTTCTTTTCTTTTCTTTTCTTTTAGTTTATACTTTATTCACCTTTGGTGGATATTAAAGGAAATATCAAATCTGAACCATCTTTTCTTTTCTTTTCTTTTCTTTTCTTTTCTTTTCTTTTCTTTTCTTTTCTTTTCTTTTCTTTTCTTTTCTTTTCTTTTCTTTTCTTCTCTTTTCTTCTCTTTTCTTTTCTTTTCTTTTCTTTTTTTTCTTTTCTTTTCTTTTCTTTTCTTTTCTTTTCTTTTCTTTTCTTTTCTTTTCTTTTCTTTTCTTTTCTTTTCTTTTCTTTTCTTTTCTTTTCTTTTCTTTTCTTTTCTTTTCTTTTCTTTTCTTTTCTTTTCTTTTCTTTTCTTTTCTTTTCTTTTCTTTTCTTTTCTTTTCTTTTCTTTTTTTTTGTGTGTGTGTGTGTTTGGCATCAGACAAAGTCTATTTACCACAGACTATAAGTAATGTAAGAAAGATCAAATGTCTACTTTCGTCCTAATCACAAAATGAACTAATATGTCATAGTTCCGTCATTAGTTCCAATGTTTCAAGTGTATATTTAGTGCAGTCGAAAAATATATGGTTTAAGTCACCTATCGACATATTATTGCAAGAACATAAAGGCGAATCTATTACATTTATTTTGTGTAAGTGTGCCGGGAAACGACCATGATGTAATTTCAACCTAGTAATGATTGAAGAATATCGTCTGGATACAGGGAAGGTGAGATGAGGAATGTTCTTTGGCAAATCTCTATGTATCCTATAATAGTGACTGCGATTTTTCACTAATACTTGTATATAATGATTCCCAATCGCTTCTGATTTTATTTCTGAAAATCGCTAAAAGATCGTTTGCGTCTGTTTCATAGATAATATTTTCTAAATGGCACGCGTCCTTAGCTGCTATATCTACATGCTCATTGCCAATAATACCAGCGTGTCCTTTCACCCAAATGAAACGAACTTTTCTGTCAAGCTTTCCCAGATATTGAATAATTTTCCTTATGTCATATATTATAATGTTCTTATAATGTTTTGTTGGGTGAGAAAGTAATGCCAATAGTACTGACTGAGAATCTGTCAAAATAGCAATTTTCTGAACCTGATTTTCTAAGCACCATTGCAGCGCTCTTTTAATTGCTAATGCCTCGGCTGTAAAAATAGAAGTAAAGTCCGCCACACGATGCAGCTGTGTATGACCAGTGGATGGTACATAAAAAGCAAAACCCGAGCTGTCCCTAGTCTTTGATCCGTCTGTGTATACTGCAACTTCATTATCCTGTGCTCCCAAAATGGATTTCAAGATCACATTATTTAAGGATGATAGATTTGAATACTCAGGGAATATGACCCTCGGTTTAACAATTAAGGTGTCATATTTGCATTCGTAAAGTGGGTATTTACTGTGGTTATGAATCCACTTTTCATAAGGGTAGGTATCAATACAAGCATCAGCCAAAGGAGGGGAACGTTTTTTTGACCAGTAACGATTGGTGAGATTTTCAATATTAACCAAGTTAAGGTTATTAGACAAATACATATTACATGACCTAAATTTAACCATATGTTTTGCAGCTAAATACTGTCTACGAAGATATAAAGGAGGTTCGTGTGCTTCAGCAAGAATTGCATGATTTGGTGATGACAACATCGCGCCCAAGCATAACTTAAGTGCTTTAGCTTGGATGCGATCCAAAATGTTTAAGTTACTGGTAGAAGCTGATCCGTATAGTGTACACCCATAATCCACAATCGATCTTATGTAAGCTCTATAGAACATGAGAGACGTATTAGGGTGAGCTCCCCAACTTTTTCTGCATATAACTTCGAGTAAATTTAGACCTTTCTCACATCTTTGCTTAATATAGCTAATATGATTGGTCCATAGCAATTTACTATCCAGGACAATGCCTAAATACTTATAACTAGTAACTGAAGGTATAGTATAATCATCGATAGTAATAAAATCTTGTGTCCGTAATCTGTGCCTAGTAAAGCACAGTTGGACCGATTTATCAGACGATATACTAAAAACAGAATAGGAAAGCCACCTCTTTAAACAACTCACAGCATTCTTTTCTTTTCTTTTCTTTTCTTTTCTTTTCTTTTCTTTTCTTTTCTTTTCTTTTCTTTTCTTTTCTTTTCTTTTCTTTTGTTTTCTTTTCTTTTCTTTTCTTTTCTTTTCTTTTTTTTTCTTTTCTTTTCTTTTCTTTTCTTTTCTTTTCTTTTCTTTTCTTTTCTTTTCTTTTCTTTTCTTTTCTTTTCTTTTCTTTTCTTTTCTTTTCTTTTCTTTTCTTTTCTTTTCTTTTCTTTTCTTTTCTTTTCTTTTCTTTTCTTTTCTTTTCTTTTCTTTTCCTTTCTTTTAGTTTATACTTTATTCACCTTTGGTGGATATTAAAGGAAATAGTTCGCTAAAATTATTAACACGGTGAATGACAGGACGTGAAATGCATTTTTAGATTTCCCTTGTCGAGTATTTCGCCACTCTGTTATGCTTTATTTTTTCCAACTTAAAAAGCTCAGAGGATAAATAATTTCAAATTTTATTTCCTGACTTATTAGACTTTTGAAAAATACCAGTTCCTCCAACATACAATCGAGGGTAAAATTGAAGGCAAAAGAGGAATGGGATGCAAGAGAATGTGCTGGTTCCGAAACATAAGGCAATGGACAGGGATTAACGACATACAATCTCTAATACATATTGCAAGAAACACAGAGTTAATGGAAAATGTGATCGCTAACATCCATTAGTGGATTGGCATCTGAAGAAGAAGAAGAAGAATTATTTAGAGCAAGTTCAGCATAATATTTAAATGTTTTGAGCAGCAGTCTCAAGAGTTAAAACAGCCACGGTACAATCAATCTTTGTAGATCATATACAAAGTAGAAGAAGAAAAAGCTGAAGAATGTCGCATATGAATGTATATTCAATCAGTTTATTTTATATTCAATATAATACGAAAATCACCAAAAACACTTTGTTTATAGATATATCACATTTTTTAGAATACTTAATATTTGAAGGTGTTTTTGGGTTGCGCTAAACTTTCCTCAAAGCATAATCACCGCGAACAAACAAGTATAAAAAATGATTTTGGGGCCCAATAAATATGTTAGATAATCTATGTTTTATTCAAAAATATGCAAATCAGCGTGTATTAAAAATTAATTTAAATATTTTGAAAAATCACACTCCCACGTAATAAGTCGTCTTTGATTGTGTTACCTGACTTGGAACGCCTTGGCACGAAGGTAAAATCGAAAATAAATTAATCAAAAATATTATCTTTTAACAGATAGAGCCTCCGCTGTTACGAATTTGCATTAGTGGTGAAATACTCAGAACATTTATATAAAGTTTTAAATGCAAATTATGGTTATATGGTTTCTAAGATCAATATCATGGTGACATAAAATTTTTAGAAACCATCAGTACAAAGATATGTCATATCTTCTAAGACTGTCGTATTACATAGAAGAATATAATGCAAATGAATATACTGGTGCCGTATAGTCCGTTATACAGGGTGTTCCGAAAATATTGGTCATAAATTATACCACACATTTTGGGCTCAAAAATAGTTCGACTGAACCTAACTTACCTTAGTACAAATGTGCTCATAAAAAAAGTTACAGCCCTTTGAATTTACAAAATGAAAATCGGATTTTTTCAATATATCGAAAAATATTAGAGATTTTTTATTGAAAATGGACATGAGACATTCTTATGACAGGAACATCTTAAAACAAAATTATAGTGAAATTTGTCCACCCGATTAAATTTTTATGGGGGTCTTGTTCCCTTAAACCCCCCCCTCCAAACTTTTGTGTACGTTCCAGTTAATTCATTACTGTGGTACAATTAGTTAAACACAACGTTTCTAAAACTTTTTTGCCTCTTGGTATTTTTTAGATAAGCCAGTTTTTATCGGGATGCGGCTTCTTTTTAATATCTTTACATAAAAAATTTATGGGGGTTTCGTTCCTTTAAACCCCCCAAATGTTTGTGTACGTTCCAATTAAACTATTATTGTGGTACCATTAGGCAAACACAGTGTTTCTAAAACTTTTTGCTTCTTAGTCTTTTTTTGAGTCACCTTTTATCGAGATGTGGCTTCTTTTTCAAAATATACCTAATAATGTAAATTACAAATAAATTTTCAGTAGTAATTGCACAAGAGCTCTAAAATTCTATATTAATTTTAGAGATCGAGTGCAATTTGTTGCGATTATTTCATGAATGAAACTGTTCAAAACCAAAATTTTATTGTAATTTATTTATGTAAGTACAAATTAGTACAATTAAACACACAGTTGTTATAATATTATTTGACGGTTGAAGGTCATCACTTTTATAATTTTTAAAACATTAATTGTCATTAATGTCACTGAATGTATTTTTTCGTAGCAACGAAGGGCATCTGACGTAATATACTTGACGACGGGAAATTATCAAAAATTATCAGTAGTAATTGCACAAGAGCTCTGAAATTATTGAATTTTTCCCGAGTGACACTTTGACAGTTTTAATTTCACGAGCCGAAGGCGACTGAAATTATGTCAAAGTGTCACGAGAGCAAAAATTCTATATTAATTTCAGAGATCGTGTGCAATTTGTTGCGATTATTTCATCAATAAAACTGTTCAAAACCAAAATTTAATTGTAATTTATTTATGTAAGTACAAAGTGCCATTAAACACACAGTTTTTATAAATATAATATGACGATTGAAAGTCATCACTTTTATAATTTTTAAAACATTAATTGTCATTAATGTCACTGAATGTATTTTTTCGTAGCAACGAAGGGCATCTGACGTAATATGCTTAACGACGGGAGTTTATCAAAAATTATCACCTTAATTTGCATTTATGTAGCTTTCTATTGGTCAGAATCTCCTATGAATGAAATAATCAATAGTAATACCACTAGTGATTCAATTTTCGCGATAAGTCTGTCGATTTACTTCTAAACGAAACTGAGTTGCTTGAAAACACCACGAGTCCGTAGGACGAGTGGTGTTTTCTTTAAGCAACTCAGTTGAGTTTAGAAATAAAAGACAGACTTATAAGATAAATTAAATCACGAGTGGTATTTTATTAGACTATTTCACGAACAAAGTGATAGGTCAAAAATTCAGTAGAATGAGAGGAAGGAATTTAATAATAATACATTTGATCTAGGTAACCCAAATCTACCCATTTTTTGAATAATTCACAATTAGTCATAATCATGAAATATTTATTATAACTATAAATAATTTGTTATAATTATTTTTTACCTGTAACAATAAATAATTTGTACACGAAAAAAATACATTATTCTCGACTATATTTATTATAAACGGTGCAATTGTAAAAATTTTGAATAGTATGACCGTTATTAGGTGGATACAATGTATTGTTGCTATTATTACTTGATGTACTTGGAGTATTCCTAAAAGTATTCACTATGTTCTGATGATGTTCGGCACTAAGATCTAAATACGGTTTCATCGAGTTCGAACTTCCAGGTCCAGTAATTTTCATAGCTTGTTGTTCACTAACGCCAGATTGTAGTAACTGACTAACTGCAGTGGCACGATTAGAGTGATTCGTTATTTTCACTTTTTTAGTGTCTAATCCTATCTTTTCTGCAGACATTTTTGTCCATTTGAATATTGTATTAATACCAATAGGACAATTCTTGTACCAATTACTATTATTATATTTATTCCACTTGCCATTCACAGTCAGAAAAAGTCCATCATTGGTAATAGTTTCCCTTTTCGATATAAGTTTCCGGTATAATCTCACAGGACACATTTCAGGATTCTTCAAATTTTGAGTAAGCCATTTATTATCTGCACAGTTTTTATCACCACCTTGGCGGGTTTTGGAGAATATCGGGTTGTATGCAAATCTGTTTGTTAAACGGCCTTTGTTGTTAGTCTCTTCCTTGAAAAAATGTAACATGGAAAAACTTGCTTCGTTACCTCTCCAAGCTAATTCTACGGCAGCTATATGAAAAAACTTCTTTTGGAGTCCCTCTGGCGTGTCTTCGTCCCATTGTAAGCACATATTTTTATATTCATCCGAAGTCATAGCAACAGAACTCATTTTCCTTTTATCGGGTACAGTTTGCAACAATTTTCTCTTACTATCACGAGCCGCTCTCGCTTCCTTGAAGGTTATATCTTTGAAGGGATCAATATGTCTCTGATACAGAAATATTTTTCTTGGACCAATTTTGTAGTAGTGTTCCATATGGTTTTAATAACACTCTCCTTGTAATCACTACCATCAATTTTTCGCATGTTGAAGGCCCAGTCTTTTAGAATGAATGCTAGTCTTTCGTTGTTATTTTCTGCATCTAATTTGTAGTTGCGATCCACACAGAACATCATAAAATGTCTCCATATATAAGATTTAGATTTTCTTGTGTTACTCGGTATATTTTCTTCAATGTTTTGGTTTATAACTTCGTTTGAAGTACCACCGAAACGACTCATTTTGACGTATACAATAATTTTTTTGGCAATCGTCAAACTTTGCTTTGCGATCGGTATCCATGGTTACGTCGTTGAAAACACGAAGCTGATAGATCAATCAGAATTGAAAGACAGTTGGTGTTTTCGCGATAACACAAGCTGTCTTTGGTTTGTGATTGGTCAGGTTATGTGAAAATTTTAAAATGAGTGAAATAGTCAATATAATACGAAAATCACCAAAAACACTTTGTTTATAGATATATCACATTTTTTAGAATAATTAATATTTGAAGGTGTTTTTGGGTTGCGCTAAACTTTCCTCAAAGCATAATCACCGCGAACAAACAAGTATAAAAAATGATTTTGGGGCCCAATAAATATGTTAGATAATCTATGTTTTATTCAAAAATATGCAAATCAGCGTGTATTAAAAATTAATTTAAATATTTTGAAAAATCACACTCCCACGTAATAAGTCGTCTTTGATTGTGTTACCTGACTTGGAACGCCTTGGCACGAAGGTAAAATCGAAAATAAATTAATCAAAAATATTATCTTTTAACAGATAGAGCCTCCGCTGTTACGAATTTGCATTAGTGGTGAAATACTCAGAACATTTATATAAAGTTTTAAATGCAAATGATGGTTATATGGTTTCTAAGATCAATATCATGGTGACATAAAATTTTTAGAAACCATCAGTACAAAGATATGTCATATCTTCTAAGACTGTCGTATTACATAGAAGAATATAATGCAAATGAATATACTGGTGCCGTATAGTCCGTTATACAGGGTGTTCCGAAAATATTGGTCATAAATTATACCACACATTTTGGGGTCAAAAATAGTTCGATTGAACCTAACTTACCTTAGTACAAATGTGCTCATAAAAAAAGTTACAGCCCTTTGAAGTTACAAAATGAAAATCGGATTTTTTCAATATATCGAAAAATATTAGAGATTTTTTATTGAAAATGGACATGGGGCATTCTTATGGCAGGAACATCTTAAAACAAAATTATAGTGAAATTTGTCCACCCGATAAAATTTTTATGGGGGTCTTGTTCCCTTAAACCCCCCAAACTTTTGTGTACGTTCCAATTAATTCATTATTGTGGTACAATTAGTTAAACACAACGTTTCTAAAACTTTTTTGCCTCTTGGTATGTTTTAGATAAGCCAGTTTTTATCGGGATGCGGCTTCTTTTTAATATGTTTACATAAAAAATTTATGGGGGTTTCGTTCCTTTAAACCCCCCAAATGTTTGTGTACGTTCCAATTAAACTATTATTGTGGTACCATTAGGAAAACACAGTGTTTCTAAAACTTTTTGCTTCTTAGTCTTTTTTTGATAAGTCACCTTTTATCGAGATGTGGCTTCTTTTTCAAAATATACCTAATAATGTAAATTATAAATAAATTTTCAGTAGTAATTGCACAAGAGCTCTAAAATTCTATATTAATTTTAGAGATCGAGTGTAATTTGTTGCGATTATTTCTCAAAACCAAAATTTTATTGCAATTTATTTATGTAAGTACAAATTAGTACAATTAAACACACAGTTGTTATAATATTATTTGACGGTTGAAAGTCATCACTTTTATAATTTTTAAAACATTAATTGTCATTAATGTCACTGAATGTATTTTTTCGTAGCAACGAAGGGCATCTGACGTAATATACTTGACGACGGGAAATTATCAAAAATTATCAATTTAATTTAGATTTCTCCCCCTCCGTGGCTCAGTGGTAAGAGCGCCTGCCTTTGGATCGAAAAAATCCGAAAGGTTGTGGGTTCAAATCTCACCAGGGTCAGAAATTTTTCATTTATTATAAATGAATAAATGAATATAGTTTCTATCCTTGTGGGATCGGTACTTACCGGAGGGACCGCAGACGTTCGGATACAATTAGCGTCTCTTTGCAAAGACAATGACGTCGACTTTGCAAAGTAACAAGACACTTACTCAACACACACACTACACATGACACTATTAGGTACCTAACTGTTCAAAATTACCGTACCTACCATGCCAATGGCCATTATACTCCAGGTTGTGGGTGAAAAATAGGTCGATTTCAGGATATAATTCAGGAATTTTTGAAACCTATCAGGTGTTGTAAAGGACGATGCCAGGAATAACTTCTACTAAAATGTGACCAAAAATATTGTGAGATTTTTTTGTTATTGCGATTTTCATTTGTTAAATTTGCAATTTTTAAAGATTTTTAATTTTGCAGCTTAGGATATTGATTCTAGGGAAAAACATTTTAATAGAAAGTTGTAGTAAATTAAAAAACCTACAATTTGAGCTATGGTAAGTTTAATTTTGTTTATTGGTTATTGCAACACAGCCTGCGGAATGTCCAAAATGGCCGTTTTTTACAATTGCGTTATTTATTGTACAAATAATTTTTTTTTATTTTTTAAAGCATTAAAATGAAGATCTTTCAATTCCAAACACAAAAAAAATTGTAAGGCCGGATTAACGAATTTGTTGCTTAGATATTATAAATTGTTTATCCCAAGAGGTCAAATGTCGAAGGCTATAACTTTTTGAAAAAAAAATCGTAGAGAGTTGATGAAACATCCAATCTCCTTCTAAAGAGTTATATTTTCATATTCTGATGTAAATAAATGCGTAAAACATTTTTAAACTTCTAATTTTTGGGTTTGAAAATTAGGGGGCAAATTTCGTTATAAACATTTAGAGCTGAAGCGGCCCTGTACATCCTATGAGTTTTTAACTTACATATTATTGTTGCTAAAAACAAAACGAAGATTCATAAAAAATCAAAAATTTCTACGACCAACTGAAGCCGAGCTAAATGTTGGCTTGAAAATAAGGGGGCAATTTTCGTTATAATCATTTAGAGCTGAAGAGGCCCTGTACATCCTATGAGTTTCTAACTTACAGATTATTGTTGCTGAAGACGAAACGAAGATTCATAAAAAAATAAAAATTTTCTACAACCAACTGAAGCCGAGATAATTGTTTCTTTTTTTTTAAATCGTACTGCCTTTATTTACAACAATTAAGAAATTATTTTACAGTCATTGACTAAAGAAAGACTTATATTATCTTAAATTAAAAATAAATATAAAATATAGTTACATTTAATTATTAAAAATTATTTTTAAAATCGGTGCTTTTGCGAGCGTCCGAATTTTGCAAATCGCCCGGCTCGCTTCAAATCCGCGAACTCGGAAAAGTTTTACGTAACTTGTATTAAATTTTGACCGAAAACAATTTAATAATATTACCATTATAATATACAGTCTATTTACCACTGTATTTGTTTTTCTTGATAAACTTTTATATGTGAAATCTCATTTCTGAATGTTGTTCTGAAGCTATTTCCTTGTGGCATTTTTTATTCTTTATGACGGATATTCTTGAGTTGGGGTTGATTTCATGTAATCGAATGAACTATCTTTCAGTAAAGTCGTCCCAGGAACGCAACTCATAAATATTGGCAATATCATTTTAAAGTCTTCTACTTTAAAATGTATCATATGTATCTGAATTGCCGATATAAATGAGTCAAATTAAATAAATTATTAGAAGAATTTTTTTACTAAGCAACAACATTTTTGTTTCCATTAGTAGTATTTTGTATTTTGACAACGGCACCCGATTTGGGCGTCGAAACGTTAATAAAATTATTTTTTTCATTTTAATTGTGGCTTATTTCCCATATAAATAATTACTCATTTCTGAAGAAATAATATTACAAAAATGATACATATATATGAAATATATAACTATATTTTTAATTTTTTCATTGTTATATAAATATAATAATAATAATAATTTTACTTCTTATTATACAATATAAAACTTTTTCTTCTTGTAGTGACTATCCGTTTTGGATGTTGGCGACCATCATCTCAATCTGTACTTGCACACTAAGTCGGTACTGCTGCTCTAAAAAGATTTGTAGTTGTTGTGTTGAACGACGTACGTAAATTTTCTAGCAAGGTAATCCTTCGCCTTCCTGGTTCTCAGTTTCCAAATGGGGTTTGCCAAATTGCCATGATGGTCGCCAACATCCAAAACGGATAGTCACTACAAGAAGAAAAAGTTTTATATTGTATAATAAGAAGTAACATTATTATTATTATATTTATATAACATGTATCATTTTTGTAATATTATTTCTTCAGAAATGAGATTTCACATATAAAAGTTTATCAAGAAAAACAAATACAGTGGTAAATACACTGTATATTATAATGGTAATATGTATTATTAAATTGTTTTCGGTCAAAATTTAATACAAGTTACGTAAAAATTTTCCGAACGCGCGGATTTGAAGTGAGCCGGGCGATTTGCAAAATTCGGCCGCTCTCAAAAGCACGGATTTTAAAAATTAATTATTTTTAATAATTAAATGTAATTATAGTTTATAATAATTTTTATTTTAAGATAATATAAGTCTTTCTTTAGTCAATGACTGTAAAATAATTTCTTAATTGTTATAAATAAAGGCACTACGATTTAAGAAAAAATAAACAATTATCTCGGCTTCAATTCGTTGTAAATTTTTTTTATTTTTTTTTAATCTTCGTTTCGTCTTTAGCAACAATAATCTGTAAGTTAGAAACTCATAGGATGTACAGGGCCGCTTCAGCTCTAAATGTTTTTAACGAAATTTGCCCCCTTATTTTCAAACCCAAAAATTAGAGGTTTAAAAATATTTTAAAATATAAAAATATAACTCTTTAGAAGGAGATTGGATGTTACAACAACTCTCTACGATTTTTCTTCAAAAAGTTATAGCCTTCGACATTTGACCTCTTGGGATAAACAATTTATAATATCTAAGCAACAAATTCGTTAATCCGGCCTTGCAATTTTTTTATGTGTGGAAATGAAAGATCTTCATTTTAAAGCTTTAAAAAATAAAAAAAATATTTGTACAATAAATAACGCAATTGTAAAAAACGGCCATTTTGGACTTTTCGTATGCTGTTTTGCAATATCCAATAAACGAAATTAAACTTACCATAGCTCAAATTGTAGGTTTTTTAATTTACTACAACTTTCTATTAAAAAGTTTTTCTCTAAAATCAATATCCTAAGCTGCAAAATTAAAAATCTTTAAAAATTGCAAATTTAACAAATGAAAATCGCAATTAAAAAAAAGCTCACAATATTTTTGGTCACATTTTAGTAGAAGTTATTCCTGGCATCGTCCTTTACAACACCTGATAGGTTTTAAAATTTCCTGAATTATATCACGTTTTTTCACCCACAGCCTGGGGTATTAGTTGTCGAGGCATTAGCTAAATAAAAAAAAATTAGATTTCTGTAGCTTTCTATTGGTCAGAATCTCCTATGAATGAAATAATCACATTATATTAACAGCTCTCTATAATCGTACTTAACCATATAAAATTTTGTGCTGGATTCGACAACTATTCAAAATATCTCGATAATCACTGGCTTATCGAAAAAGTACTAAGAGGCAAAAAGTTTTAAAAATATTGTGTTTACCTAATAGTGCAACAATAATAATTTAATTGGAACGTACACAAAAGTTTGGGGGGGGGGGTTTAAGGGAACAAAACCCCCATACAAGGGGTGCACAAATTTTACTTTAATTTTTTTTAAGTTGTTACTACTATAAGAATGCCACATGTCCATTTTCAATAAAAAATCTCTAAGAGTTTTCGATATATGAAAAAAAAATCGATTTTCAGTTTGTAACTTCAAAGGGCTGTAACTTTTTTTGTGTGCACTATTGTATATAGGTAAGTGAGGTTAAATCAACCTATTTTTGATCCCAGAATCTGTGGTATACTTTATGACCAATCTTTTCGGGACACTGTATAAGAGGTGTTAATCAAATCGAATCCGTTTTCCTCTTCTAGTCCCATGTACTTCCATCAACTGTTCATCTCGGAATCACAGGGGCCATGAGAGGTACTCCAATGACAGCTATGAAGGTCCTTCTGGATCTCCCTCCTTTATATATAGTTATAATGGACATGAGCACCGCCAGGATTACTTTCAGGATGGCGCATTTGCATCTATATAATATTAAACTATATAATTTTTCCATTCAACAATTGGTTCTTTGCGTGTTTAGAAAGGATTATTACAAAACTTACTTTTGATGGACGAGAATAAAAAAAAGTCACTTACTGCAAATCAGGGCAATGTGGCGGACAACACGATCCCCACTGGTCCCTCATGTAAAATTTAAAATAAACCTAATTTTCGTTTCCACCACCATCAAAAACATAAATTATGACTAAAATTAGCCATTCACCACACCGTGGTCAATATCTCGAGAAATAAGCGTTTTTTTGGGGTGTGCAGCTCGTCTACAAAGTCACATAACTTTTTTCGTATTGCATATTTTGACTTAAATTTTTCCAGAAAACTTCTTCATGATTTACGTTTTATTGCTGTGTTGGTTAAAATTATAAACTAAAAGGTTTGTCACTTAACTTTTTTAAGTTAACATGAAACTAACGAAATCTGACGACAAAATGTTTAAAAATTAACAAGTCCTCTTTTTGTTTGTTTAAACATTTGTTTGTTTAAACATTTTGGACAAATCTCATTTAATTTTTGAACATGTTCGACCAATTCTAAAAAAAGAATGGGTGTGTACTTTGTACGCACGTAAGAAGTTATACTTCTATTATATGATTTCTTAAAATTAAATATACTTTAAACAGTTTGTTTTAATTTTTTTTAAACACCAAACTAATTTTGTGCTTACCGCTTTCAAAAAAATAAAAAAAAGTATAGGATCGCACTGGATTCGAACTTAAGACCTCTCGACCTCTGGCCGAATGCTATACCAAATACGCTACGACGACTGTGTCTGTATCGATTCGGACGTAGCTAATGACAATTCACGATAACAAACAGACAAGGTATAATAAATATACAATAAAATGTTTTAATAATACTCATCTTCATCCTGACGAAGACAAATCCAAAGACACAAAAATTATAATAAATATATTTATTAAAAACACTAATATGTTCTTTTCTTGCACTGATATATTTATACATAACTAGACAGATTTAGCAACCAAACGCCATACTGTCTGTGTGCGCATGCGCGCAGTATTATGAAATTTTACTCTCAATCGCGCCTAAAGAAGTATAACTTCAATAAACTTCATAATCGGATTCAGCGACCTCAAAAACATAAATAATGACCAAAATTGGTCATTCACCTTAGGGAGCGTTTAAGTATTAAGTAACGCGGTTTTTGAAGAGTTTTACTTCGAGACACAATTCCACTTCGAGAAAACATCGACAAGGGTTCTTTTTTTACAGACCTGCTACATTTTCAAGTTAACTCAGGAGACAATATTCTGAAGAATCACAGGAGCAAACAATTCTTTATACATGTCGCATCAAATTCAAAACGAATTGATTGAAATTTGTTCCGATGTTTATAAGAGCAAAATAGTTGAGGAGGTAAAATATGCAACTGAACCCCCTTGTGCGTCACTGCCAGCGCCCATGATAAGGGTAGGCGAAAATGGGATATTATAGACTGCGAGAAGTCCTAAGCAATGTACTGGCCAAATCAGGACGTACCCAAATATATCTAACAATAAAACACTGAAAACGTTTGTTTTCTATACTTCCACAAAATTTATTATAACTATGTGACTACAGCTGTTTCGGCAGAGTGCCTTTCTCAAGTGATTTAGTTTACTATGTGTTTGCCTTTTTAAAGTTTTTAACTGAAGAGGTTGAGGAGTGGGGAGCTGTTTGTCTTGAGTTGGTCATTCAGAATTATATCTGTATTTTTTAATTTATTAATTTCCATAGATTCTAATAAAGAATCATTCTGCATATTCAAAATAAAGGTCTTAAGCTATCTTTATTAGAATCTATGGATATTTATAAATTAAAAATCTATTTATAAATTAAAAATACAGATATAATTTTGAATGATCAACTCGAGACAAACAGCTCCCCACTCCTCAACCTCTTCAGTTAAAGACTTTAAAAAGGCGAACACAGTAATAAACTAAATCACTTAAGAAAGGCACTCTGCCGAAACAGCTGTAGTCACATAGTTATAATAAATTTCCTGGAAGTATAGAAAACAAACGTTTTTTAGTGTTTTATTGTTAGATAAAATGAACTTCCGTCAAGTAACGGTCGAATCCATCAATTACCCAAATATATGTTTAAAATACTTTTCCAAGTAAATATTTGCCCACGAGAGGGATGGGGCAGAGAAAATATTCGACACAGACTGCACTTAATATACATACGGACCAAGGATCAAAAAGCAAAGGATCAAAAAATGCTCACTGCTGATCATAAACACATTCGTCTAATCTCTTTCTCTTGTCGTTTCCCCATTACTGAGGATCGTGATTTCTTCCAATATTCTTAACAATATTTCTCCATTGGTCTCTATCTTCAGCTGCTCTAAGAGCTTCGCAGCATGAGTTTCCAGCTTAATGATTTATTTGGTCAGACCATCTAGTTGGTGATCGTCCTCTTGATCTTCTCCCCGGAACGTTTCCAGAAACAATTAATCTCTCCAAACTGTCGTCGCCTCTGCGAACCACGTGACCAAAGAATTGCAGAATTCGTTGCAGACATATTGTGGAGAGCCTTTTTTTAATATTAAGTTAGTTTAGAATGGAAACGTTTGTCCTATTAGCTGTCCAAGGTATGCGCAGCATTCTTCTCCAGCACCACATCTCAAAGGCGTTAATTTTTTGGCGCTCGCATGCGCGAAGAGTCCAAGTCTCTGCTCCGTATAGAAATATTGAGAATACAAGGGCATAAACAGTCTTATCTTGATATTTTGAGACATAGATCTGCCTTTCCAAACTTTAGTTAGGCGACTCATCGCATTTTTTGCCATACCAATACGTCTCCGAACTTCTGATTCACAGTTACCATCGTTAGTTATATAGACCCGAGATAGATAAAGGTGTTTACTATCTGGTATTCCTGTAACATGTTAGTCAGTTGAATAGTGTCGAATCTGTCGACCACCATTATTTTTGTCTTAGCTTTATTGATTTTCAGCCCAATTAATTGCTTTCGTACTTAACTCTTCGCAGAAGATCAAATATTTCTTGCTCATTTGCTGCTATAAGTATAGTGTCATCAGCAAATCTTAAATTGGAGATATTCCTACCAGCTACTGTAACTCCACCGGACCATCCTTCTAAAACCATCCTCATGGTATGTTCACCATAAATGTTAAATAAGTCAGGGGCAACACGCATCCTTGTCTAACACCTCTCTCGGTCTTGAATTGGTTTGAGAACTTCTGATCTAGTCGTACTGTCGCTATATTAGACTGGTACAGATTTTTAATAAGTGTCACCAGGTGCATTGGTGCGCCCATTTCTATTAAAATTGACCACAGATTTATCCAGCTTACACAATCAAATGCCGTTTGGTAGTCAACGAAGCATATAATCATAGGTACTTGAAATTCTCTAGACTTTTCAATGAGTTGTCTCAGGTTCAGGATTTGTTCCCTTGTACCTTTACCCTTTACAAAATTATTCGTCTAATACATCTCAAAAATAGATTCACACCTACACTAATTTCTGAAACCAAACAATTGTTTAACTAGTCACCATTTTCCACAATTTGCCTATCTGATTGTATGCAGAAGCAGGAAACATCTGTTCACTTATATCTGCATGAAACATATAGTTTTTGTACACGTTTGATGCCAATATACTTAACATTTTGTCATAAAAGCCTTACTACAGTCTACAGTGAAAGTGAATCTCAGAATCTTTGTAACATATTAAACTCTGGTGTCATAACTCTTCAAACCGTTACAATTTTTCTATTGTATAGGTCACGGACCTGTCGACAAATTTGCATTTTACTTCCCAAAATAGTTTCACACCGAATCTAATCTTCTTGTGGGTAAGTCGGGGGCACTTACAATAACAACACAATTAGTAATCTCGTTTTGTGAATAACATTATCAATATTACCGAAATTCTTGGTTTCTAGGTCGGCTCTAAATTAGATGAGACTGATTCTGCAATCGGTTTTACAGAGTGATTCTGTTTAATAACAGAAGAGACATAATTTTTATAAAAGATTTTAGAGGCAACACAAGAAGCCGGAGGATATAAAAACTCGATATTTATTTACCACTTTAGTTTTGCCAGATTCTTTTTTGTTTTTATCCAATTTTGGATTAAGTGGTGAAGTGGAAGGTCGTCTAATGGTGCACACTGCGCACCATTAGAAGACAAGGTATAATAACATAAGAAATATTATTGGCCAGTGGTGTACTGAGCATGGTTTCGTGGGTTCCACGGAAACAGGACCCGGGCCCCGCACGGGTCCGCTTTAATGCGCTTTTTGCTTCTTTTGTTTCTAATTTGATGGGGACATTTTGAACTACACAAGTACACACATAGGAAATGTAACTGCTTAATAGGTTTTAATTTTTGTGTAGGTACTTATAATTATTAAAAACGAAGAATACCTATTCCTCAAAAAATTTGAAAACAAAATTTATTGAAATACAGGGAACGCTGTTGTAAGGTTCCTTACACGTTTTAACTGCTTTCCAAAGCCCATGTTTCAACATTTGTAAAGACTAACTGATAGGGCCTGCCTACACGTGATAACTCAAACACTATATTAGCAAGATTCATGAATAAGATGTAGGTAAACTACAAAATTGTAAATGTGCATTTCAAGTTTTATACGGTCATAAAAATACTACCAATACAATGGGCTCGATTCTCGTGTTTATAGAATCCTCATCATTCAGCCTGTAGTTTTATATAGGTAGGCAATTCTTAAAAATTTAAATTAAATTCTAAATATAGAGAATAGTGGTAAGGATAACAAGACACTATGTATAGACACTAATTTCTTTTTAAGAAAATCTCGTCGTTTGATAAAAGATATCAAGCCCACCGTTATCCAAGGTTTTTTTGATATATTTTTTAACCGTTTTATCTCCCTAGATGTTTGTATGTAATTATTTAACTTATTTATAAATGTATCACATTATGCAATTTGAGAATCTATTTTGTTGATATAAATTTTATTCCAATGTTTATTTTTTAAAAGCTGTGTTAGTTTTCCGATATTAAGGTTTTTAATTATGACTGGAATTTTGGATGTAGAAAATTTTTGAGTTTCATTATTTATAAAAACGGCTGGCGTAAAGTGATCGATCACGTGAGTATGGAAAACGATAGGATAAATATGAATTTAGTGTTTTAATAGTCTATTGATTTTTTAAAAAGTTTCTAACATCAAAAGTAAGTAAATTTTGATCAAAATAATGTTGGTATCTTTTTTTTGGTTGGTAAAAAAGTCGTGAAAATCACTTTCTAATTAGCATCCGAAATGATATTACCGCTTCACAAATTACTTTACGTATTGTTTATAACATATGTAAGATTCGTTGGTTCAAAGTGTCTATTTTTGAAATATTCCGGACTTATGTTAAACGTATGTTTTTCACCCGAGAAGGGGTAAAACACACCTAGGGCAGAAGCGCACAGCAGCACAATAGGTATCACTTTTTTTGTTTGACATGTTAGCTATGTGTATGCCAAATTTCATCTCAATCCGAGCAGTTCTTTAGAATTTACAACAAAAACCGTGAGTAAATAGACTATAAATTAGCTTGAGTTTTTATGACATATTTTATGATATATGATGATTTATATTTACTGTTTTGGGCGGGGGCCCGCATCCCAACTGGAACCAGGGCCCGCTGATTTATCAGTACGCCACTGATTATTGGCTGTAGTTACAAGTACATCCACCAGCAGCGTTTTGGAAAATCTAAGTCCGCTTCCGAAACCACCACAAACAAAAAAAAAATTGCTGCAAAAAAACAAAAATCTTAGATATTAACAGAAATGCCTAACAGAGACAACTTTAAGATAAACATTAAAAAAAAGGCGATAACGTTTACCTAGACAAGCGTCAATATGGACAAATTGACAAAGAGACAACCACAAAATTGAAAAAATGGTACAAAAAGGAAGATTTTTGAAGACAGCAGCACCGAAGATATTTCAGAAAGTGAACTATTATGTGGTGATGATAGCAAAAAAGACGAAGTATGGAACGTGTTCGATATGTAGTCAATAGGGAACTTGCACATAAAAATATTTTTCCATAAAATTGTTAATTTATGTTTAAAAATGATAAATTCAAAATATTACGTCTTAACAATTAATAGTGTACGTACAACAATTGATTATAAATCCGCGCCCGAAATTACCGTTTCAAACAACTTTAAAAGCGCGCGCTTGGGTCTGACGTCACCAACCATGATATTTACCACTGTTCTCGTTTGGCTACTGCCTAGTGCCAGACGTGCACTCTGCAGATAATATATTGTAAAGATTTTCATGCATTCATAATATTATTTTTAATTTAGGGAAATACATTTTTATTTTACAACATAGGTATCTCAAATGCCAAATTATATTATAAAGTTTGAACAAAATTAAATAGGTACCTACATTAATATCACATTTCTTAAAAAATATAAGTACATAGATACTACTAAAAAATTAATTATAAAAAGAAAAAGAAAGAATGTTTTATTATAATATATAAATATATATTTAGTTTAAAATATGAATTTCATTCTCACATAAAGAAATAAAAAATATTTTATGGATGAAACTTTATTTTATCAAATTTTTATTCCATTTATTTTTAATAATTATCAGATCCAAATAGATGCGGGAAAATATTTACACTCCAAAAGTCTTGTGCTATACTAATCAAACTGTCGATAAGATCTGCGTCCTATTCTATCCAAATATGTATAAGTAAATTTTGAGTTATTTTTAAAGTGTGTATCTGGTACGCAAAATCAACACTTTTTTTTAAATAGAAACATTATTTGCAACTGTACTTTTGCATTGTACAGTGTAACATTGGTTATTTGGTTGTCTATTGGTTATTAAATGTTCCAAATATATGTACTTCTGGTCGTAATATTTTGTAATAAACAAAACTAAAACCTATAATTTATAAATATTTTAAATTCATAACAAAGAAGAAAGAAAATAAAAATAACTTAAAAATAAACAAAACTTTTAGTAATAAAAGTCAGAGTAACTAAAAAATATTTTTATAAACAATTTAAACGTGTTTATTAATAATACTTATAATAGGTACCTACTTATTTGCCTTCTCGCATTTCTCCAATAGAATAACTTTCACTGCTTTTTATAAAATTTGCCACCATGAAGAAATCAACTACTGTAGATTGTCAGATTAACTTTTTGAAAAAGCCTAGTCAGTCATATTATACATTTAAAAACACTACTTTATAAAGTAGCACTCAAAATGATCAATTTCAGTTTGAAACTAAATATACTCATTATGGAACTATACAAGAACACAAATACCTTGGAATTTCCAATTAAATAATATGATTAAAATGGAATTAGTACAATCCCCAAAACAACCTTTTTTTGAACTTTTATTTACAATCAACTTCTACATGAGAGTTTTAAGTAAATGTGAATGAATTTGTAAATAATTTCGAAATATCCTAGCGGCTTTGTTGTCGACTCATAGAAATCTAGCAGGTAGACGTGAGTCGTGACGTCAGACCCGTTTACGCGCCTCTGAAGAAATTTGAATTTTATAGATTTTTCAATGTCTCATAATAAGCCTATGGGTTAACAATATTCGTTTTTTTTTGCATGCATGCGTTTTATGATCATGTTACCTTATATTTTTTAATATTATTTTAATATTTAAAAACATATGCAAGTTCCCTATTAGCGCATATCATGTCCACAGGAGAGGATAGTCTGGTTGTTTTGATTCGAATTCGTAACAAGAAGATAGAAGGGTACCGGGCGAAATTTTTGGGCAGAAATAATTGTTTAACAATTTTTTTTAAATTCAAAATATCACCATTTTTGCCCCCGAAAATATAGTTTCAGCATTTTTGAGGCATCTTACTTAAACAAAAAAGATCTTAATTTTTCTTAAAGTTGATATATTTCGAGTTTTAAGCGAATTAAAATCTGAAAAATGCAAAAATAAGCATTTTCGAAACTTGAAAATTCATGTGTAAATTATTATTTTTGAGGTTCTCAAGTGTCTAAATTGAAGTTTAAACTTAAACATTCAATTTCAATATTCTGATAAGTAACCGGAGCTTATTTCAATTTAGACCGTTGTTTTTAATTGTTAATTATGCGCGTCCACTTTCGCCGTAAACCGCCGCGGCGGCGCATCGCACTATATGGTGCGTTGATAAATTATTTAAAAAAACTATGTTAATAATATTATGTTATAAAATTTTAAGAAATGTCAAGTACTTGTTGGGAATTTCTCGCATAAGTACGTACTTATAATTTGTATACGTACCATAAAGAGCGATGATTAACCATTAAAAACCAAAGATCTATATTGAAATAAGCCCCGATTACTCGTTAGAATCTTGAAATTGTATGTATAAGCTTCAATTTAGGCACTTGTACACTAATAATTAATTTACACATGAGTTATCAAGCCTAGAAAATGCGTATATGTGTATTTTCGCATTTTTTACATTTTAACTCGCTTATAACTCGAAAACTATCAACTTTTGAGAAAAATGACAAGACTTTTTTTTATTCAAAATCACCCAAAAAAAACCTAAAATACATTTTTCGGGGCAAAAATATAATTTTTAATTTGTTTAAAAAATTGTTTCCTATGTAAAAAAAAATGTATAACATGTATGAAGTTTGGAATGAGTTTAGTGCAACTGATTTTCATTAGGGAGTTGAGATATTCATCTGTTAGCTAGAGCTGTACTGATTCTTAATAAAGTTCATTAATAAAAAAACGGCTTCGCATCCATAATTTGAGCCTAACATAGTACACAATTTCATGGCCAAATATTTTCAAAATTGCCAAACACTAGGTATATTCTGAATTTAATGGCGGTCCGCACAAAACTAGCCCTAGGTCCGGATGCGGACCGCGGTCCGCTAATTGGTGACCCCTGACCCATACCATACCGAGCTGTACTATCTGATTGTCTTATCGATTTGTTTACTTTCAATAGAAACCTTTATTCTTCGCAACAATAAAAAGTTTTTCCAAAAGAAATGAATATTGAAATAATGAATGGGTTGCATGTGTGAGTCCATACTAATTAAGTAATGAAAGAAAGACGTTCTTACAATCTTTTATTTTACAACTGACGACCGTTTTCGCTGTCTACAATTTACACAGCATCCTCAGGTCCCGGTTGATTTACTTTAACCGGGACCTGAGGATGCTGTGTAAATTGTAGACAGCGAAACCGGTCGTCAGTTGTAAAATAAAAGATTGTCACCGTTACTAATAAACCAAGTATAAAAGTTATACTGAGAATAAATCAGGTACAGACAAAATCATTACCAATAAACATTGAATAACTTAGATATAGGTTATACTTGGTATAAGAATCTAGTCCAAGTTTATACCGACCCACACCCTTGTTTAAGTCTGGTATAACCTATTTTATTACTGCAAATGTCATCAGAGGCAACAATATATTACCTTTTGATTTGTTTTGTGAGTAATTATATAATAAAAAAATGTGTTTAAGAGGTGTTTTGCGACTGTCGAAGAAGTTGATAATTTAATTAACATGATAGAAAATACACGAAACAGGAAACTTTTCAAAGATAGAATAAATCCCTTTTCACAATACACCGATAAGGAATTCAGAATTAAATATCGGTTTTCTAAAGATGGTGTAAGATTTTTAGAAACCTAACAGGTGATTCACTTATTTAAATTTGATATTGCATGAAAAGTTGAGTCAAGTAGTCCATATAATGTACAAAAAATTTCAAGATGATTCGTCAATTAGTTTCAATTTTCGATTTTCGTCAATTTTATTCAATTTTTTTATTCCAATTTTTGCAATGTTTTTTTTTGCAATACTGGTATTTTAAAAGTATTTAAAAATCAATAAAAACTCATTTTTATCATTCCGAAAACATTTTACAAAAGTAGAGTGATTTTTGGCTTATAAACAATTTGAATAATTCTGTTAATATTGACTGTCTATTTTGGGATTTGAAAAGTTGGTATTTTTACACAAATTTTCAAAAAAAAACTTTTCGCCTAGGTTAATTTGGTTTGTCAAATACAGAGAAATCAAATACAGATAAAATCAAAATTGACATATTTGACACAATATATCGTTGTTCTATGTATTTGGCAGAAGATTGCGACGTTGTCAAACTATTATTTCGGAATAAAGTGGGAATACTAATATCTAACTTATACCGAGTTTATTAGTAACAAATTATTTCCGTACTATATCTACCTTATACTTAGGATAACTATTGTTTTCACCCAATTTTGAAAAAATGTGATAACTTTGAATTATCCACGTCCGTCTGTCCGTCCGTCTGTCTGTAATCACAACTCCTCCGTCAATATACCACCTAGAATAACAAATGAGGTGTCAAATGAAATCTTATAATCCAAGGATGGTACTAAAGGTGAGATATTTGACCTAGGCTGTCTGTCCGTCGGTCCGTCCGACCGCGAATATAACTCCTCCGTCATTATACCAGGTAGAATGACAAATGAGGTGTCAAATAAAAGCTTATAAACCAAGGATGAAACTAAAGGTGAGATATTTGACCTATGCTGTCTGTCCGTCGGTCTGTCCGACCGCGAATATAACTCCTCCGTCATTATACCAGGTAGAATGACAAATGAGGTGTCAAATGAAAGCTTATAATCCAAGGATGGTACTAAAGGTGATAAATTTGATCTAGGCTGTCTTTCCGTCGGTCTGTCCGACCGCGAATATAACTCCTCCGTCATTATACCAGGTAGAATGACAAATGAGGTGTCAAATGAAAGCGTATTATCCAAGGATGGTACTAAAGGCGAGATATTTGACCTAGGCTGTCTGTTTGTCGGTCCGTCCGACCGCGAATATAACTCCTCCGTCATTATACCAGGTAGAATGACAAATGAGGTGTCAAATAAAAGCTTATAATGCAAGGGTGGTACTAAATGTGAGAAATTTGACCTAGGCTGTCTGTCCGTCGGACTGCGAATATAACTCATCCGTCACTATACAAGGTAGAATAAGAATTGAGGTGTCGAATAAAAGCTTATAATCCAAGGATGATACTAAATGTGCGAAATTTGACCTAGGATTTCCGGTTTTAGAAATGCGACCAGAAGTACTGTTTTAAAGTCACCGGAATAGTACACGTGATATATTACTCGACGCTACTTCGCAAGAAGAGAACAAATATATACTTCCGGTTTCATGACTGTCTGTTCATCTGACTTTCCGTCCACGAATACAACTCCTCCATTATTAATACAGATAGAATGACAAATGAGGTGTTGAATGAAAGCTTATAAACCAAGGATGGTATTAAAGATGAGAAATTTGACACCAGACTTTCGGTTTTAGAGTTCCAACCGTATGAACTGTTCTAAAGTCACCGAAATAGTATAAGCGATATATCATTCGACGTGCCTTAGAAAGATGAGAAAAAATTTTGGTTTTGGTTTTTATATCATTTCCTCTTAAAAATTTCTAACCAGAAGTGCCGTTATAGTCGCAAAAATAGTACATGTAACACATCAATCGAAGCGTATTGAAAAGTTGAGTTTTAATCTTTAGTTCCTGTTTTGAAGTCATTTCTGTTTAAACAATGATTACTCAAAGTTTAGTAACAATGACTCAAAATTAGTAAAATCGTATATCGATCGACGCAAAGTTACACGAAGCGTTCAGATATCGACTTCTATTTCTAGTTTCGATTACTTTGGGTGAAAACCTAGGACTTACGAAGTCCAATTACTTGTTCTAGATATAAATACGGAAGAACCTTAGAATACGAGTGTTTTTAACAGTGTGTGAGAACTTTTTTCTTTCATTACTAAATAAATAAATATTGCTTTAAAATATAATGGTGATTTCATATAAGCTTGGCTGTGTGTATATAAAAAATATTTAAAAAATCCAATCCTGATAAATGCTAGGCTTACAATCCTTTACCGTTACCTTTTCATTAATAACTTGTCATAAATATTTTTAATTGATTGAAGTGTCCTTGTTTGTCAGGAAAAACTTGATGCTTCTTCAGATAAGAAGAATTAAACTTACCAAACACTCGTATTGTTCTTACCATTTACAAGCATTCATCATCTTCGACGCTTATTGATTGCATATAATTAATGTCACAGAACCATAAATTCGAAATATTGATGAATAATCTGTTGCATTGTGCCATCCATTAGGTATCAATCAATCAATGAGATATTTGCAAATAAAGTTGGTACATTTGATTTTGAGGAACATTTACTAGATTTTGCTTTTATAGTGAAAATTAAATATTAAGGTATATTAAAAGCAAGGTGTGTTCGTCAGAAATACACTACCAAATATGTACAGTAGGAAAAATGAAAGAATACCCATGAACGAACATATAAAACACGCTGTATTTTCCTGTCACCGTGTCACACAAAAAATTGGCCAGCGCAAGTACATGTAATAATTATTGTTACATGTACTTGCACTGGACAATTTTCTTTGTGATACGGTGACAGGAAAATACAGCGTGTTTTATATGTTCGTTCATGGGTATTCTTTCATTTTTCCGACTGTATCTAATACAAGAGTAATATCTAACAATAAAACACTGAAAACGTTTGTTTTCTATACTTCCACAAAATTTATTATAACTATGTGACTACAGCTGTTTCGGCAGAGTGCCTTTCTCAAGTGATTTAGTTGACTATGTGTTTGCCTTTTTAAAGTCTTTAACTGAAGAGGTTGAGGAGTGGGGAGCTATTTGTCTCGAGTTGGTCATTCAGAATTATATCTGTATTTTTTAATTTATTAATTTCCATAGATTCTAATAAAGATAGCTTAAGGTCTTTTTTTTGAATATGCAGAATTTGAAACTCTTCATTAAAATAATGATTATGATCTAGAACAGCGGTTTTCAAACTTTTTGAGTCACGTACCACCTAAAGTTCTTTTTATTATTTGTTGTACCACCTATATTTTTAGATTGTATTACCAATACTTACTAAGTACTAATATTTTAATTTTTGTTGTGTTGTGTGTACCACCGCAAATGATGTTATGTACCACCAGTGGTACATGTACCACAGATTGAGAACCGCTGATCTAGAAGGTGAAGTACGTATGTAGAAGTGTCTGTTCTTCTATTGTTGAAAGCCCTTTTGTGTTCTGCTATCCGTTTGTCAAAGGTTCTGCCAGTTTGACCGATGTAAGTTTTCGGACAGTGACCACAAGTTAGTTTGTAGACACCACTCTGTATTTGTTTTCTCTTTCGGCTCTTATTGTTCTTAATATATTTGCTTAAGTTGTTGTTAGTTCTGAAAGATGGTGTTATTCCTTTCTTTTTTATGTATCTGGCTATTTTTGTTGTTATCTTGCCAGTATATGTGATATAGCAGAAGGTACTGGGTTCTTCCTGTGGTGGTGGATAGACTAATTTCAGGGCTTTCTTATGGAGTTTTTGGTTTAAAATTTTATTAATTGTTTGTTACTTATAGCCATTGTTTACTGCTATTTGTTTAATGATGTTCAGTTCTATTTCGAAGTTATTTTTTGACATGGGAATTTCTGTCAGTCTATGTATCATGCTATAGTAGGCTGCTAATTTGTGTTGTGTAGGATGGGATGATGAATTGTGTATAGTTGTGTCAGTATGGGTAGGTTTATGATATACGGAGAGCTCATGTTTGTTGTGTAGTCTGCTAATTGTTACATCTAGAACGTTTATGGACTTATTCTGTTCTGTTTCTATTGTAAACTCAATATTACTATGAAGTGAATTAATGTACGATAGAAATTGGTCAAGTTGCCTGGTTGTTCCTGTAAAGCATACTAGTATATCATCCACGTATCTCCACCAATATAAGAACTGTTTATATACGGGATGTTTAGAAATTGTTGTTTCAAGCTGGTTCATAAATATATCTGATAGCAATGGGCTTAGAGGATTGCCCATAATAAGTCCTGCACTGTTGTTTGTGTATATTTGATTAATGAATTCAAAATAGTCTTGATTTATGCAAATTTCAAGAAGGTGTAAAATATCAGATGCAATGATCGGATTTGTACTATTATGGTCTAAAAGATTTTTAACTAGAACAAAAGTTTCTTTAGGAGAAACACTAGGAAACATTTTTTTACATCAAATGAAATTAGTCTGGATTTGTTGGGCAATTGAAAATGTTGTATTTTATTAACTAGTTCTAGTGTATTTTTTACGGTGAATTCAGGTGATTATTTCATTCATAGGAGATTCTGACCAATAGAAAGCTACAGAAATCTAAATTAAACTGATAACTTTTTTGATAATTGCCCGTCGTCAAGCATATTACGTCAGATGCCCTTCGTTGCTACGAAAAAATACATTCAGTGACAATAATGACAAATGTTTTAAAAATTATAAAAGTGATGACTTTCAACCGTCAAATACATATTTATAACAACAGTGTGTTTAATTGTACTAATTTGTACTTACATAAATAAATTACAATAAAATTTTTGTTTTGAACAATTTTTGTTCATGAAAAAATCGCAACAAATTGCACTCGATCTCTAAAATTAATATAGAATTTTTGCCCTCGTGACACTTTGACATAATTTCACTCGCCTACGGCTCGTGAAATTAAAACTGTCAAAGTGTCACTCGGGAAAAATTCAATAATTTTATAGCTCTTGTGCAATTACTACTGAAAATTTAGTGTATTCCTTAATAATATCTGACAGTTTTTTTGAAAGTTTCTATGACGGAGCTGTATAAAAGAAACTTCAGGCCTTATTGGGTGGTCAGGTTTGTGTAGTTTAATAAAAGAGTATAATTTAGGAGGTTGTGGGTTCATAATATTAAGGAATTTCTGTTCTGTTGGATTTAATATTGATTTTGAATTTTCAATGGCTAGTTTAATTTGTTTTCGGTATTTTTCTGTGGAGTCTTTGTTTAGTGTTATACTATTTTGAGTATTTAAAAATTCTATTGTTTTGTTATTATAGTCTCTTTTATCTATAGCAATAGTAGTGTTACCTTTGTCTGCTTTTGTAAATATTTTGTCATGTTTTATGGATTTATTTTTAATTGAAACGGCTATTTGGTTATCTTTGTAACAGGAATTATTAGTTTCACTACCTACATCGGTAATCGATTTTGCAATGATGCTTTTTTCTATGTTCTTGGCAGTTTTTTAGTAGGCAGTATTTAAAGGAAGGCAATACAAGAGTAAGTCGCGGCGCATAGTAAGTGCGTTCGCGGGTGCCTGTCGGCGACTAGTCGGCGACAAATTAGCAGCAAAACGCATGCGCACTTTAAAATTATATAAATAATATCGTTAATAGATAAATATACAAGGTATATTTACCTATTATAATTTAATAATTAGTTATTAATATTAATTAAAAGTAAATATACCTTGTTTATTTATCTATTAACGATATTATTTATATTAAATGAGGTTAGAAATTGTCGGCGACAATTTGTCAACTGTACCCGCGAACGCACCTTGAACCTAAGCGAGTCACAACCTGCGCGGGTGGGACGGGTGACCTGTGCAGTTATTTTTCTAGCGTGCCGCATATTAAACACAAGCTAACCCGACCATCGGCTGTCGCCGTAACGAATAGAGACGGGCAAAATAAGTGCAAACGTGTAACGGCTACTATTGATACCGGTTCTCAGTGGTACTGAGTACAATTACTGATTACAAAATACTGATGTATCTGATCCTTGTACTGAATTGAGTAGGCAACTAAAAAACGGTAGTTCCGTACATGTAACTAGTAACGTTTTAAAAATATCTTACATGTCCCTAGTAGTCGTAGCGGTATGACTTTCGAAAACATCGAATTTGATCATAAGCGGGTGCATAAAAAGATATCTTACACTGAGTATTTTATTTCTACATACCTTTATAATAACAAGCATAAGTTAAACACTGCATTGATTGTGATTGCAAAAACAATTCGCATGTTTTAAATAAGATTTTTGCTGATTATGTTTTTGATAAAATATTAAATCACACAAAAAATACAATTCCCAATCATCATTTAATTTTTAACGATAAACAAAAGTCTAATAAATATATGACGACAAGTTTAAAATTGAGCGACTTTGTCGATAACAGTGTCATTAATAAATATTTTTTACCATGAATCATTTTCCAATGATTGTGTGGATTTAGAAATATATACTAAACAATTTTTTGATCTGTATAAAGGAGATTATAATTATGACACATTATGGTACTCCTTATTTTTCAAATAATATTCTCTTCTAAACGCATAACTTTGATTTATTGGCTAAAGCCACACTAACTAGATACTTCACAAGAAATTAAAAATACTTAACATGTAAAAAATTCACTGTTTTAATCAGATATATTATATTCCCTACTATTGCGCCTACTATATTATATAATAAAATACATATTAAAACAAATAAACGAAAACTTGTAGAGTAGTGCTGATTGATACAACAGAGCAATAAAATGTTATTCATTCAAGATAGTGTAAAATATATCGCCGCTTATTCATTTCAGATATTTCCATCTCGCAAAACAAAACACGTAAAAATTAACATCTGGCGCTGAGTCACCCGTCCCAAGCCCAAGAAAACTGTACGTGTCGATGAGAAACCTTCCCAAGCTCGACCTGCGAACGCATGAACTGATAGTAGGATGCGCAGAACGGTCTACGCAACTGCCGGTGCCAGGTTGTGCCTGCTTAGGATCAATTTGCGCCGGTACTAATACCATATTGATTTTCATATAATCCTTGCGAGAAGATTTCTTCAGAACACAAGTTGAACAAGGCAGATGACAATACGCCACCAGTACTCCTTCTTCGTCTAACCAGATGAACATTATCGATCGTTGCCTATCATCATCATATTCATCATCAATGTTTGTGGGTCCAGTGCCACTATTTCCCACCGTCTTACTTATATTTTCTCCAGATCATTTGATTGCATTTTTCCACCTTTTTCTAGTCCGTCCTATAGAACTTCTTCGATCTGTTTTTTGCCAAAACAAATTGTTTATAAGGTGAGTGTTTATTGCTATTGGTTATATAAGATATATAAATGCTAAGATATATAAAGGCTATTGGCCTTTATATATCTCACTAAATTTTCCTTTGCTAAGAGATACTTTAACTCGTTGTTGTATCTGCCTCTCCATTCGTTAGTCACTAAGTAATCGCTATGTAGACCATGTGGTGAGACCGCTCTCGTCTAAAAAAATTTCTGATTCGGTTTCTTTGTGGATTCCTATTTAAAAATATCTCCTTTAAACAAATCTGAAGGGTGCCGGGCGGAATTTTTGGGCAGAAATTTTTTAAACAATTTTTTTTAAACAAATACAAAAGATTACCTTTTTTGCCCTAATGAATATTTTTTTAGGTTTTTTGGGTCATTATAAACAAGAAAGGTCTCTTGTGATCTTTCTGAAACATTAATAGTTTTCGAGTTATAGGCGATTTAATATCATTTTCAAGGCTTAAAAACTCATATTTTATTAAAATTAGTATTTTTGAGGTTGCCAAGTACATAAATTGTAGTTTAAACATTCATTTTCAAGATTCTGCAGACTGATCGGATCTAACTTCAATTTACACCGTTGTTATTTAATTGTTAATTATGCGTGTCCATCCGATTTTTTTGCCGGTGCGGCGCGCACTTTTTTCAAAAATCTCCCATTTTCCTCCAAAATAGTTATTTATGAAACAGTTCGTGAAGAATGCTTTTTGCGAACGCACGCGATTTTTAGAGCACGAGCGACAACGGAGCGAGTGCTATACATCGCGTAAGTTCGCAAAAAGTACTTCACGCACAGTTTCATACAATATTTTATCTACGATAAACAAATAAAAAACCGTAACTCTTCGTCACTGGAATTCATTTCTATTCTACAATTTTTAGAACTTTGACATTTAAAAATCCTAACTACTTTCAAACCACAAAACTGTCAAAAATTTTGTTGTAAGTCATTGCTCATATTGTCATCATCATGACAACGCGAATGTTAAGGATATTTGATCATATGAAAGTGTGCCAAAAAACCCATTGAAAGTGTGCGAAAAAGTAAATCCCATTTAAAATACATTGTTACTTCACGCATACTTTAAACCCTTCACGCACTGCTATCTATACTGACAGTTTTCACAAACTAAAAACTTATACATAATATGACATAGAGTAGATAAAATATATTTTTTAGATTTTTCGGGACATTCTAAATAATAGTTATTTTCCTAACAAGCGCAGAAAGTCATACTTTTCCGCACGCGACTGCGCGAAAGTAAACATTTTTGCACGCTCGTAGAAAAAATAGCTTTCTTGTCATTTTTCTCAAAAGTTAATAGTTTTAAAGTTTTAAGAGATTTAAAGCGCATTTTCGGATTTTAATTCACTTTAAAACTATTGAGAAAAAATACAAGAAACCTATTTTATTTAGAATGTCCCGAAAAATCTAAAAATATATTTTTCGTAGGAAAATAGATTTTTGGAAAAAGTGCGCGCCGCACCGGTAAAAAAATCGGATGGACACGCATATTAACAATTAAATAACAACGGTGTAAATTGAAGTTAGACCCGATTACTTTTCAGAATCTTCAAAATGAATGTTTAAACTACAATTCAAGTACTTAAATCCCCTATAACTCGAAAACTATCAATTTTTGAGAAAAATCACAAGATACCTTTCTTGCTTAGAATGACCCCAAAAACCTAAAAAAATATTCTTCGGGGCAAAAAAGGTGATCTTTTATATTTGTTTAAAAAAATTGTTTATACAATTTCTGTCCAAAAATTTCGCCCGGCACCCTTCAGATTTGTTTAAAGGAGATATTTTTGAATAGGAATCCACAAAGAAACCGAATAAGAAATTTTTTCAGACGGGAGCGGTCTCACCATATGGACTAATGTATAATATAGCGTCCATGTTTGACTACCATACGTGACTGCTGGTCATATTATGGTTTTGTATATCCAATTTTTGCACCTCGTGAGAGAAGTTTTGAACTCATTAGATGTTGCATTGCAAATAAAGATCTGTTTCCCACCATTACTTGCATTCAACTTCTCGTTCTAGTTTGTTGTCATTGGTGATTGTTGCTCCTAGATATTTAAACTCTTTAACCACTTCGAAGTTATGATCGTTTATAATCACATTTTGCCTTATTCGCCGTCGCGTCGTTTTTGTTTTGAATGGAACATGTATTTGGTTTTATCTTCTTTTACTTTGAGACCGATATTTAATGATATTTAATCCGTCTTCTTCAAAGTAGGAGAATTATCCTAAATTTTTAATGCTGATTGTTCTACTGCATCTAAGTTGTATTTCATGTTGGCTATTATATCCGCTGTCAACTCTAAATAATGATATACAGTCGACTTTCCTCACCATTATCTTAGATTTTTAAGTCATGATGATTTTCTTCAACTAGGACCTCGTTTACCTATGATATTTCCTTTAATGATGAGATACAAAAGTTCATATTTTTCAGGGTGTCTCTTAATGTGACCAAAATAATCCAGCCTGGGTCTCTGTATTGACCAGTTGTGTTGTTTGGTTCAGCTCTTCATTTTTCACTCTGTTGACTCAGCTATCTTTAGTAGTCATCTGTATACCCATATCTCAAAGAGCTTCCAAGTGTTTAAGCATAGCCTCACTTAGGGTCCACGCTTCCGCTTCAATACTAAGATCGCGGCTTTCTGTTCGACTTTTAATGTCTATGATTGGATCCCAGTTCTCATTGATATTACTACCGATATACACGATTTCCTCCACTCTGTATGTAATTTTGTTTGCTAACTATCATGAAAGAATACCCATGAACGATCACATCAATCACTTATTTTGTATTTGCTGTCTTTTTCTATAAATAACAAACGTTTGTTATAGAGAAAGACAGCAAATACAAAATAAGTGATTGATGTGATCGTTCATGGGTATTCTTTAATTTTTCCGACTGTATTCAGTTTGCTTAACGTTGACAGTGGCGTAGCTAGCCCCATGGGGGCCCCATATTAAAGTTTGTCGCGGGGCCCTTTTCCCCCGCTACAAAAGAAGCAAAAACACTTGTATAGAATCGAATAGAAATATGCTTTATTCTTACTGAAAATTTTACAATTTTATGGACAAAGCTTACAAAAAGTCGGAAAAAAAATAAAAACAAATACAGTTTACCGAAATTACATAAATCGTCAATATTAGTACAAAATAAAAGATAATGAAATAAAACAAAACACACAAAACACCCAAATATAGATAGTAATAATAAACCTAATAAATTTTAATTAACCAAAGTCGAAAAATAGATTGTTTGAAAACAGATTCAGCTTTTTCAATCCAAGGATGAATGGGCATTGCAAATGAGCTTAAACAAAGAAGCTCTGTTGTTATGGTATAACGGCAAGCGACAGGCAAATACACTTCTCCAAGAAATTAACGTACCTATGTACCACCTAAAAATTGGTCATTTTTGATGTCTCGAATTTCCTGAACCCATTGTATGATTTAAGTGATTTTTTAATGTGTTATAGCCTTATTCTTTAACAATGTCATTGTAATAATATTGTTGCTAGACAGATAAATTGTCATTATATACCGGGTGTACCAATCAAACTGTGATTTTTTCTCTTAAAGTTCGCTTTACCCTGTGGAATATTTTAGCATTTGTAAAATGCTGAAATTAAAACCCGACTACATAATTATAGTCTAGTCTAGTAAAATAAAATTACACTACATGTAAATCAAAATGTAAATTCGTACAGGTTGGAACAAATTTTTTATCAAAGTTTAGGTGAGTACAAAAGCTATTTTCAAGAAAGTATCCAAATCATATAAGGGGATCATTGTTTAAATAATTAAAAAAGGGTCATTTTTGCACCACATTTACTTTTAACTGCTGAGGTAATTCACGTTTTAATGAAGGTGTTTAGAATATTTTTCTGCAAAGCTGAAGGGTAAGTCTTTCACCTAAGACTTACTAAATTCAATTTGACTCCCTATTTATTTAAAGAATTGTATATAAAACTTTAAAAACAAATTTGCAAAAAAATAGTATTTGCGATTTAAATAATAAGCACTATAAAATATTTTGTTTTATAGGAGAAGTTGCGCTATTTTCCAGTATTAAGCAAAAAAAATTGGTCGAAAAAAATTTAATAATTTATGACATATTGAATTTGTTTAGTAAATGTCACTATATTTTCAATTGCAAAAACGCGGTTGTTGCCAAAAGAATTTAAACCTGCAAAAGATCTCATTATTTTTATTTTTATGTATATATTAATTAAACTCCCCCCTTAAATTGGCATTTAAAAATTGTTCTAATTTGTTTATTACTTCTTTTTTAAATAACGTCGCTGGGGTTAAAAAATTCATTATCTTATAAATTGTTAAATATTTTTCGACCAATTTTTTTTGCTTTATACTGGTAACATGAGCTTCTCGTATAAAACAAAATATTTTATGGTGCATATTTTATTTGTGTTTTAAATTTTGAATATAGTTATTTAAATAAATAGGGGTCAAATTTAATTTAGTAAATCTTAAGTGAAAGCTTTATTCTTCAACTTTGTAGAAAAAAAATGGTATAGACCTTCATAAAAGCGTGAATTACTGCAGAGAAGTGAAAAAAGTAAATATTGTGCAAAAATGACCCCTTTTTAATTATTTAAACAGTGATCTCCTTGAAAATATCTTTTGTATTCACTTAAACTTTGATAAAAGACTGTCCACAATATGTCTGCAACGAATTCTGCAATTCTTTGGTTACGTGGATCGCAGAGGTGACGACAGTTTGATAGAAATTAATTTGTTTCTGGAAACGTTCCGGGAGAAGATCAAGAGGAAGATCACCAACAAGATGGTCTGACCAAATAAAGAATTCAGCTGGAAACTCATTCTGCGAAGTTCTTAGAGCGGTTGAAGATAGAGACCAATGGAGAAACATTGTTAGGGATATTGGGGGAAATTACGATCCCTCAGTAATGGGGAAACGACAAGAGAGAGAAAAACTTTGATAAAAATTTAGTTCCAACCTGTATTTAGTACGGAGTTACATTTTGATTTTTTTATTTTATTAGGCTATTATAGCCAACATTCTGTTGTTTTATTCATTCGCTTTTGGTTCATTCATTCTTATTTTGGATAATAAAAAAGTTAGGTCCTTTAACAACCAGCCGTATTTTTCGTCAATACAGAGTGTTTTTAAATAAGTATGGCAAACTCTAAGGGGTAATTCTACATGAAAAAATAATGACAGTCTGCGTTTGCTTTATAAACCTGCTAGTGTGCAAATGCTTCGTCTCCGAGATAGGGTTATTAAAATTTTTCTTACAATCTGACGATTTATTTATTGTCCTAAAACTGGTTAAAATATGCAAGTAAAATTTGGTGTGTTTTAAGAGGTAGTTATTGTGCGTTTTTGATATACAATTAGGAATTTAATACCTATTCATCATTGGCGCGCATACGGTTAATATGACCCATGTGTGCACCAATGGTAAACATGAAATTATGTTAAAACCCACCAAATTTCATTTGCATATATCAACCGGTTTTAGAGTAATAAATAAATCGTCAGTTTGTAAGAAAAATATCAACACCCCCTATCTCGGACATACGTTTATAAAGCAAACTGTCATTATTTTTTCATGCAGAATTAGCCCTTAAAGTTTGCCATACTTATTTAAAAACGCCCTTTATTGATGAAAAATAAGGCTAGTTGTTAAAGTACTACCTAACTTTTTTACTATCCAACATAAGCGAATGAATCGAAAAACAGAATGTTAAGAACACATGAGGCTATAGTTGGGTTTTAATTTCAGTATTTTATAAATGCAAGAATATTCCTCAGGGTGTGGTGAACTTTGAGAAAAAATTACTGTTTGACTGGTACACCCGGTATACAATGACAATTTACCTGTCTAGCAACAATATTATTACAACGATATTATTCAAAAATACGACTATAACATTTAAAAAAATCACTTAAATCGGAAAAGAGGTTTAGGAAATATGAGACATAAAAAATGACCAATTTTTAAGGTGGTACGTTAATTTCTTGGAGAAATGTAGATATACATAAATACAATTATAGATAAAGAACAGATTATACAAACATACATAATATACCCGAACAATACATACTGTTTCAAATATGTATTCAAAGATAAAGCGATTACAAAAATTGCAATTCGGCATTCTTCAATATACATTATACAATAACTCACACACAGCCAACGGAATTGACAATGAGAGGTACCTTGAAAACAATAAAGCTCTGTTCTTATGGGACAGAGAATAGGTAATAGATAGATATGATTTATATAGGTATATAATATAAAGAATCCACTACACCAAAATGTTGATATCCGAACAACATACACTGTTTCAAAGCGTTTTAATAGTGAAATAATTGTAGAATGTTTAGTTCAATCTTTGTAAATGGAATTTTTTTCGACATGCCGCGATGGGGCCCTTGAATGTCGGGGGCCCCGTATAATTGATACGGCTGATACGGCGGTAGCTACGCCCCTGAACGTTGAGTTTTAATTCTCACTGATCACAGATCTGGTCTATTTTGTTCATTAGATTTTGAAGGTCTTCCAAGGTCTGAACTTGGTCAGAGCTAAGGTATCGTCGACAAATCTAATATTGTTCACAGTTACACCAGTCACAAAAATACCATAATATATTATCTCCATTAAGGCTTATACTAAAGATATACCTACTATATGGACTTGGCAAGATGAGAGTATAAAGTCCATAAAAAATACCGATACTGAGGGAAAGAGACATATTATATTGCATGGGTGGAAAACATTGTTTTATTGATGGAACGGATCTTGTGTTTTCATCAAAGAATACGGAGTTGTTTGTGAAATGGTTGAAAGAGAAACTGCTTACAAGTTTATATGAACCATCTGTTATAGTTTTGGATAATGCTCCATATCATTCGGATCCATAAAAATTGCATTGAAGTAATTATCCAGTCATTTCCAATTCCAATGAAGATACCGATGACAGTGAGTCTCAAATTCGTCAAATATACTAAAGTCACAGAAGGGTATAATCAATATAATTTTTGATTTGTTTTTATATTAGTAATATATCACTGGGACTACTGGACATGGCCAATTAAGAAAAAATGATGTAATAAAAAATATTTGTTTAAAATCATTTGACAATGAAGTGTTGACATCACGCATTTATAATATTACGCTTGTTTAGATAATCAGTAATAAATTCGGCAAGATAATTTGAAGATATACAATTCATTAATTATTTATACAAATCTCTTCATCTGATAAGAAAAGCAAGAATCAATAAAGTAGTAAAATTATCTAAAAAAATTAATTTTTTTATGAAATTCTGTTGAAATTTAAACGCTGATCATATCTATGCAGTTGACGAATCATAAAACACAAACGATTTCCAAGATATGAATAATAATTGTGTATTTAAAAAACAGTAGTGTTAGTCGTTCGAGTTATATCACCGGTAGAACTACTCTTTTTTTTATAAATTGGCCGCTAAATTGGACAGCCACAGTTGTTTGGACTAAAATTTGCTGAAGTCCAAACAACCGTGTTGTATTAAACCGTGACTTCAACATTGTAGTCATAGACTAGTCAACTGCTTCTTTAATTGCAGAATCCAGTGATAATCACTAGAATCGGTCTGAAAGAGTTATAATATTTAGAAATCTATACTGACATCAAGTCGTAAGAATAAAAATTGAACAAGAACTATCGGATGGACTAAAAAATATAAAAATAAGGGTGGGACAAGGTTGTATACTACTCGCCTCTACTCTTTAGTATGAAGCCTGTTCCTTTTAAGGTTTTAGCGTTATATTTACAACCCTTTACATAATTTCCTAATGCAATTCTGTGATAAGCAAACACATAAATATTTTTTTCTATGACCGTTTAATAATATGCTCATTATTCGCTATTTTTTATATATAATAACACCCATTACTTTACCCGTGAGTAATAGTTCATTACTCACGGGTTCAACTGGCGAATGTCACTTTTAATATTAGCCTTATATAAACTGCAAATAAAATTACTTACTTAAACTTTAATTTAATTTTTATTTAACACAATAATTATTGTAATGTATATCAATAATTAACTTTGAAAATTTTTAAAGGATTTTTAACTGTAACAATGCGTTAGTATGTTTTTTACTTTTATACATTGTTTATTATTATGAATTTTGACGTTTACCATTTTCAATGATAGTGGCAGTAGCGTATTTGGTGTGTTTATTGGCATTTAAAACTTATATTGTGTCTATTTTATAATAAAGTTATCTTGTGTTATATATTCTAAATATATTATAACATATTATAGATAGTTATATTAGTTAAATTTAAATGTGCATGATAACTTTTTAAAAATACGTCCACGCACCGGTATAGTCCTGTCGCAAGGGGGGTACAACGGCCTCCTTAATTCAGATGGACTTACCCAAGTTTTTTTTATGTATTTTGACCAGTAGAACACGAATTTTTTGGGTAACAGTTGATCCGGATGTCGATAAGATTATTATAAACAAAGAACTTGAGGAATTACATAGCAGCGATTTTTCGCAAAACAAAACTTTTTTTTGTATTTTTTGGGTGATTCTCAGCAAAAAATGGTCCTACAAGTTTCTTCGTAGGATGCATAGTTTTCGAGATAAACGCGGTTGAACTTTCAAAAAATCGAAAAAGTGCAATTTTTGAACCGGAATAACTTTTGATTAAAAATAAAATAGCAATTCTGCTTACTGCATTTGAAAGTTTAAGTCAAATTCTATCGGTTATGATTATTTGCATTGCTAAAAATTAGGTTTTTATTTGTCAAACAAAGCTATAAACACATAGTGTTTCCCGTGCCAAATGCATGCGTTTTAATGTACGTAATATACGTAGAAATTCCGTATGAGCGCCTACTCGTTCTATTTCAAATTAGAAATGCATTGAAAACATCATTCAATCACTATGTGTTTATAGCTTTTTTTAACAATAAAAAAATTATTTTTTAGCAATGAAAACAGTCAAAGCCGATAGAATTTGACTTGAACTTTCAAATGCGGTAAGCAGAATTGGTATTTTATTTTTCAATCAAAAGTTATTCGGGTTCAAAAATTGCAATTTTTCGATTTTTTGAAAGTTCAACCGCGTTTATGTCGAAAACTATGCATCCTACAAAAAAATTTGTAAAAACATTTTTTGCTTAGAATGACTCAAAATATACAAAAAAATGTTTTATTTTTCGAAAAATCGCTGTTATGTGATTCCTCAAGTTCTTTGTTTATAACAAACTTATCGACATCCGAATCGACTGTTACCCAAAAAATTCGTGTTCTACGGGTTAAAATACATAAAGAAAACTTAAGTAAGTCCATCTGAATTAAGGAGGCCGTTGTACCCCTACTGGCGACAGGACTAGTAATGGCCATTTCCTATTTACCTATTACAATGACAGTAGGTACAAAATGCTTATATTTTTTCGGAAATGGGAATAATTTGAATTGACTATTTCTTGTTGTCTTTTACAATACATAATTAAGACAGCATTGCTAATTAATAGTAAGCAACCAATTACTCAGCCGTGTACTATTGGTAAACAAAATTTATTTTTTTAAATCATAATTTTAATCTCTAGTAGTTGATAATTATGTTGTTTTACTAATTAAAATAAAAAAGGTCGTAGAAAAAGTATAGTATTCTACTTGCATGTAATGGCTATTACTCACTCTGATGAATTACGACACTCGCCTACGGCTCGTGTTGCAAACTTCATCATCGTGAGTAATAGCCATCATTACATGCTCGTTGAATAATATACTATTATCTATTCTATCTCATATTATATATAAGTTTTTTAGTTTGTGAAAACTGTCATTATAGATAGCAGTGCGTGAAGGATTTAAAGTGTGCGTGAAGTAACAATGTATTTTAAATGGGATTTACAGATTTACTTCTACGCACTGTTTTTTGGCACACTTTCATATAATCAAATATCCTTAACTTTTGCGTTGTCATGATGATGACATGTGAGCAATAAATTACAACAAAATTTTGACAGTTTTGTGGTTTGAAAGAAGTTAGAATTTTTAAATGTCAAAGTTCTAAAAATTGTAGAATAGAAATGAATTTCCAGTGACGGAGAGTTGCAGTTTTTTTATTTGTTTATCGTAGATAAAATATTTTATGAAACTGTGCGTGAAGTACTTTTTGCGAACTTACGCGATGTTCCTATAGGACTCGTTTCGCTGTCGCTCGTGCTCTAAACATCGCATGCGTTCGCAAAAAGCATACTTCACGAACTGTTTCATAAATAATGTCTGGTTTGCTTAATGGCCTTATAAAACTTAAGCCTTATTCAGTTGCCACAAGAATATTGTTTCAGAACCATATTAAATCCAAGATTCCAAGATAATTTCCGTTATTAAAATATCTATTGCGGTTAAAATGTTTTTCTGGACATGGAAACTAACATCTTAATTGAGTACAAATATAATTAAAAAACTGTAAAAAAATAATTTATTCTATGTAAACAAGTCTGTTAATCGTTCTTTACGTAAGTGTGAGATTAAGGGAGTTCTATGAAGCCGACCATAAGTTATTTACGGAATGTTAAAAATTATAGACAACCTTATGATATTACACTCACCAGTACAATTAACCACCCACCTTGAATTTCTTTCAATTTGCAGAAATCGTCAATCTTGGAGCACATTGTATGAAAGATACTATACGGTGAGAACTACTTTAAAGGAAAAGAAAACAATAAAATTATTGAAAAGAGTGGTTTGGTTTCTTAGCAAAAATACAATGTTTAAAAATCTTCTAAAAAATTTCAAACACACATAATTTTGAAAATCGTAACCAAAATAAAAAAATGAGTATTAATAATGGTTGTTGCCGCCTCTGATCCTTAGGACTTCTTAAAGCCTGTTCAGCAATCCATTCATGATATCCATCCTGGATATCCAATTGGAGGATATTGTGCCAATCCTCTACTGCAACCGTCTTGAGCTCTCCAAAGGATGTAGATGTTGAACTACGGTACTGGATGCTATCAGACGATTTCTGGAGAGAGATACACCCGCAGGCCAGGTCAAAGCCGAAATCGATACACTACAATTCGAGATGACCGCTTCATTGCCTGCAACGTGTTAATAAATCGCTTTTGCACGGCTCCTGAAGCTTGTACGCGTCTTTTGAGGTGCAAAATGTTAGTGTGAATGAACGTACCATTAAAAGACTCGCACAAAAAATTTGAGAGCTTTCTTGAGGGAAAAGAACCTGCTGTTCTTACATGAGAGCAGAATAGCAATAAGAGGTCCAGGTGGACGTCAGGGTGTCTACTGGCGTCAAAATGAAAGGTTTGCTCCATGCACTATAACCGAAACAGTGGCTTACCGAGGAGGGTAAATAATTATTTGGGGGTATCTCTTCGAAGCTCGTAGTGATCTTGTTTATTCAATAGAGGTATTGTAAATGCTCAAAGATACGTGGGAGAAATTCTCCAAGACAATGTCATTTTTTTCGCAATGTTGATTGGGGAAAACTTTAGAGTAATGCATGATAATGAGGCCGGGATTAAAGTTTAAAATGGATAAGAGCAAGTACTAGCCCCTACATCCTCCGGAGAGCTCAAGATAGCTGTGGTAAAGGAGTGGCACAATATTTCCCAATCGGATATCCAGGATATCATGAATGGATTGCCGAATCGGCCCCAAGAAGTCCTAAGGACCAGAGGCGGCAACATCCATTATTAATACTCATATTTTTTTTAATTTGCCTATAATTTTCAAAATTATGTTGGCTTGAATTTTCTTAGAAGATTTTTAAACATTACATTTTTGCTAAGCATCCCTGGATAAGCGATTTTTCTTTCAATAATTTTATTGTTTTCTTTTTAGGCGAGCAGCAGCAACCCTTAAAATTACGTTACACCGACCACGAAAATCAACTTTAAGGTGAATGACCAATTTTGGTGGTTCTTTATGTTTTCGTGGTCGATAAATCTGAATATGAAGTTTATTTTTATCTAGAATTGGTGTAACACGTTCAAAAATAAAATTTTATGCAAAAATACGAAAAATCAATTTTGATGATTTTTCATATTTACCTCGCTGTATCTTTGGTAGCTGTAAATATTTCCTCTTGAAAATTTTACTGTGTCATCTTTGAAGTATTTGGGTAACAACGAGCTTTGTACAAAATGTTTATATACATTAAAAGAGGAGTTGAACATTTTTAAACATTTTCTCGTCAGATTTCGTTAGTTTCATGTTTACTTAAAAAGTTAAGTGACAAACTTTTTAGGTTATAATTTTAACTAACACGGCAATAAAAAATGGTTCATGAATAGTGTGACCAACTCCAATTTAGTCGAATTCGGGACAAAACTGAAAAAACTACCTAAAATCCGGGACTTTTCAATAAAAATCTTCACTTTTTTTTTAAATATAAAACTTTAATATCATCATTTTATTGATTATTTAACATTTTTATGTTGACAAAATTTTTTTGATGGAATGGGTTGTAATGATAATATTTACATTTGTGTTTTTTGACATTTTGTTTTAAACGTTTCGACTTTCAAGCCGGAAATCGTTCTCAAAAAACGAAAAATTAGAAAATCAACTAATATAATTAGAAAATCAACTAATATAAAATATAATTATCATTATTTGATGATCATGTTTTTAAATCGTCTTTTCAGAAGACGATAATTAAAATACAGAAACCGGAAAAAGTCCAGAGTTTGAGTTTTCGTGGAACTATAATACGACGATGTAAAATGTATGCGTTTTGGATGTGGTATTAGTATAACAGTCTAGAAATTGTCGACATTTTTTCGTCCCACCAATTCAATTTGATGTGAATTCTTAGAAGAATGATGTATTAAAAATTTCAATATGGAATTTTACCAAAACGTTGAAAATTCGGATGGCCCGGAAGCCTTGTCCGGGACGCCGGGACACGACTTCGTAATTCGAGCCATGTCCCGGATTTTTCGGGCTAGTTGGTCACACTATTCATGAAGAAGTTTTCTGGAAAATTTTAAGTCAAAATATGCAATGGGAAAAAAGTGATGTGACTTTATAGACTAGCGGCACACCCCAAAAAAATCTTATTTCTCGAGATACTGTGTGGTGTGATGACCACGTTGTGGTGAATGGCTAATTTTAATAATACTTTATGTTTTTGATGGTGCTGAAAACGAAAATTAGGTTGATTTTGTGCAATTTTGCCCTAAAAATAAAAAAAAAAAAATGAAATCACATTTTTTGCGTTCCACTTTGCACAGAGCATAATAACTCTGTTCGATTTTAATATTTTTTTTCTGAAATTTTTATAGTTTTTATTTCTTACCTTTCTGAAAACAATGGTACCTGTTTCAATCTTTCTGTCTCATTATAATAAAAATTATGAATTGTTGAAAGTGAAAGGTGCAGATTCCTGAATTTCAAAGTTTAATCGCAAAAGTTGAGTGACAAAATTTGAATTTTATTTGAAGTTTATGTTAAAATATAGGGTGGTACAAAATAAAATGTTTTATAGAAAAAAATAATGCAACTTTTAGTTTTAAGAAATACGTGATTTCATTTTATTTTTATTTTTAGGGTAAAATTGCGACTTTGACAATGTTCCTTCACCTAAAATTAAAAATAAACCTAATTTTCGTTTTCAGCACCATCAAAAACATAAGGTAAGACCAAAATTAGCCATTCACCACAACGTAGTCATTATCTCGAGAAATAAGCGTTTGTTTTTGGAAGAGTGCCACTCGTCTAGAAAGTCACATAACTTTTTTCTTATTGCATATTTTGACTTGAAATTTTCTAGAAAACTTCTTCATGAATTATTTTTTATTGCTCTGTTGGTTAAAATTATAAACTAAAAAGTTTGTCACTCAACTTGTTTAAGTAAAAATGAAACTAACGAAATCTGACGACAAAATGTTTAAAAATTAACAACACCTCTTGTAATCTGTTTAAACATTTTGGACAAATCTCGTTGTTATTTAAATACTCGAAAGATGATACAGTTAAATTTTCAAAATGAAATATTTACAGCGACCAAAGATACAGCGAGGTAAATATGAAAAATCATCAAAATTGATTTTTCGCATTTTTGCACAAAATTTGATTTTTGAACATGTTCCACCAACTCTAGATAAAAATAAACTTCATATTCGGATTCAGCGACCTCAGAAATATAAACAATGACGAAAATTTGCCATTCACCTACCATGGTGCTTTTTCGTTTTCTAAGTCTCAAATTAGGAGTGTGCCGCTTGCCTATTTCCTCACAGGTAGTTTTCAACGTATCTTTCATAGAATCTGGTCCAAGATTAACAATTTCTGCAAATTGAAAGAAATACAAGGTGGGCGGTTAATTGTGCCGGTGCGTTTATTATGAATTAAGTTTTTTATATCAAATTGCTTGACTATATTATTTATGACCAAATAGACAATTAATTATTTCACTCCTTTACCTTTCCTGACCTTTCAATTAATTTGTTGATGCTTTGATTTCTAATAACCAAATTATTCATTTGTCAAATCTAGAAACATGAAATTGGTTTTATTCTATCGCAATGACTGTGAGCAGATGATTATGTTGTTTCATAATAATAGTAGATTTGAAATGAAGAGATTAAGTAGGTAAACATTGAGTTTTATTATTACTCTAGGGATTTATGTTAATTTTAAAACACATTAAGTTGAAGACATTGTTCAAATAAATTCTGTCTTCTGTTTATATAAAGAAATATAATAACAAAGTAGAAATAGGCAATAAGGCAAATCAATTCATTAGTCTAATAGTGTTTGCCAAATATGTTTATAGAACTGCTGCAAATTGATCAAATATTAAATATTTATTTGATGTGGTATAATACATACATTGCTGCGAAAAAATTTGGCAACAAGGTGCTCTCTTTAAAATGAATAAACTTGTAATATGAAATACGTAATAATATACCATCTGCATTTTTTAGAGAACTAACTAAGGGAAAGGGTTCCCCTCGTTAAGATGGGCATTCATTTTTCATCATTTTGTGATTCATTTTTTTAATTTTTTTTAAATCATCCTCTATAATAATAATACCATTCCTTCCCCTCCCCCTCACCAACAGAAACGTAATTTTTTTATTGTTCTTTAAATGGGTTACAATTAATTTAATAATTTCAAAAATTTCCCACTCACAGTCATTTACAAAATTTGTCTATTTAGTCTATTTTTTATGAGCTAAAAATTAATTTTTTTTCGAAAAATTCTGTTTGCAGTTCTAATTTTTAATTTTGTAAATTTTATCAAAAAATATGTCTGATTTTTTTTTCAGATTTTTTGAAAGGCCACCTTTAAAAACCCAAAAAACTAGTTTTAATAGGTTTTTGAGGATTTTTCCCATTTTAAGGACTTCAGAATAAATCAAGGTTTTGAGAGTTATGTAAAATTTTTAACTAAATGAGTCCTTTAGAACATTTAAAAATTGGGCGATACACCTTTAAGCCCCCCCAAAAAACATAATTTTTTTAAACTCGCAAAAACCTTGACAAAACATGTTTTTTTGGGGTGAATGTCTTAAAGAGCTCATTTATTTTAAATTATATTAAGTATAACTTATAAAAAGCCTTGATCTATTTCGAAGTCCACAAAATGGAGAAAATCCCTCAAAACCCCTAAAAACCCAGTTTTTCTGATTTTTTAAGGTGCGACACCTTAAGGAAAAATGTGGAAAAAATTAAAAACTATTTTTTGATAAAATACACAAAATAAAATAATAGGTCTCTAAAAAATGTTGTAGGTACGCTTTTTCCGAAAAAAAAAAAAAAAATTACTTTTAGGATATGTACTCTTAACCTACGGGTCTGTAAAAAATAGACAAGTTTTGTGAACGGCTCAACTATGCGTGCGAATTTTTTGAAAATGTTAACTTGATTGCCGCTTACCGAAAAAAAAAAAAAAAAATAAATAACAACGAAAAAACGACGTTTTAGGGGTTAGCGGGAGCGGAAACACATAAAACGTAGACACATAAAAAAATTATTCAATTTGTATCAATTACTATCTAATATATCATTAACCCCGCAAAAAATCCCAAAAATCCTTGAGCACTTAAAAAAACCACGCTTTTTTGGACGTTTAAAAGTGTTTCTAAAAGTGAAAAATACGTGTTCACTATTTTTCAAAAATCTATCGAATGATACCAAACACGATCTATAAATATTAAATAAAATATTAAATAAACGGTAACTTTAAAATATTGAATAGGAACCCTGCGATATTTCGCGAAATGAACATCAGATGACACCAAACATCCCCACACCACCTCTACGGAGGTGGGGTGGGGTTTTCTTTAAAATTTTGAATAGGTACCCCCATTTTTTATTGCAGATTTGGATTCCTTACATAAAAGTAGGTAGCTTTTATTCGAGACATTTTTCGAATTATGGATAGATAGCGCTATAATCGGAAAAAACGACTTTTAAAAATGGAAAATTAAATTATTACATGAAAAGTCCTCACTAAAATGGAAAACATAACTGAACTTTTTTTGGTTTTAGGACCTAATCTTCACAATCCAATAGGTCCCCAGGACGCTTTAGTAATTACAAATTTAGCATCCCCTATTATAAAGGCTCCCCTATTTACTCCAGGGAAATAAGGTTTTTGTCGGGACACTTGAGCAGCCAGGTTGCAAATGGGTTTTTTGGGTACTATATACCTAATACATTATACATACAAAAATGCCCGTCACAGTTCGGACGAGAATTTTAGTTATTAACAAATAAGGATCAAAAATGGCAGTTTTTTCGTTTAAACAGCTACAGGTAAAAATAGAATAATTAAATATCTTATTTATAGTATTCTTCTTTTAGTAGATAAGCTAATGTTTAAAACGGAAGTTTTTTAATTTTGGTCCGATCATTTGTTGCTTCGAAAATTGCAAAATAAAATTAAAATTTCGAAAATAAAAAAATTGCTATAACTTTCGCGAAAGTGACCTTACAACTTTTATATTTCACAAAAAGTTGAGTCAAAGAGTCCATATACTTCAAAAAAAATTTTAAGACGATTCGTCAATTGATTTAAATTTTATTCAATTTGTTTATCCCAAAGAGCTTTTTTTTTTGTAATGTTATTTTTCAGAAAATAATAATTATATATAAATTCTGTGAAAACCACATGAACGAACAATAGTCTTGTTTTCAAATTATTGAAGAAAATCATTAAAAAGTAATTTTTGTCACTACGAAAACATTTTACTAAAGTAGAGTCATTTTTGGCTTGAAAACAATTGGAATAGTTTTGTTAATATTGACTGTAGAGTAAATTTACCTTGGAATTTCAAAAGCTGGTATTTTTACACAAATTTTCAAAAAAAACTTTTCGCCTATGTTAATTACGGTCAAAACTAGCCACTTTTATTATTTAATTCACAGTTACTTCAATATACATAAAATTCTCCTGTAACAGTGTTAGTTACCATACTACTCCGAAACGGCGTGGCCGATTTTTATGAAATTTTACAAGTATATCCTATGGGACTGAGAATAGGTTTTAATCTATTTTTTATACCCATAAGTTATAAGGGGGGTTGCCGCTCTGACATTTTTTTAAAATTTTTTTGGACAAAATTGTCTATCTCAATTTTATATGATGTAGGATTAAAAAATACATACAACCCTTAATTTACACTTTTCCATCACCAACCCCTATTTGCTAATACCCATCTATATATTTACATCTATAAAATTCTCCTGTCACAGTGTTAGTTGTCATACTCCTCCGAGACCGCTTGACCGATTTTTATGAAATTATATATGTATATTCGGTAGGTCTTAGAATCGGTCGTAATCTATTTTTCATATCCCTGAGTGATAAGGGGAACTCCCCCTAACATTTTGAAATGTTAGGTGGGGATTTACGTACATAACGTACTCTACACGACTACGAGTACATACAATTTAAAAAAATTATGATCAAAATCCATCAACAAGCTCTGGAGATATTAATCGCAGCATATGTTTAAAGAATCAGTCTCATTTTTTGAGTGCACGGATTTAATAATTCATTTCCACCGACCACAAATCGATTTCGTTAGAACGTCATTTTAAAGCCTTATTAACAACTCTGTTAAAGTTTAAAGTTTACTCAAACTTTTACACATAAACTATACAGGGTGTCCCAGACTAATTTAGCCACGCTATTTCTCTTAAACGAATAGAGATTTTCGAATGGGACAAAAAGTGATATATTCTACTTGCAATACACTTTAATACGGCGTACAAAAAAATCATCCCCTAAATATTCATCCCTTAGTTACAAACCCTAACTTTAATTTTTTTAATAGCACCCTGTATATTTTTTTATAGTTTTGGATGTGGTCTTTTATCGTCTATTCAACACATTTTTTGAAAATAAAATCGGTTCGTAAATAACCAAGAAGCTATCAGTTTATTTTTGTTAATTGTGTGTCCCAGACTAATTTATCCAGGCTATATTTCTTAAACGAATAGAGATTTTCGAATGGGACAAAAAATGATCTATTCCATTTGTAATACACTTTCATATGGCGTAGAGAAAATTCATCCCCTAAATATTCATCCCTAACTTACAGGGTTCTATTAAAAAAAAGTAAAGTTAGGGGTTGTAACTAAGGGATGAATATTTAGGGGATGATTTTTTCTACGCCATATTAAAGGTATTGCAAGTAGAATAGACCACTTTTTGTCCCATTCGAAAATCTCTATTCGTTTAAGAGATATAGCGTGGCTAAATTAGTCTGGGACACCCTATATACGTTCAACTTCGAAATGGCGCTAGGTGGGTTGCTTAATTGTTATAAACAAAGTAGCTGTTAATTCAATAAAAAAAAGTGGCTAACTTTGACTGTAATTAACCTAGGCAAAAAGTGTTTTTTTAATTCGTATAAAAATACCAGCTTTTCAAATCCCAAAGCAGTTTTAATCTACAGTAAATATTAACAAATTTATTCAAATTGTTTATGAACTAAAAATGACCCTACTTTAGTAAAATGTTTTCTGGAATGATAAAAATGACTTTTTAATGATTTCTTTAAAACACTTTGAAAACATGACTTTTCTTCTTTCATGTGGTTTTCACAGAATTGCTGTTACATTACTATTTTCTGAACAACAATATTGCGAAGAAAAGGCTCATTGGGATAAACAAATTGAATAAAATTTAAACTAATTGACGAATCGTCTTAAAATTTTTTGTGCATTATATGGACTATTTGTCTCAACTTTTTGTGCAATATGAAAGTCTTAAGGTCATTTTCACAAAAGTTATAGCAATTTTTTTATTTTAGAAATTTTAGTCTTATTTTGCAACTTCTGAAGCAACAAATGATCGAAACGAAATTCAAAAACTGCTATTTTAAACCTTGATTCATCTACTAAAAGAATAACAGTATAAATAAGATATTTAATTACCCTATTTTTACCCGTAGCGATTTAAACGAAAAAACTGCCATTTTTGACACTTATTTGTTAATAACTAAATTTCTCGTCCGAACTGTGACGGGCATTTTTGTATGTATAATGTATTAGGTATATAGTACCCAAAAACCCCATTTGCAACCTGGCTGCTCAAGTGTCCCGAACATGGTATATTTTTGCCTTATTTCCCTGGAGTAATTCTAATGAATTCTGTGGTTTATAGAAAATTTTATAATTTTTTAAAAATATTTTTAAAATAATAAAATCAAGCCTAATAACCTAATTTTACATTATTAATAATTCTCATTGCTAATTTGTGTTATATTCTTTACTATAAATAAACAATAAATCATTTGTGGCTTTCTATATTTCTGCAATTTTCATTAATTTATTTAACAAAAATACCAAACAATAATTTATATTTAGTGATAGTAACTGTATGTGTGATAAAAGGATTAAGTACTTCTGTAAAACTGGTCAAATTATATGTCAAGGACTGTAACAGCGAAATCGCAGAGTAGCTGCTAATGGATAAATCAACGAGTTGGGTTTATTTGATCTAGTTTTTGTTAGTCGGCAGGTAAAACCTGTAATTCATTTAACATTTTATAAGACAATGAAAAAACGGAACGTACATATAACATATAGTGCAGTCACTGAAAATGATCTGGTTTCGGTGAACCTATATAGAAGCAGGAGCAATGGAAGAACTAGCGACACAGTTTAAACAATACAAGATATGTAGATATTGCAGGAATTCAGGAAACCAGATGGGGAAACATGGGAAAATCGAAAAAGAAAATTATACAGTATGGTTTGCAGCAGAAGAAAAACAGGGATATGGAAGAACGGCTTTTAAGGTGATATGGGAAATGCGATATAAAATTATGGAATTTAAACCCATAAGTGAAAGAATATTATACCTAGTAAACAGTAAACCGAACAAGTTGTCCATAATTAGGCTTACCATAATTACGAAGAGTCAAACCGGGACGCAGAATAGGACGAGGCTCATTTTCGTTTTGCTTTTCGCTTAATTTGTCTTTTTCTTATTTGAAATGCAATGGAAGAAGAGATAAAGTACAATTACGAGCATCACTAAAAATTTGTCCAGTTTCATTATTCGCTCAGGCTTGTTTAATATTTTTCACTAGAATGCACATTCTTCATAATATTTTGGTAGTGCTTGTCATAAAATTCACTGCATGAAATGTTCAAGTTGAATTTTCACGTAAGCAAGGCTTCCACAACGTATCCTTCTATCCTCTCTCGATCGTCAGATCACATTTTTTTCATTAATGAAAAAATTCTTTCCACTGGAGCTGAAGTACCGGATAGCAACTACTGGAAGCAACACCCATCTCTCGGAGTAACTAGCTTCATTAGAATTTTGGAAGAAGCCTTTTGCTAATAACACCTCGTCAAATAGCTCATCAATCATTATTTGGGTTTTCTATTGAAGTTTTTGCATTTTAAAAATGAATAACCATTTTCAATTTCGTTGCAAAACGAAAATACAGCCGAACCATATTCTAGTCCAATCAGAGAGTGCAGCAAACACCTCCACCGGTTTCGAAACTTATTAGTCTCGCATCAGGAGGCACATATGCTGCTCTCCCTGATCCAACCAAAACAAACCCCGTTTGATTGAGAGATGGGACGTGATGGGAGTGAAAGACGTGAATTGTAAATTGTAGAATTCCCTCATCTTCCTTAGTCTCAGCATCCGTATGGCTTGCATATTGTAGAAGCCTCGGAGGTGTAACCAGAGAAGGTTCCCATTGTTTTCATTCTGGTGGGGTGTAGAATAGCATTATGTTGTTTTATATGCCATTAGAGTCTTGTTGTATCATTTGCCGCTAGGGCATCTATGCCATTTCGTTCGTTGCAATCTGGGACTGCACGATGGGATTTGTTTTGGATGGTTCAGGGAGATCAGCATATGTGCCTCCTGATGAGAGACTAATAAGTTTCGAAACCGGTGGAGGTGCTTGCTGCACTCTCTGATTGGACTAGAATATGGTTCGGCTGTATTTTCGTTTTTCAACGAAATTGAAAATGGTTATTCATTTTTGATTTACATTTACTCTGATTGGAGTACGAAGGGAACCATTCTCGTTGGAACTTTACCGCGCTGAGCAGATGGAACGTGAATTGTAAATTTTAGAATTCCCTTATCTTCCTTAGTCTCAGCATCCGTATGGCTTGCATATTGTAGAAGCCTCGGAGGTGTAACCAGAGAAGGTTCCCATTGTTTTCATTCTGGTGGGGTGTAGAATAGCATTATGTTGTTTTATATGCCATTAGAGTGAAAACTTAGTCTTTTTGCATTTTATTTATATTTCCTCCTGCTTTTTCGCTTTCATTACTAGTGCAGTCATTGAAGCGTAAAATAGGTTTTTACCTCCGAAATTTTTTACTATGAACCGATTTACATGAGATTTTGGAATTAGGCTTATATTACCCTTAACTTCAAAAGTGATATTGACGCGAACTCCGTTTTTTATTTTTAAGGGGTGAAAACAACCCCTTAATGGAAAAATTGACATTAAGTTAATGGAAAAATTGACATTAAGCCAATTTATCGCCAGAAAACGTGTTTAATAATAAAGAGTGACATTGTGAAGTGTTTTCTAACACAATAACCTCATGTTAAACTCATTTTCATCCCCTTGAAAACCCTACAACCCTTGCAGACAACCCCTAAATTGAAAAAAATTACAAAAAATTAATTTAGTATGACATAAAAATATTTAAATATAGAGTAAATGATATTTTACGTTCTCTATCTTAATTATCATATTGATAACCCGCTTTCAACCCTTAAAAACAACCCCTAAATAGAACAAATTTACAAAAAAATAATTGTTTTGACAAGAAGACTTAAATATAGAGTAAATCATATTTTACGTTCTCTATCTTAATAATTTAATTGTTAACCCCTTTCAAACCCTTAAAGTCAACCCCTCGATTAAAAATTGTATAAAACATTTCTTTTGATAAACTAAAAAGGATTTAAATATCTTTCCCTGTTCTCGAAAAAGCAATGCTGGAAAATCATATGCTCAAGTTACTCTTTAACCCTTAAAACTACCCCTAAATTAAAACATTGAATATGTATGATTTAGTTGTTGGGCCATAACTACTTCAATTTTAAAGCTGCACAGCTTAGAAAAAACCATTTTGAAGGTAATTAAAAGAGCTACAACTTATTTTATTATAATATGTAGTGAAAAACCTTTTATTTTGAAACGGTGAAGGGTCAAAGGGCTCTGGAGAGACTGTGGTTGCGCTACCGCGCGCTTTTTAATCAATCATATCTTCGTCAATTTTTGTGTGATACGAAAAACAAACAAACTAACATTTTTGTCAAAAAAAACCTATTTTTTTATTATTACACTTTTTTACGTATCTTTCATTATTTTTGAGATATTATGAAAAAAAGGTGGTTTTTTTAAAAATTCGAAAATTTTTTTTTCTTTAAAATCGTGATTTTTTCAAAAAAATATGTGTTTCAAAGCAGCGAATTTGCTAGAATCCATCAAACTCTTTATATTAAAGTTGATTCTAGACGGAATACGATTAATTTTAATTTTGGTTGAAATGCCACTTATGAAATCCATTGATTAAAAAAAAACCATTAGATGTTCCTCTTTTTTTCATTACAGTTCACTCATTATAAGTACAAAAGACTTTTAACAGTGCTCATTTTAAAGATAATTTTAAGCACTATAAAATCCTTTCTCATTACCTTGCATAAAATTTATTCGCTCTCCGCTAGATGGCATTGAATACATCGATTAAATTTCACACAAAATAAAAAACGGCTTTGATCTTCAAAATCTCGCTTAATATTGCACTTAATACACTCTTTAAAAAACTAATTTGTTTATTTTTTTACCTGCTACAATTTTATTCATTATAATATTATCGTTAAAATGCATTTTTTTGGAGATATTTGCAAAAAACTGTTGAAAATCGTGAGAAAATTCCGAATTTTCAATTGCCAATAACTTGAAAAGTATTGGGTTTTTGAAATAACTTTATACAACATTTTTTCCTTAAAATTAGGTCTTCTATCGATACCTGAGGTTATTTTGAAACAAAAAAAAATCCACCACCGAAAAGTGGTGGCAACCACCCCCAGGGTGAAAACGGAGTTCGGGTCAATATCACTTTTGAAGTTAAGAGTAGGATAAACCTAATCCCAAAATTTCATGTAAATCGGTTTATAGTAAAAAATTTCTAAGCTAAAAAGCTTTAATGACTGCACTATACAGTTAAGGCTATGGGTACATAATTCGCAAATATTTTACGTGTATCCCAACTTTTTCTGTCTTTACACGGCAAATTACGTGTATTAAAATTCACACTGGTGTGGATATGTAAACATTACTAGAATGTCATTCTACTTAAAAATGTCATCATTAATTTAAAGAGATGGCTTTTGAATGTTCTTGGATAACTGTTATTTTTATAATTGCAAATTATTAATTCAGTTAATAAATGTAATAATTTTTTCACTAAATATGTATTCAGTGACTGTAATAATTTATTTGTACAACAAAAACTAATCTCAATCGAAAAAAGAGGAAAAGTGTTAAAGTGATTTTTTAATAATATATTGTTATGGAACGCTTACAATTTTGAACATCTTTAACAACAAAATACTTGGATCACAGAATATATTATCCTGATGTATTCTCTGCTTGGATCTTCCACAAATAATACACAATTAATAACTTTTTATTAAGTTCACGTCTTAAATCAATTATTTATCAAATACACTACATATCAATAATATTTAATCAATAACTTAAAATATTCCCGATGCAATGTCAAATATTTAAAATTGTCACTGATTGTCAGTGTCTGACTGATAATATATGCTGACAATATTATATTCGGCTGAGTGCGTTGTAAGACAAAGATAGATTTGGAAAATATTACCACGGCATTATGTTCATTTTTTTCGAATCCTGAAAAAACCAATAAATATTTTTGAAAAATTTAAACGCAGAATGAAAGACTAAATTATTACCGAGGGCCGAAAGTCCCTTAGAATAAATAAAAAGTTTATTTTGAATGAGATATTTGAAATTAAAAATCACACTAAATTTTCTCTTAGTTTTTCACCCCTGTAACTTATTAAAATAAACATTATAGAAGTTCTCAGGGACTTTCGGCCCTCGCTAATAACGTAATCTTTCATTCTGCGTTTAAATTTTTCAAAAATACTTATTAGTTTTCTAAGAATTCGAAAAAAATGAATCCCCATTTGAATAGCATTGCAGCCGAAAATACGTACCGATCCTCTTAAGCTAATTTTTCAAGCAGATCCACTCAAAATTTTCGGCTCAGCTGAAGAGCGTCGAAGCTCTTTTCCCACAATTATTCTAAATAAGAAATGCAGCGCTCATAAAAATCGTGAACGTCACTCATGAAGTTTTCGACACTTTTATGGAATCTTCCAATTTATTTAAGAGTTGTTTAGCTGCTTTTGACGAAATTTGTTTTCATCCTGTTTTGAAGATTTGATTTTAACTTTGTCAACTCCATACCTACATCTGTCGCGGTTGAGTTAGTCTTCTCAAAGACGTAAGACTTCAAAAAGTAAAGTGCTCCAATTTCTGTTGGGAAGAGCTGTTGCAATACGAGACGGCAGTTCACTTGAGCAAGAAAATAAGATTCCAGGCCTTCATATAGATGTAGGATCCTTTCCACAGCCGACAATAAAGACAGAAATCTTGTATTTCCATGTTTCACTAATTTTTTGTACTAGATGTCAGCTGTCTCACAAAACTCAAAACATGCATTTTTTCACGAAAAATTGAATCTTTGATCTTTATATATACAGGGTGTAACGAAAATACAGGTCATAAATTTAACCACATATTTTGGGACCAAAAATAGTTTGATTGAACCTAACTTACCTTAGTACAAATGTGCATATAAAAAAAGTTACAACCCTTTGAAGTTACAAAATGAAAATCGATTTTTTTCAATATATCGAAAACTATTAAAGTTTTTTTATTGAAAATGGACATATAACATTCTTATGACAGTAGCATATCAAGAAAAAATTATAGGGAAATTTGGACACCCTATAAAAATTTTATGGGGGTTTAGTTCCTTTAAACCCCCCAAACTTTTGTGTACATTCCAATTAAATTATTATTGTAGTACCATTACTTAAACACAATATTTCTAAAACTTTTTTGGCTCTTGGTACTTTTTCGAAAAGTCAGTTTTTATCGAGATATTTTGAATATTTGTCAAATCCACCACATATTTGTATATGGTTAAGTACGATTATGGATACTTGGTAATAATATGAAAAATTATTGTATGATTTACATTTTTAGGTATATTTTGGACCGTATTAAAAAAGAAGCCATATCTCGATAAAAGGTGCCTTCTCGAAAAAATAAAAAGAGGCAAAAAAGTTTTAAAAACATTTTGTTTAACTAATGGTATCGCAGTAATAGTTTAATTGGAGCGTACACAAACATTTGGGGGGTTTAAAGGAACAAAACCCCCATAAAATTTTTATGTAAACATATTAAAAAAGAAGCTGCAACTCGATAAAAACTGCCTTATCGAAAAAATACGAAGAGCCAAGAAAGTTTTAAAAATATTGAATTTAACTAATGGTATCACAATAATAATTTAATTGAAACGTACAGAAAAGTTTGGGGGGGTTTAAGGGAACAAAACCCCCATAAAATTTTTATGGGGAGCACAAATTGAACTATAATTTTTATTTAAGATAATCCTGTCATAAGAATTCCACATATCTATTTTCGATAAAAAATCTCTAATAGTTTTCGATATATTCGAAAAAATCGATTTTTATTTTGTAACTTCAAATGGCTATAACTTTTTTTCTGTGCATATTTGTACTAAGGTAAGTTAGGTTCATTCGAACTATTTTGGTTCCCAGAATATGTGATTTAATTTATGACCTGTATTTTTGTTACACCCATATATATATACATATATATATATAAAGTAATTAGGTAATATTGACTGATACTATGTAGATTATAGTTTTGTTTTGGGGTTGCAGTCATTTATTTTTTAGGGGCAGGATAAGTAAAACTCTGTGTTATTACCTAGCTTTCGCAAAATATATTTGCTTCTTCAGGGTAAGCTGAAATGAGTATATTATAAATACAATGAAATTAAGTTAAAATACATTGTATAAAAAATAACAAAAAAGACTTACAACTTGAGGTTATATATATATAATGTTTAATATATATTTACATATATAAATTTAAATATATACTATGTTTTGTGAAAATGTTTAGGAATAACCTCAAGTTGTAAGTCTTTTTTGTTATTTTTTATACAATGTATTTTAACTTAATTTCATTGTATTTATAATATACTCATTTCAGCTTACCCTGAAGAAGCAAATATATTTTGCGAAAGCTAGGTAATAACACAGAGTTTTACTTATCCTGCCCCTAAAAAATAAATGACTGCAACCCCAAAACAAAACTATAATCTATATATATATATATATATATATATATATATATATATATATATATATATATATATATTTATGCACAGATATCAAAGTGAGGTCCTGACATTACGCGCACTTAGTGAGGACCGGTAGAAAACGTAGACATAATCGTTTCAACTCTTCATAGTGACCTTGACAAGTAAATAGCAATTAAAAAATGACGAGTATACACAAAAAAGATTACGTATATGTGCCCCGTATTGTTCAAGTATATTGCCACCCAAGTGAGGCCATTACACGCAGCTATTAAAGTGAGACTGTATATACTTTTTCGTTATGCGCACAAAGTGAGGACAACTTTACGTGTATATTTCCTTACAGCTCATCAAGTGAGGACCATACAGTGTTGTCGATAAATATGAGATTAATCGTTTCTACTGCCTTTTTCTGTATAACACAGTAAGAATTACTATTGTTTCGTTGTTTCAGTCACTTGTAGTTATAAGAAGGATGTGGACTCTTTGTTCTTGCTCGTACTGTTTGTTAATTTTATAACATTTTAGTACCTCAGCATTAAATCACGGTAGCCTTATCGGAGACTAGCGTTAATAAAGAAATAGTTTTATATTTTTTAATAATTTACGTTAAAGATGGATAGGAAAGCAAGAATTTTGAAAATAGCGTTAGTTGAGAACAATAATAATCAAAATGGAGGATACAGTGATAGTTCAGTTATGTGAAATTTATATTGAACTTAACATATAAATATAAAAGCCCGACTTTTGATCTAAGGGGAACACAGTTTTTACGGTACATACATATCTGTCATTTGTCAACCCCCTCCCTTCCATTTCCCCCACCCCTTATTTTTAAATAGGGAATAGGGGCGTGTGCTAGCTCATTTGAAAGGATATTCAATTCTCTATCCAGTATTATTAACATTGACATAATTATCTATACAGAGTGTATTTTAGTATAGGTACTGTTGCCCCTGTCGATTTTCATTTTGAAACGACAATTTTCCAACCTTAATTTTAGTATACAAGATGATTTACTTAATTTAATTAAACTTAATGTACCTTTTTTACTGACTTAATTTTACAGTTATTCCACTAGATGGCAAATACAGTGAATATGATCATATGTTTTATTTCGAATAATCATTTTAAAATAGTTTTAGTTTTCTATTTTCTCTGAAAATTGTTGCAAGCTTCTTGTTCTTATACTTAAAATCATGTCACTACAAATTTATACGAGACTACATATTAAGAGTATAGAAAGTATTATAATATATGACATACATGCTTTTTTCCATTTATTGAAGATATTTCACCTTATCCTGAAACAATGCAATGTGAACAAGTGTCCTCAACTAAAAAAATATATCAGACTATTTTAATACTAAGTCAGTGATTCTCAACCTGTGGGGCGCGCCCCCTAGGGGGGGCGCGCTTTTAGCAATGGGGGGCGTGAAAATATAAAAAAAACACCTAAAACATTGACTAATTTACTAAAATCAAAGCAAAACAAAATTCTGACAAACAAAAAAATAAAATACCCATGAACAAGGAGCTATACATAGTTATGAGCACTGAATACTAAATCAACAACTTTAATGTAAACTAGTGACTTCCTTGGGCCTGTTTTGCAGAGCAAAGCTTATCGAAACAGGATGTAATATTAGAAATAGACGCTCTCAGTTCTTTCTCTATATTTAGCTGCGATCTATATTTGGTCTTTAAAGCAGCCATCGCGGAAAATCCTGTTTCGCAAAGGTAGGATGGTGAAAACGGTAATAGTATACGGAACGCTCTGATTTTCAGTGAAGAAAACTCATCATTTACCCCTGCCCAAAATTCAAAGAGGGCTCTAATATTAAACTGTTTCTTGATTTGGGCATTTGATGTGAAGTCTATGAAGGTTTCTTCTTCTGCAGTAGAGAGCTCTTCGGGTCTAATTTGGAACGGATTCCCGACCCACTCATAACTATTAGGTACGTATTAATTGGTCGTCGGCAAAAAAATATCTTTTAAAATTTTTTGTCAGCATTGCTAAATCACTTTCAATGGTTACAAAAACAACTTTCACGTGTTGTTCTTCAGCCTGGTAAGTTTTAAAACATTCATCCACATTTTCAAATATTTCTAGGTTTTTTGCTTTAAATTTCTGCTCCACAATTTCAATTTTCTACAGAAAGCGGTAACTTTATCATTCGTATCAATTATATGTGTGTATTGGCCCTTTGAAGTTGTAAGTTCAAAATATTTAGTTTCTCGAATATATCAACCAAGTAACTCAATTTCATCAAAAATAAACCATCGTGAAACATCTAGGCTTGCGACCTCTTTTTTTCTTCTAGAAAAATGGCGATTTCATGTCTTAATTCAAAACACGTTGTAGAAATTTCCCACGTAATAACCAGCTTGCCTCACAATAAAATAATAATGCTGAATGTACTGCATCCATGTCTTTGCAAAGTACAGAGAAGATTCTAGTTTTCAAAGGTCTCATTTTTATGTAGATAATTAACTATTTTTACAACCGTAGTTAGCACAATATTCAAGCCAGAGCTTTTCTGTTGATCATACAGTCAGTGTCTCTATTTTTGCTTCATTTATATAATCATTTAACATAGCAAATAATTCAAGCGACTTTGCAATCAATTCTATTGGTTTGCAGAAAAGTAGTTCTACTACTGATCTGCCATCACAAAATCGAACGTAGGCAATAAAATGAGCATATTTATTGCTACTGTTGCCTCATCAAGCTGAATCGAAAACAGCTTTTCACGCAACTTCCTGATTAGCTGATCCTGTACATATGCAGCTATATCACCAATTCGGCGGGCAACAGTATCATTTGATAGAGGTATACACCCCAATTTTTTAGCAAAATTATCTGCAAACACAGTTTCTACAATTTTGATTGCAGTTGGTAATATAAGATCTTCACCAATAGTGTTAAACTTTTTAGATCTGGCTATTTTTTATCAGACTTTATAAGAGGCAAGTAAAGCTATTTCATTCACAGTCAAAGTTTTTATTAAAACTAATTTTTGCTTTTCACGCCATTTTAATTTTAACTCGAAGAATTCTCGGGGTTTGTTAATGTACTCACTATGAAGTGTTTCCCAATGTCTTTTTAGTTTATTAGGTTTCATGCTGCTCAAGGTATATTATTATTGCATAGATATATTGTTATTGAACGAGGGGGGGGGGGCGCGGTGAAAATAATTATGGAAAATTGGGGCGCAAATGGTAAAACGTTGAGAAACGCTGTACTAAGTGTATAGTTTGTACTATAAACCGTATTGAAATAGATTGCAACATGTGTGTGTGGTTGGGATATTGACTGCGAAACCTAAGGCTTCATTCGCCTAATCATATTTACCTTTGATTCTTATAACAATAAATAAAATTGATTAACATTTTATATCAATATTATTAGTGTTTTTAAACAATATCAGTATGATATATCAGTATGATAAAGTCAAGATAAACAATACTATAATAGAAAGCTTTGAGGTCAAACAATGACTGCGGCAGGGTGATCCATTATCGTCTATAATGTTTAGCATATTACTAGAAAAGGTTATACAGGAAGCAAACATTAATAGAACAGGTCTGATCTACCACAAAAAACATCAGTGCTTGGCATTCGCAGACGATTTGGTAATCTTGGCTAGGAGCAAAATAGAACTTATAGAAACAGTCATGAAACTCGAGGAGAGGGCAGCAACCAAAGGATTGTATATAAATGAAGCAAAAACAAAGTATATGGAATAAACAAATAAGCAATTCGTTCGGGGGCAATACATAACAATGACAACAGCGAAGGGAACACAGTATAAATTCGAAGAAGTTTAGAGATTTGAGTACTTAGGAACTGTCTTCACAAGAGATCCTAACTGTGAAGAAGAAATACAAAAGAGAATTATGTCGGGCAACCGCGCTATATTTGCTTTTAATGGGTTGTTAAGAAGTAAACATATATCACGAAGAGCAAAACTAAGAACTTACAAGACCGTAATAAGGCCGATAGTAACGTATGCTTCTGAAACATGGGTCACAACAAAAAAACATCAAGAGTTGTTGTTCCACCCGGTGGGAAACTGAGCTCTATCAAGATCCTAACATACTAGCAGTAATTAAGGCGCAAAGACTTAGATGGTTGGACCATGTGCAGAGGATGATTCCATCTAGAATTCCCAGAATGGTACTATCTAGTGCATTGGCAGGGAAAAGACGAAGAGGAAGACCGAGGTCACGATGGAGTAATGGAGTTAGAGAAGATATGATAAGAATTAACTTAAGGAACTGGGAAACAAAAGCGACTGACAAAAGGGAGTGGAAAAGAATAGTACATCAAGCCATGGGCCTACTAGGCTCGTAATGCTTACATATTATAATATCAGTTTTCTAATATTATCCAGTTCCATATCCAGTTCCGAATCCAGTGGTTATATTTCTTCCGTATTGTTTAGTTTCGCTTCCAGTGATTGTATTTTTTTTCTTGTTTTTGAAGTTATACTTCTTTACGGGCGTAATGACGGTGAAATTTTATATGGGAAAACCTAGCGACCGGGCGCATGCGCATTATAACTTTGTTCTGATTGGATGTTCAAATGACGTGACAAAAATTATCCAATATGGCAGCTGTGGCACAGCTGTGGGACTGTGTTTGGTTATAATGTATGCTTGTTGCGTTTTAAAATTTGTAGGAAGAGAAACAACAAACAAAAAGTTAGTTAATGGTTATACTGCCTTTTTAAATAGTTTTCATATTATATTTTTGGACTTATTTACATAGAAGAGATGATTGTTGCATGCCAATGTGAAAGCTCATCAAACTGTGCCTAGTATGAGTGCCGCAGATCTCGCTTATTCAAAGCTAAAGAATCTTTCACTGGTAAGTGTTTTATAAATAGTTGATCAAATTTTGTTATGATATTTGAACATAGCCACTTTGCACGACGCAAGTGATTGCGAAATGTATTAGTCGTTATACGGGCTCCGATACCTACCTTGAACCTACCAAAATACATAAGTAGTATGTAATACTTTTTTTTACATAATTTGATTACCATCAAAATTTATATCAATATTCACCTAATATATTGTCTTCTTACCCTATGTTTTGTTGTATTTTTTCAATTCTAAATCATTTCAATTCAAAATCAAAATAATTTGATTTACATAAGTTAAAAATGTCAAAAGGTTAATCTGTTTAGTTAGACGATCTTCGCACATAATGACAAGCTGCCTCTGTGGTGCAGTTTTAATGCGGGTGAATCCCAATACAACGCAAATACCAGCCGCGTGGTAAGTTGGTTCGAATCCCAATAGAAACTTTTATTTTTTTATTTTTTTTTTATACATTTTATGATTGTAGGTATATTTATTATATAATTTTATTTTCAGAAAATACGTATTTAGTTAAAAATTTTTCCGACAATTAATGTTCAGAAATCATTTGTGGCATTTTTAATGTGTTTGTGTGTGTTTTATTTTTTTATTATTTTAATTTTTGGCACTGTTTTAATAAAAATGTTTGAGAAGTATTAAGTATAAATTAATTTAATATTTAAATAAAATATAAATAAAAAGTATATTAATTTCGTTTATAATCATATAATCATATAATCATATAATAGAAGTATAACTTCTTACGTGCGTACAAAGTACACACACATTCTTTTTTTTTGAAATATTTATTTATTATTTTATTACTATATTTTTTTATTGTGCTCATAATAGATTGCAACATTGTCTACAGACATGAATGCAGTAACAATAAATAAAAAAATCGGAGATCCACACCCCGGATTTGAAATCGAAACCTCTGCTTTACGAATCCGAGATCCGAAGTCTACCCACTAGGTCACTAGGCTATCGCTCTTAAGACAATATTTTTTCCTGAAACGGGGAACTTCTAAAGCCGGGTCTAGACTATGTAACAAAACATGCTAATAACAAAGTTGTACAACAAATTTGTTGTACAACTTTGTTATGTAACTTGGTATAATATAGCATGAGTATCCAGACTATATAACAAAAAACAAAACAACAACATGCGCATAAATTTTGCAGCATTTTAGATGGATAGCTGGTAGGTTAGGTAGTATATAGAATTGCGTCATATAAGTATGGAGGATCTCTTCATAGCAACAGCAGCTTGTGTAATATTGTGGAGGCGACACCGGCGTGTTAAATTAATATTTTGGATGTGTCCTTCATTAGCAGCTCGAGCAAAATATAGGTAGTGGTACAGCTCTTTTAGCTGATCTGGAAAGAGATAACATAGACCCATCGACAGGAGACATTAAATGTGATGGCAGTTTTAAAAACTTCTTAAGAATAGAAAGTTCTCATTTTGAATTTCTTATAAATGACATCGGCCATAAAATAGGCAGGAAAGACATTTCGAGATGCAATTCCAATAAGAGAAAGATTAACAGTTATATTATTAGCAAAGTATATTTTTTAAACTTTTTACTCATTGTTTCAGAGAGGAAGTATAACATTTGTGTAAAATTTAATTCCTCAGTATTATCGTCTTCACCTGTTCATGATTGAGTGTCACTGTCTGTTTGAATTGGTGTAGCTGGAGAAGTAGCGGATGTAGATGTAGGTGTAGTGGACGGAATAGAAAGGCTCAGATATATTGTATGATTGAGTGCCTGTTTGAGTAGCTGATGAAGCAGTCTGCATCTGTGTAGCGAATGAAGTGAATGTTACAGGTTTTATGTCTGAACACTCTGCTCTGTAGAGAATAGTATTTATGTCAAATTTAGAGTTGATTTGCACCGATTTGCTGTTAAGGTTCCGCGTACTGCTTTTCTTTTGTTGGCTTGAGGTATAGGCGTACGTGCATTAGTTTTAACTACAGTTTCTGTATCTATTTTCACTTCTATTTCAGTCTATTCATCGTGTTTTTTATTTGTTTTTTAAATCAATAAATTTAGCTCATCCCATAGCAATCCCATAATACTCGTTACTTACGAAATAGCTCAATTAAATGAGTAAAGAAATGAGTAAAACAGAGCAAAGAAAAATCTAGCACAATCACTCCAGAATGAACAAGGCGATATGACTCCAACGGTTGCTGCTCGCGTAGGTACTATGCCAGAGAATGTTTCAATAACATGTTTTTAGGTGTAGATCAGTCGCGGTGCGGTTTTATAACTTTCTTTGATGTTTACCGACATCTGTTGGATAACATAAAACATGCTATATAACCAGAAAAATGTTATACAACACTGTGTTTTAAAACTTGTTTTTTTAAAATTTTGTAACAAGTTACAAAACTTTGTTATTTAACATGTTTTGTTACATAGTCTGGACCCGGCTTAACGGTAACTGCTTATAGGTAATACACTACAATTTCTGAATATTTTTTCTGAAATCTATCGAATGGTACCAAACACGACCCCCACGGAGGTGGGGGGGGGTTACTTTAAAATCTTAAATAGGAACTCCTTTTTTTATTTCAGATTTGGATTCTTTGCGTAAAAATAAGCAACTTTATTCGAAACGTTTTTTCTAATTACGGATAGGTGGCGCTATAATCGGAGAAAACGGGTGTTGGAAATGGAAAATTAAATTAAAATATGGAAAGTCCCCACTAAAATGGAAAATTTTACTTAACTTTTTTGGTTTTAGAACCTAATAATCACAACCCAATAGGTCCCCAAAGCGCTCGAGTGACTGCACATTTAGCATACTTTGCTCCCCTACTATATGTATTATAAATAATATGCGAAGTAATTATTAACCCAAACAACCATAATTCAACTTTTATTTACTAATAAAGAACTGGACGAAAGTGTCACATCAGCTTTTATGAAACACATGAATATTTACATAAAAAGGTATGTGATCTGCTTGAAATCGATATTCCCCAAATCATCTAAAAATTGTTTATACATGAGTACTTTGAGACTCTTGTATGAAATGTGAATACCGAAATACGATTAGGAATCTCCATTATGTAATTTTTAAATAATACATAATTCTTAGGAAATGAAAGGTATTATACAAACGTGTTAAAAAATACTACCTACTGAAATTTTTTGATGGCAATAAATGATGAATTGGTTTATCGAATTTATTTTTAAGGTGATACAGTAGCGATCAACAGGTAGCCAAAACGCGTTCCAAGATTGAGGCTGTAATTTTGAATATTTTTTCGAGATATTTGGCACACGTATTTATAATATAATAAAGAATGGCGGTACAGAGCCCAATTTGAAAAATATATTAATATGTGGAAATTACTCTGTAAATAAATACAATATTAAAAAAACGAGTCTGTACCGCCATTAAGAAGAACAAAAAAATACACTTTCTTCAAATAAACTTTTTTATCAGATGCCTAGATTTTGTTTCATTTTGGAACTACTAATGAAATAAAAAATTTTAGTAGTTCCAAAATGACACAAAATCTAGGCATCGGATAAAAAGGTTTATTTGAAGAAAGTGTATTTTTTTGTTCTTCTTAGTGGCGGTACAGGCTCGTTTTTTTAATATCTATTGTATTTAATTACAGAGTAATTTCCACATATTAATATATTTTTTAAATTGGGCTCTGTACCGCCATTCTTTATTATATTACGAATACGTGTGCCACATATCTCGAAAAAATATTCAAAATTACAGCCGCAATCTTGGAACGCGTTTTCGCTACCTGTTGATCACTACTGTTTCCTCTTAAGTAAAATATGTCATTTGGATATTTTTTTAAACTCGATAGATCCTAGGGACATGTCGGTAGATCGGTAGGATCATCACTTTTGGGAGTTTTGGGAATATCCCAATTGACAACGCAATATACACCGACGCCGTCTACAACGAGCGACGAATCAGAGATGCCAGATTGGGGTACTTTCGCCCATTTTTAGGGTAATTTGAAAGCACATGGGAAAATTTTTATAGGTTGAATTGGTTGGGGAATTTTTCGGAAGGAAAATTGAGCAAACTGAATTGCAATATAAATGTATGTAACATATAACATTATATTAACATTATAACCTATCGAGTATATAAGAAGGAAGAGAGACAGACCCCGAAAATCTTTTAGAGATAAAATGGACGAAGCAATATTAGAAAAGAAACCTGCAGGACTGGAAAAACAGAAAGAACTGAAAATAACGGTCAAGTGAAATAATACAGGAAAAACTATGGAATTCCAGGGTGGTCAAGAAAAAACAGGATGTTTCTAAATAAATGCGACAAACTTTAAAGGGTAATTCTATATGAAAAAATAAGACAGTTTGCTCTATAAGCATATGTCAGCAAATACTTCGTTTCCGAGATATGGGGTGTTGACATTTTTCTTACAAACTGACGATTTCTTTATTGTTCTAAAACCGGTTCAGATATGCAAATGAAATTGGATGTGTTTTAAGAGGTAATTATTGCGCATTTTTTGACATAAAATTAATAATTTTATATCTACTGTTGAAATGGTGTGACTTTTTTTAAAGAAAAACATAGTACGCCACTGAGATATTTCAAATAACAAATCATTTTGGAATTACTCGTTCAATTTATGATATATACAAAAATTTATTATTCCTTTTTTTCATACGTCGTTCGTGCCGTTTTTATGCAAAAAGTGAAACATCTTAACGCGTACAAAGTATTCGAAATAAATTTCTATATATTCATATTATGAAAAAGAACTTGTCAATTCTAATTCATATAGATATACCTGGTTTGTTTTTTTTTATTTCAAATTACACACCCACGGACACACGACAATGTTGATAAAGCAAAGTTTACAGAACAGGAAGACAAAACTATTTAACCATTGAGGCTATAATGACAAGCAGCAGTATAATAATATCACTGACTATTCATAAATTTGTTGATACTTCGTAAATCTGATCTTCGTGTATTTTAAGTATGTATGTATAACATTGTAATACCATAAAAGTGATAGGTATTACCTGACAAATGACCTTTAAAAGCCATAACAATTTTTAGGTTGCATTATTTTTATTAGAGAATTTTTGTGAGCTAGAAATAGTTTTCTTATTGTTACAATTATTTAATATTAATTGTCTTAGGAGTAATCTTAGCCCAAAGATAATCTATAAAGTCCAAAAAAATAATGAATGTAAAAAATATTATATTTTTTTTTTGTTTAGCTAATGCCTCGACAACTAATGGCCATTGGCATGGTAGGTACGGTAAGTTTGAACAGTTAGGTATCTAGTGTCATGTGTAAGTAGTGTGTGTTGAGTAAGCGCCTTGTTACTTTGCAATGTCGACGTCATTGTCTTTGCAAAGAGACGCTAATTGTATCCGAACGTCTGCGGTCCCTCCGGTGAGAACCGATCCCACGAGGACAGAAACTATATTCATTTATTAATTTATAATAAATGAAAAATTTCCGACCCTGGTGAGATTCGAACCCACAACCTTTCGGATTTTTTAGATCCACAGGCAGGCGCTCTTACCACTGAGCCACGGAGGGGGGTAAATATTATATTTATATATCAGCGTCTCTCAAAATTTGGCGCCCCCAAATTGCGGTCGCCCGGCTCGCCCGCCCCTTTATCCGGCGTTGCTTTAAGGCACTAGTGCTTTAAAATTTTTATGGCACTGCAATTCGTATTGATCGTATAGGCAATTTTGATGTAATGTCAAAAAAATATAAAAATGTCAGTCAAGTTCAAGTAAAAGTTTTTGTAGATATTGTCCTGTAATTACGTTTGTAGAAAAAATATTGCATTATATGTCTGTTAAAAAGTGCATTTTTAAGGCACTCATGTGAATTGCAGAACTCGCTGTCTCTCATTCTGCAAACTTTCACATGCGTGCCTTAAACGTGTACTTTTAACACTTATATCATAAATAACTATTGAAATACTGATTACAAAAATTTATAGTATTTTAAGCCTTTCTGAGAGCATATGCGCAAAAATTTCGCTCGAATTATTTTTAAATGCGTTCATTTTTTTTCGAATACTGAGAAAACCTTAAGTATTTTTAAAAAATTTAAACGCAGAAAGAAATATTACTGTATTATCCATGGTCGAAAGTCCTTGAGAACTTCTATAAATATTTATTTTAATAAGTCACAGGGGTGAAAAAAAAATAGTCTGATTTTTAATTTTAAGTATATCATTCAAAAGAAACTTTTTGTTCATTATAAGGGACTTTCTGCCCTCGGGAATAATGTAGTTTTCTATTTTGCGTTTAAATTTTTTTAAAATACCTATTAGTTATCTCAGGATTCGAAAAAAATAAATGCGTTTAAAAAGAACTCGACCGAAATTTTGCGCCTAGGCTCTCAAAAAGGATTAAAGTATTAAACATTTTTGTACTGTTTGAATTTATGCGACGATTGACGATCCACTGTTTTAAAGATTGGTTGAACAGATGTTGCCAGTTGTATGGTCCTCACTATGTGTATCGTAAGTTATTCAACAGGGCATAGAATATACATGGTTAGAAAATATACGCCAAAGTCAGCGCCTCTATGCGGAAAATCTCTGAACTAAAAATTGATGTGGACCATACAAAGTGAGGTCCCACTTTTTTTTGTAAAAAAACAGTGTTTGCTATCAGTACATGTCTACGAAAAAGTCTTACATTGATTGACTAAGTGAGGTCCGTATACTGGACCTCACTTTGTACAGGACCTCACTTCAACCGCAGTTTCTTTTGATATGTGGCTCACTTCATACGCTGGGAGTAAATATATATATATATATATATATATATATATATATATATATATATATATATATATATATATATATATATATATATATATACATCGTTCTTAGGCGTCAACGCCCTTCGGTAGGGATCTATGGAGGAGTATCACCAAGCCGCAAACCCTTAGCCCTTGCCGTACCGCTCCTCCATAGGCCGATCAGATACCAGTTTATTCCAGACCAAGTCGTAGATTCTATTGAATTTTATACTACGGCGTTGGTCTTTTTATTAATTTCAAATGACCTGGCTGAGGCTCGGACCACGATCGCAAATCCACTAAACTTGTCGATCGACTGCGCCTCAGCCAACTGAGCCGTCTAGACCGACGGCCCAGTTACAGATCTTTAACAACTCAAAAAGTATATTAATAACTTGATAAAACAAATTTTGTTTAGAATTTGTCCCTTTATCGATTTATGGGGTTATTTTTAATAACATTATTTCCACCCCCGAGAAGTTGTGGCATCCACCCTCAGGGTAAAAGCACAAGTTAGCACCATATGACTTTTTGATTTTTGAGGTATCCTCTAGTTACTTACCAATTTTCAAAAAATTCAGGAAGGTTCAACGAAATCGGATGTAAAAACCTTCAGTGACTGCACTAATAGGCGCAACAAAGAATGAGATGTGATTGTATATAATATGATACATTTTTTGGTATAGAATTTTAGCGTTTGTAATCTATGGTGAAACACGTACACACATGCATACAGATAATCACTAATAATTTATAATGTTTTCTGTTAACTTTTAAATTACTGGGAAGGTACAAATGTAACTATATTGCTGTATAAATTTTTTGTATTTGACCTTAAAAGATCCAGGTGAGTGATTTCTTATAAGAACTGAAAACAAGGTACAAAAAATTTGAATGAATATTTTTACACTTTTTCAGTCAATCCAAAGTGGCAAAAAATTTGGATATTTTTAATGATGTAAATTATTGAAAAGGTACAGATGTACCTCGGTATACAGGGTGTCACAAAAATACAGGTCATAAATTAAATCACATATTCTGGGACCAAAAATAGATCGATTGAACCTAAGTTACCTTAGTCCAAAAGTGCACATAAAAAAGTTATAGCCCTTTGAAGTTACAAAATGAAAATCGATTTTTTCCTATATACCGAAAACTATTAGAGGTTTTTTATTGAAAATGGACATGTAGCATTTTTATGGCAGGAACATCTTTAAAAAAAAATTATAGTGAACTTTGTGTACCCCATAAAAATTTTATGGTGGTTTTGTTCCCTTAAACTCCCGAAACTTGTGTGTACGTTCCAATTAAATTATTATTGTGGTACCATTAGTTATACACATTATTTTAAAATTTTTTGCCTCTTAGTACTTTTTCGAATAGCCAGTTTTTATCGGGATAGTTTGAATATTTGTCAAATCTACCACATATTTTTATATGGTTAAGTACGATTATAAAGACCTGGTAATAATATGAAAATTTATTTATAATTTACATTTTTAGGTATCTTCTAAAAAAGAAGCCACATCTCGATAAAATGTACCTTATCGAAAAAATACTAAGAGGCAAAAAAGTTTTAAAAACACTGTCTCTAACTAACGGTGCCGCAATAATAGTGTAATTGGAACGTACACAAACATTTGGGGGGTTTAAAGGAACAAAATCCCCATAAAAATTTTATGTAAACATATTAAAAAGAAGCCGCATCTCGATAAAAACTGGCTTATCAAAAAAAAGTTTTAAAAACGTTGTCTTTATCTAATCGTAGCACAATAATAATTAAATTGGAACGTATATACAAGTTTGGTGGGGTTTAAGGGGACAAAACCCCCATAAAATTTTTATGGGATACACAAATTTTACTACATTTTTTTTAAAGATGCTCCTGCCCTGTAAATGCTACTTGTCCATTTTCAATAAAATACCTCAAATAGTTTTCGATATGTTGGAAAAAATCGATTTTCATTTTGTAACTTCAAAGAGCTATAACTTTTTTTAGGTGCACATTTGGACTAAGGTAAGTTAGGTTCAATCGATCTATTTTTGGTCCCAGAATATGTGATTTAATTTATGACCTGTATTTTTTGTTACAGCCTCTATATTGTATTGTTATTAAGGAGGGGGTATGGTTTGAAATCAACATATCAAGCACATTTGTGTGAATTTTTTTCGAAGCTATGGTAGAATTATTTTATTTTTAAATTAAATAAGCATATTAAGTAGAATTCAAAGAATATGTTAGAAAAAAATTCAATCCAAAATATTGAAAAATAATCCATTGGTGACAAATTTTGACAGGCAGCTCACAAAAAATGGATTTTGCGGTGGACATCAGAACTCGACACTCGATCATACGAAACAAAAAATTCAAAAAGATTTTATTAGATTATGAGTTTCACGAGGTCACAACGTCGAGTTTTTTTTATTTTTAATGATTTTTGAATTTTTGGTATCACTCAGAAATCAAAAAAATTTAATTTTTGGTAAAAATTTTGTGAAAATCAACAGATTTATTATTGTTGAACAAAAAATAAGCAAAAAAAGAAAAATATCTCGACGTTGTTACCTCATGAAATGTCTAAAGAAAATCTGTGCAAAATATTAGGTAGATCGGCCTAGTAGTTTTTCAGTTACAATGTCCACCGCATTTGAAAAAGCAGTTTTGAGAAAAATGCGTTTAAAGTTTTGACAACTGCATCTTCATCTTCTTATTTGTCTGCCAAATCTTAAAGTGATGCACATTGGAATATGTTTTTTTAATCGAGGAATAATCTAAAAAAGAGAAGGCGAACAGTTGTTTAACGTTTCTCACTACGCTCAAACGTGCTGGCGCGAAGTCGCGGCAAAGCGAGTCGAAGGTAGGGATATTCAACACCCTGTATCTATGGTAATTTTACTCCGATTATTTTGAAATTTTCACAGTGTATTCTTGAAAGTATGCACTTTTATTTTAAATAATAAAAAAATTTAATATTTCAAACCATACCCCCCCCCTTAAACAAATTTATGTGAAATATTATTTTTTTTTATTGTAAATAATAAAATTGTAATGCACAACTCAATTATTTATACCATGCTGGTCTACATATTAATGTTGATTACACATTGGCTTTAAACATAATTTGCAGGTTGTTCTTGTGTTTCGCTGTTTGTGATTTTCTTGGCATCATATGCATAGCATTATATAACAACTCCCAACCAAGATGGCGTGTCCAGATTGGTTACGTTGTGGCCCTTTTTGAACTTTTGGTATTGTAGAAAACAATAGTTGATCTCCAAGACACGCTTTGATAGCCGTTTTCGTAAAGTAATTTCCTACTATGTTTGAAAGGGTAGCGCAGGTTTAGATGGATGCAATGCAAAGCTTATTTGTGAGTTCGATAGTATCTTCAATTCTAGTCCTCTCTTTCCCTTGATCGTTCGTTACAGTATTAGTTGAGCATATTGGTAGTTATTATTTCTCAAGGCTCAAGTGGCAATGGGTCGGACATGTTGCCCGAGATAATCCCGAAAAATGGACACAGAGACTAACAAACTGGAGACCAAGAGAGAACAGGCGATTAGTAGGCAGACCGCAGAAGAGGTGGGCAGATGATATCAAACAAGTCGCGGGCAAGCAGTGGATGAGAATTGCCAAGAGTAGAAATCGATGGAAGCAAATGGAAGAGGCCTATGTCCAGCAGTGGACGAACACAGGCTGAAGAAGAAGATTATTTCTCAGTATATGGCCTAGGTATGATGTTTTTATAACTTTCAGTGAGTTGAAAAGTTCTCGTTCTGTGCGTTTTCTATGCAGCACTTCTTCGTTTTATGTATGGGATGTCCATGAAATCTTGAGGATTCTTCAGTAGATCCACGTTTCAAAGGCCTCCAATTTATTTACGGTTGCTGTTTTAAGTGTCCACGTTTCTACTATATAGAGATGAGAATGAGTTGACCAGACGTAGCATTTTGATAAATGTAGTCGAATTTCGAGTTTTATTCGAGAATAACATGGCATTGTTTTGATTTTTTCGAAAGATTTTCTGACCTGTCTATACTTGATCCTGGTTTTAAATCACCATTTTAGCTGCTATTGATCCAACATCCCAGATATTTGAGCTTGTTGACCTGTTGTGCAAGGTTAAGGTATGTGTTATTTTTTTCGGATTGGCATCTCAGATGCTGTTGATATTTACATTCAGCCTTACTCTGTCCTTGGAATCTTCCAGTGCTTCTTGAAATCCAAACTCAAAATAAAGATTAAAAGCAGGGGTGACAAACACACCCTTGTCTCACTCCTATTCTAATATCTATTTCTGCTGACGTAAAACCTTCGTTAATTCTGGCATTTTGGTTACAGTACAAGCTTTTTAATCGCTTGGTGTCCTATAAGCCGACTTTTAGCATAAGAGTTCCGGGAAGACTGGTAGTGGTACATATTTTTCTAATTGTATATTATTGAAAAGTAAAAGAAGAAGCATCGGAAGAAGACAAATTTCATGGCTAAAAAACCTGCGAGAATGGTTTGGATGCAGCTCAAAACAACTATTTAGAAAAAAACTACTGCCTCAAAAATTAAAATAGCTATGATGATTGCTAACCTCCGTAGCGGAGATGGCACCTGAAGCAGAAGAAGAAAAGTAAAAAGAAACAATATGTCAATTATAACTAAATAAGATTTTTTAGAATTTTCTAAACTCACGATAAAGCTAGGACAAAAGGACAGAGAGGAAAAAAAGATTGCTCGAAACAGCGGAGATGAAAACCCTTTGAAAAATCGATGGTAAGACTTTATAGGACAGAGCTAGAAGTACAGATATACGACGGAGATGCAAGGTGGATAACATTAATAACTGGGTAAGAAACAGAAGATTAGAATAGAATGACCACATAAGCCGAATGACAACAAATAGGGTAGTCAGGACAGCGAGAGACGGTTAACCAATAGGAAGACGATCAGTGGGAATACCACGAAAACGAAGAAACGGCAACTTACTAGAGGCACATTGAAAATCAGACAGAGTTATGTCTATACAAAAAGAAGAAGAAGAAGACGATAAAGCTAATCCGTATGAATTTTTTCCGAATTTCCATCTGTTATGCGAGCCCCTTGCTTGCGACCGTCTAGTTTAAATTATCCGCTTTTTTTAAACAGGATTCCTATGGTCTGACATCACGAATACCCTGGCAGAAACGATCTGTCGGGTCTAGAAACTACTATCGAATGGTCCGTCTCTGGTTCTAGATTTCGGGGGAACCTTCTCGATGCAAGTAGACCCCTCGTGACGTCAGAGCCGTTTACTCTCGACCCTTCGATAGTAGTTTCTGGACTCGACATAGCATTCTGTCAGGGTATTCATCCTATTTAGCGAATAATTTAAACTAGACTAGGTCGCAAGCAAGGGGCTGGCATAACAGATGGAAATTCGGGAAAATTTTATAAGGATTAGCTTTATCGTAAGTTTAGAAAATTCTAAAAATAGTTATTTATGAAACAGTTCGTGAAGTATGCTTTTTGCGAACGCTCGCGATGTTTAGAGCGAGTGCTATACATCGCGTAAGTTCGCAAAAAGTACTTCACGCACAGTTTCATACAATATTTTATCTTCGATAAGCAAATAAGAAAACTGTAACTCTTCGTCACTGGAATTCATTTCTATTTGTCAATTCTTAGAACTTTGACATTTAAAAATTCTAACTTCTTTCAAACCACAAAACTGTCAAAACTTTTGTTGTAATTTATTGCTCACATGTCATCATCATGACAACGCGAAAGTTAACGATATTTGATTATATGAAAGTGTGTCAAAAAGAGTGCCAAAAAGTAAATCCCATTTAAAATACATTGTTACTTCACGCGCACTTTAAACCCTTCACGCACTGCTATCTATAATGACAGTTTTCACAAACTAATACATAATATGACATAGAGTAGATAAAAAACTTTATGAATGAATGTTTTTCAATGAACAAATTAAGTGCTTTTTTCTCGTTTGATGACTAAAAAGCTAAAAATTGTCAAACCGCTATTGTTAGTTCCTATAATTTAAATGCTAAATTAGAAAAACAAATATATTTATATAAATAATTACGGAATGTTAATAATTTGTTTAAAGATTTAATGATTAGATTCCCAAATCCGGGATATATGAAGCCTTGAATTTTTTTGTGCGATTCTAGTATTTGCTGTATAATAAAACATTGGTGTATACAGGGTTTATATAAAGTATTTGTACTATTTAAAGTGTTTAAATATATTTAGTTTTAAATTTCATAAATAGTTACTCATAATTTATATTGTTTGAATAGCGACTTAAAATTTATATAATATTATATATTTTTTTTCATACTACACCTGTATAAATATACACATATATCTGTTCATCTATTTTGCAATAATATTGTGAAAGTACATAAAGATATAAAAAATACATAAAATTGCATTTTACTCATTTTATGCTATACAAGAAGTCTTCTCTTTCAATGTGTGTAGAACGCTCCAACTTGTATCCGACAGGATACAAGTTTACTTTAAGACCGGGAGATATTAGATAGAAATTCAGCCACGATTTTCTGAGTCCTGCCCTTTGCAATACTTTAAAGGTTAAAGGAGGGACTTACAATTTGTGGAAAAATCCATGGCTTTCCTGTGACATTTTACTTTGAAAATTAGATTCTCAATTAAAAAAAAATGGGTTGCATTTCGGAGTCCTGATATATGCATAAAATGACAGGATACTATCGATTTTATTACGAAAGTTTAACCTTAACAACCTTGGTATTATTTAAATTCAGAAATTAAGACTAAATTTTCTTATTTTAAAAAAATTGGGAGAAGTGTACTTTTGAAGTGTGTAAAATTAATAATTCTTAGTTGAGCGCTTTCGGCTTATAAAGCCATCTTCGGAGCTATGCTACAATAAAAGATCTCTAATGAATAATTGATCTTAGAATTCAAAGTTTAACTTACGTCAAAAAGGTCAAAATACCACTATGAAGAGAGATGGGTTCCATTTATGATATGAAATACTTCTGTTTCTTATGTAGTTTTTTATTGGTTGGAAAAAACCTTGTCTGTCTGTTTAAAAAATTGTTCAATTTGCTGTTGGTTATTTTTGTATCCAGAAAAGTTAAACATCAAGAACGAGCACAAAGGACTTTCACACGAAAATTACATTATATATAAAACGAATATTTGATCATGGTAAGGTCAAAAAGACCTTACCATTTGAATACTGCGGTGTCAGATAGCAGAATGGTCGCCTCGCATGGAGGATTTTTAATGACAGTCGATGTAGACAGGGTGTGCTCGTTAAGGTGTCTTCACATTTTCTCATATAAAGTGACAGTTGACATATGACATTTTTAGCAATTGGATTGAACAACTTTTCAACAAAGTCTGTAGTTACATAAATCTGGTTTTTAAAAAAATAATGAAATACATATTGAAAAGAGACTTAAGGTCTAGGATAAACCAATTGACAAGTTATCCTCCACAAACCAAACTCGAATCGGTTTTGAAAATTAATACATGATGTACAGAAACTTGATGGTGTTTTTTAGGAAGATGGGAAATAAATTAACAATGAATTTTGTGAAATGTGATTTTTAAAGAATAAGCTGCTAAATGATTTATTACAAATATTGTTTTAAATGATGCTTTAGTAAAGAATTAAAAAATTTAAAAATTATTTTTTGATTGCATGAGGTCAAACTTCTTCCTCCAGAGTCTCCCACAAGAGTCTGAACAAAGGTTTATAGTTGTAATTAAGATTGATTTGTGTATTCAAGCAAAAATCAGGATTAAGTTTCATTTCTTTAGTTATCTCTAGATCTTCTAAAAGGTTCATTTGTCTATAGTTTTTGATTGGGATGTTATGTAAAATTGTACTGTTTTCGGAAGGAGAGAAGGAATGGTTGCTAAATTTAACGTGATAACCAAAATTTGATTTTTCTGGATTGTTGAGATGTTCTTTGATCCTCTGAGATAGGGTCTTCATAGTCCTGCCCACATAAGTCATGTTACAATCCCCACAAGACAGTTTGTAAATACCACTTTTATTTAGTTTGTCGATTTTATCTTTGGTGTGGCTGAAGATGGATTTGATGTTATTTTTCGTTTTGAAAGATATGTTAAGGTTACTGACTTTATTACAAAGTAATCTTGATACTTTTTCTGAAATTGGCCCTAAGTAGGATAAGGATCTATAAATAGCTGTAGTGTTGGGTTCGTTCTCTGTGTTAAAAGCTTGGTTTAGTCTCTTTTTGAGTATTGATCTTCTAATGACCTTATCTACAGTAGAAGAGGGGAAACCATTGTTGTTTGCTATTTGTTTAATAATTGAAATTTCGTTGTTGTAATTGTCTTGGGACATGGGGATGTTAAGAAGTCTGTGGACATAACATTGAATAGCTGCCATCTTCTGTTGAAAAGGATGGTTAGATGATATGGGTATAATATGGTCTGTTTGAGTAGGTTTTCTAAATACTGAGTATTCTAAAGTAGTAGACGATGAAGAAGTGGAAGATGTATTCTTTTTGATGGTTAGGTCTAGAAAATTGATCATGTTGTTGGTTTCTAACTCTAATGTGAACTTAATTGCTGGATGTAGGTTATTAATTATTGAAAGAATGTTGTTAGGTTCTGAAGGAGGACCTTCTATAATTTCTAAAATATCATCAACATATCTGTACCATAGGATTATTTGTGGATGTGAATGGACAAAATTATTTTCAAGAGAATCTAGGAAAAGATCTGCAAGTAGTGGGGATAAAGGATTTCCCATTGCTAGACCTTCTGGTTGTCTGTAAATTTTGTTGTTGAAGATGAAGAAATCTTGAGAAAGGCAAAATTGAAGTAGTGAGGTGATTTGAGAACATTTGTTTGGGTCTATGTTCTTTGAAACGTTTGACGTAACCAATCTTTTCACTAATGTTCCTAGACTTGAAACCATTCCAATTGTCAACAATCTTTTAATTTCAAAGAACATAGACCCCAACAAATGTTCTCAAATCACCTCACTACTTCAATTTTGCCTTTCTCAAGATTTTTTCATCTTCAACAACAAAATTTACAGACAACCAGAAGGTCTAGCAATGGGAAATCCTTTATCCCCACTACTTGCAGATCTTTTCCTAGATTCTCTTGAAAATAATTTTGTCCATTCACATCCACAAATAATCCTATGGTACAGATATGTTGATGATATTTTAGCATTTATAGAAGGTCCTCCTTCAGAACCTAACAACATTCTTTCAATAATTAATAACCTACATCCAGCAATTAAGTTCACATTAGAGTTAGAAACCAACAACATGATCAATTTTCTAGACCTAACCATCAAAAAGAATACATCTTCCACTTCTTCATCGTCTACTACTTTAGAATACTCAGTATTTAGAAAACCTACTCAAACAGACCATATTATACCCATATCATCTAACCATCCTTTTCAACATAAGATGGCAGCTATTCAATGTTATGTCCACAGACTTCTTAACATCCCCATGTCCCAAGACAATTACAACAACGAAATTTCAATTATTAAACAAATAGCAAACAACAATGGTTTCCCCTCTTCTACTGTAGATAAGGTCATTAGAAGATCAATACTCAAAAAGAGACTAAACCAAGCTTTTAACACAGAGAACGAACCCAACACTACAGCTATTTATAGATCCTTATCCTACTTAGGGCCAATTTCAGAAAAAGTATCAAGATTACTTTGTAATACAGTCAGTAACCTTAACATATCTTTCAAAACGAAAAATAACATCAAATCCATCTTCAGCCACACCAAAGATAAAATCGACAAACTAAATAAAAGTGGTATTTACAAACTGTCTTGTGGGGATTGTAACATGACTTATGTGGGCAGGACTATGAGGACCCTATCTCAGAGGATCAAAGAACATCTCAACAATCCAGAAAAATCAAATTTTGGTTATCACGTTAAATTTAGCAACCATTCCTTCTCTCCTTCCGAAAACAGTACAATTTTACATAACATCCCAATCAAAAACTATAGACAAATGAACCTTTTAGAAGATCTAGAGATAACTAAAGAAATGAAACTTAATCCTGATTTTTGCTTGAATACACAAATCAATCTTAATTACAACTATAAACCTTTGTTCAGACTCTTGTGGGAGACTCTGGAGGAAGAAGTTTGACCTCATGCAATCAAAAAATAATTTTTAAATTTTTTAATTCTTTACTAAAGCATCATTTAAAACAATATTTGTAATAAATCATTTGGCAGCTTATTCTTTAAAAATCACATTTCACAAAATTCATTGTTAATTTATTTCCCATCTTCCTAAAAAACACCATCAAGTTTCTGTACATCATGTATTAATTTTCAAAACCGATTCGAGTTTGGTTTGTGGAGGATAACTTGTCAATTGGTTTATCCTAGACCTTAAGTCTCTTTTCAATATGTATTTCATTATTTTTTTAAAAACCAGATTTATGTAACTACAGACTTTGTTGAAAAGTTGTTCAATCCAATTGCTAAAAATGTCATATGTCAACTGTCACTTTATATGAGAAAATGTGAAGACACCTTAACGAGCACACCCTGTCTACATCGACTGTCATTAAAAATCCTCCATGCGAGGCGACCATTCTGCTATCTGACACCGCAGTATTCAAATGGTAAGGTCTTTTTGACCTTACCATGATCAAATATTCGTTTTATATATAATGTAATTTTCGTGTGAAAGTCCTTTGTGCTCGTTCTTGATGTTTAACTTTTCTGGATACAAAAATAACCAACAGCAAATTGAACAATTTTTTAAACAGACAGACAAGGTTTTTCCAACCAATAAAAAATTACATAAGAAACAGAAGTATTTCATATCATAAATGGAACCCATCTCTCTTCATAGTGGTATTTTGACCTTTTTGACGTAAGTTAAACTTTGAAATCTAAGATCAATTATTCATTAGAGATCTTTTATTGTAGCATAGCTCCGAAGATGGCTTTATAAGCCGAAAGCGCTCAGCTAAGGATTATTAATTTTACACACTTCAAAAGTACACTTCTCCCCCTTTTACCTGTTGTCATAAGTGTGTACGAAACTATTTCAGTCTTTACATTTTTAAAAAAATTTCTTTATAAAATTGATAGTATCCCGTTATTCGATGGATATGGCAGGACTCAGAAATTCATTGCAACACCCCATTTTTTTTCATCTAAGTTTCACAGGAAAATGTCACAGGAAAGCCGTGGATTTTTAACAAATTGGTTTTGCGAAATATATTTTACTTATTCAGAACCAACAACCAAGAGATAAGAGCACGTATTGGCAAATCTAGATCCACCTTCTACCATATGGGGCTCTTCTTTAAGAGCCACAACCTCTCTCTTGGCATAAAACTAAGAATGCTGCAATGTTAGGTCTTCTCTATCCTTTTTTATATTGAATCTTGGATCTTGAATGAAGGTCTGTGCAGAAAATTGGAAGCATTTGTTTTCCGCAAATCGCCAGGAAATTTTGACATTCCTGTCAAAATTTCTTGAAGAAAAAGTCAGGACTTCCTTACTGTAGGGAAATGTCATTTCCTTACTGTAAGGAAATGATATTTCCGTACAGTTGTTAGTGTTCTACATAAATGATAGTTTCTAAAAGCTACATAAATGAGGTTGAACACAAAATTCAACCTCAATACGTTTCCATAGTAACCCAAGTAATTTTATTAGGAATTTCAAAGCACCATTTATTTGGGAATAAAATTATCGTGTTTTTTTTAAATCAATCAATATCTGTCGAATTTTAAACGATTTGCGGAAAAATAGTATGTTTACCTCGTAGGAAAAGCCACATTCCTGGACTCTGTGTTGCTAAGTCTCGGCTTGCGCCTCGACTTAGCAATCTTCACAGTCGTCCAGGAATGTTAAGCTTTTCCTACCCGGTAAACAATGTACTATTTATCGTCTAGAGTACGCCAATGAATTAAGTAAAACGTGTTTTTGTACCGTCTCAGACGATATAAAAGTCGGAACGAAAAGCCTAGTTGATTATTATTCTTGGAGCGTTGATCGAAGAATAATAAACAACAACGAGGTATAAGAGGTGAGTTATCCCGACCAGTTTCCGCCGTCGTTTTGGTGAGCTGAACGAATCCGACGGTTTTCCTTTTACCTATCTTTATACGAGCGGTGATCGTATTTCCCAACATGCCTTTTCCCTTGGCGAGCTGAGCGAAATTTCCTCTCCTTATACGTCCATTTCATATTAATAAAAGTAATTCCTAATCCATGCGATCGTCAATATCATTCATTCATGTACAAAATTACCGAAGATCTAAAACCAACATGGAATACGATTAGAAGTGCTGTAACAGACATCATGAAAAGCAACTTGGGGTACAAACCAAAGAACAAGAAGCAAAAATGGATGACAGAAGAAATACTATTACTAATGGATGAACGACGACACAAGAATGACCCAGATGGCAGCAATATGTATAAAAACATTAACAGGAAAATAAAAGCAAAGATAAGAATAGCAAAAAATGAATGGCTTAAGCAACAATGTATCGATCTAGAACATTTACAACGAGAGCACGACGATCGGAATTTACATAAAAAGCTTAAGGAGACTGCTGGAATATACAGAAAACGAAGACCAACTATTATAGTTAATCAGGATAACTAGGTTATCCTAGGTGAAAAAGAGAAAATTCATATATGGGAAAACTATATCCAGGAGCTCTTTCATGACGAAAGACCCATGACTGAAGTTTATACAGACGACCAGCTGACTGGCCCTTCAATCACTAAAGAGGAAATAGAAAAGGCAATATTATATTTAAAAAACAATAAGGCACATGGACCTGATGAAATCCCTTCAGAAATACTCAAACTACTAGATGAAAGGGGAATTTCAGCACTACATAAAATATTTAATTTTATTTATGAAACTGGTTGCTATCCTTAGCAGTGGTTGCTCTCTACATTTATTCCCCTACCCAAAAAAGTCAATGCAAAAAGGTGTGAGGATCACAGACTCATTAGCCTGATGAGTCACACTTTAAAAATATTCTTAAAAATACTACATCAAAGATTATACAAAAAATGTGAATGGGACATCAGTGATTCTCAGTTTGGGTTTAGGCAAGGTTTGGGAACAAGAGAAGCAATAGTAGCAACACAAGTGTTGGTCCAAAATTGTTACGATCAGAGGAAGGACGTATTCCTGTGCTTTTTAGACTACGAGAAAGCGTTTGATCGTGTCCAACATCACAAATTAATGCAGATCCTCAAGAAGCTTGATATAGACCAAAAAGACATAAGATGCATTGAAAACTTGTACTGGTATCAGGCAGCACAATTAAAAATAGACAATTCTATATCCAAATCCATACATATAAGAAGAGGTGTTCGGCAGGGATGTGTGCTTTCCCCTCTTTTATTTAACATTTATTCGGAAGCGATATTTCAAGAGTCTTTGGAAGATACAGAGATGGGAATCAAAGTGAATGGAGTATTGATCAACAACATACGATATGCTAATGATGCTGTCTTAATTTGCGACAACATAGCAGATCTTCAACAACTTGTCACTATAATCGGAGAATACAGTAAGCGAATGGGATTAGAGATTAATACCAAAAAGACCAAATTCATGATCATCTCCAGAAACTTGGATGCATTTGAAAACTCCACCATAACACTGAATACTAAGTCCATTGAGAGAGTAAGCAAATTCAAATACCTAGAAACGTGGCTTTTTGAAGACTGGGCATCGGACAGGGAAGTAAAATGTCGCATTGAGCAAGCTCGACAAGCTTTCGTAAAATTCAGGAAGGTACTGACCTGCTCAGAGTTGGACCTTACACTGAGACTAAGGTTTACTAAATGCTACTTGTGGTCGGTGCTGCTATATGGTATAGAGGGCTGGACACTCAAAACTAGGGATATAAACAGATTAGAAGCCTTCGAAATGTGGCTTTATCGCCGTATCCTAAAGATACCATGGACGGCGATAGTCACAAATGTGGATGTCGTTAAAAGAATCAACCAAGAAGGTCAGCTTTTCGAAAACATCAAGAAAAGAAAAACGGCGTATTTGGGTCACATCATGCGAAACGAAAAATATCAGTTCCTTCAACTTATAATCCAGGGTAAAATTGAAGGCAAGAGAGGAATAGGACGCAAGAAAATGTCCTGGCTCCGAAACATAAGGCAATGGACAGGGATTAACGACATATAATCTCTGATACACATTGCAAGAAACAGATAGTTAATGGAAAATGTGATCGCCAACATCCATTAGTGGATTTGCATTTGAAGAAGAAGAAGAATGTACAAAATATTGTCACATCGACCCGAACCGAAAGCTCGATGCGGAGATTATAAATATATTTTATTAACGAAATTACACCGAGAGAAAAAATTCTTGACATAAAGAAACATTATTAATATTTAAGAAATATCGACTTGGCATATTGCCTAAGAAATATATCTTTGTATGTAAGATATAATTTTCTAAAATCTTTCAAATAAATTTTAATATACCCAAAGAAATATATCTTAAACATGATTGAACTATCACTTTCTTGCAAACTGCAAACCCATTTGTCAGAAAGAAATTATATTTGTCATAAGAATATATTTTCTTGGCATTTCAAAACTGTTATTTCTGAGCAATAATATTTCTTAGTACGGAATATTGTTATCTTACCATTATTAATTAATATATTTAATGTTAAGAAATATATTTTTTAGATATAATTGTATATTAAGAATTAAGTTACATTTCTTAAAAATAAAGTAATATTACATACGGCGAAATAAATCATTCTGTTAAGGTAAAATTATTCTTTATTAGATAATAAAAACACGATATAAAACGTTAGATATTAACATACAAATAATTTCTCCACTCTTAAACTACTGGCTTCTATACAATAATAAAAGGATGGAGAGGCAAATCCAACTTCCTTAATTTTTCCTTCTTTTTGTTAATAGCACTTTGTATATCAGCAATTACCTAAAACAAAACCGTTATGTAGAAAGAGTAAACTTATTTTAATAAAAAAAATTTATAAGGAAATAAGTACATACTTATTTTGACAAAAGGAAATACAAAAAAAAAACAAATACACGGGCCCACATAAAAACTATTAATTTTTTGGTAATACAACGGTAGATATCAGTAAAACAGTCTACAATCCAAAAACATTTCTTGGCATTTCAACAAATAATAATCAATCATATTTAGTTCAAACCTGGCTTTATATTTATCCTACCATCTTTGTTAATTTTTTTCTTTTTGTATATGAAATATTAATTATTTATCCGTTTAATATCACACAATAGACATTGCTTAAAAGAAATTGCAATTTTATTTATTTATAAAACCTAAAAGAGACAGCAAACCTAATCATTAAGAAATTTTATTACAGGAAAGTATTATTAGTTTACATCTTAAGTTATTTTATACCTATTAACTTAAAAGTTCTTAATCGTTAAGATGTTTCTTTTAGACTAACTAATATTTCTTTATGACAAATAAAGCACACGCAATGTTTGATATAACGTTGAATTGTAGGATTGTATATAGAACACGATACATTCAAGAAACATATTATAGTTTATTCATAAGTATACACATTTTTATAAAGGAACTTACCTGTATACATTTCTACCATTTATGGAAGCCCCTAGTTGGTTAATAGCTCCTTTCAATATTGTTCTGAAGTTTTATATTAGATATATTATTCTCTCCGAGGTGGAAGTCGAAACGTCAATAAAATCATTTTTTAAGTTAAATTGTGCCTTATTTCCCAGTTAGAATAAGATCCTTTCTTTCAGAGTTGTCCATCAATATAGATATATAAATGGATATAAAGATACGATTATGTTTCTTTTAGAACTACATATATTCGGATATGCAACAATATTATTATTATATCTCAAATTAATCAATTTACTTTTATTTAATACCTATGTATACGCTGTGAGCTCGTACGTAGAGGGGATATTTATAAATTCGCGAGCGCCAGTAGTGGCAAGTCTGTAAACGTTTACCGGAAATTTGACATAAATGTCAAAGTGATTAATTTAAAATTAAAATTAAAAACATTAATTATAAAAAGTATTAGTTGGTCAAAGCTGTGGTATATATTTTTACCTTAAATATACTTACGTTTTAAATACTGAATTTACGTTTTTTTAATGTTCCGTAATATGTAATTATAAATTAATCTTAGCGCCATCTACACGATAATTGTGAAAGTATCCGAAGTAAGAAATTAATATTTCATGAATAAAACGTCAAAATGATTAGCAAAATCTTAAAAAAATCTATTACAATTTAATTACTTTTTAGCGTTGTAAATATTAAGCGATAACAATTAAATAGTAAATTTAAAAATTACCGGTAAAAGTTGAATTAGTAATCCGCCAGGAGCGACACCAGCGAAGCTCAGAGCGTATAGTTACGATCACTGAATAGGGCTTTTCATCGATTGTCATTTGTTTCGAGCTTCTGTCATAAGTTTTATAATCTGTGTATAATATTAATATACACGGATTATACGACATATGACAGAAGCTCGAAACAAATGACTGTGAATGAAAAGCCCTATAGTTTACACCTTAATTTTTATATTGTAATACTGTAAAATTGCAGTGTCGTACGGATTTAATAAATGTCAAAGTCAAAAAATTTCAAAAAGTCAATGCTTGTCAAAAATTTCTCGAGTGTTGAAAAATAAAATAACGATATCAAACTCCTCCAAAATGATAAAATAGTTATAATGAATTTGAATGATGCGCAAAAGCAAGGGCAATTGCCAAACTCGAAGAAGGTTGGTTTTTATGGCAAGTTGCTGCAGATTTGGACGTAAGCCATTAATGTGCATATGGATAATCAAACAATCATTGGATAATTTGGGATAGATATAAAATAAAATCGGTATTTTCAAACCAGACTTCCTTGTTTTCAATATTAAGACCATAATCCATTCTATTCAAAAAAACGTAATTTTATACTTTCCATTTTGTTAAACTTTGTAAAATATATTTATATTATTTTTATTTTTTAATTTTAAATAACTTATTCTAGGTACACCACTGGTAACGTCACTTTGACGTAAAAGGTGCGTTCAAACGAGGTAATAATTTAAAAAATCGGCTCCTAGATATGTTAGCCTGTAAACTATTCAATGACCGTAACTGTACATGTACGTACCTTAAAACTATCCCTTAGATTTTAAAAAATACCAACAAATCCAAAATCCATCTATGAAAATGAACTAATGCCACGCCATCTTATCAAACATTGAGATTAAATCACAAATAGTGAATAATGGTTACTGCGCAATTCTTTTGTGGAAGAAAATCTCTTTGCAAGTAACATTTCGGCATTAATGATAAAGTTTTTATTTAATAACAACAGTTACTACAGAGGGTATTTCTGAAGAATTATTTCTTGTGGTTTAAAATATTTATTTGATTGCAAGAAAAATTTTTTGTTCGCAAATATAAATATGGATTAACCTAACATATATTTCTTATAATGCAAAATAGTTGTAGTTTTCAATTTAAGAAACAAAGACTTTAGGATAAGAAAATTAAAATATAACCATTAATGCATTTCTTAGTATTGAAGAAATTATCTCTAAGAAATTATTAAGTTGTGTTTAAAATTCTCGTTTCTTTATATGTGAAGCGGTATGTTTAAGTTAATATGATATGGTAACTTTTAAGAAAGATAGCTCAAAGAAATCAGTGTTTTAGGAGAAAAGAAATTGTTCTCTCGGTGTAGTTCAACACGACATCTGTGCAGCTTTCCTGCGCTGCTGCAGATAAGATAAAGATTGCCATAATGATCGGCAACATTCGTCACGGATAGGAACATCCTTGTGTGCCAATTTAGAACCACCAGAATGTCTATCACGAATATATGTCACGAATTTATGTCACGAATATAGAAGTGTTAAGGAGAATAGGCAGAGAGAGGGAAATTGAAAACAAAATAAAAGAAAGGAAATTGCAATATCTCGGAAATGTGATGAGAGTCAAAAGATATAACATCTTGAGACTCATAATTCAAGGAAAAATAAAGGGTAGGAGAAGCGTAGCCCTTTCAGGCCTGAATTTTTTTTGAGTGAAAATGAAGTTTCCCTTTGAATAAATACGATATACGGTATCCAAAAAAGGTGTAAAAAATACAGAAAAAAATTCATTGTTTGAATCTGTCACAAATGGCATGTCACGTTCGTGCGCTCTGGGCTTATGTTCTATGAATGCAGGATCGTAAGTGTATGAAAAAATTCATTTTTATTAAACATAAAACACCATTAGAGCCAAATAAAAATTATTTTTATAATTGTTAAATATGCTATTACATATTAACTAAAATAGAACAAACATTTTTTGCTGAAATGCCACGTCTTTCCATAGCCTCTTTGCTGAACAAGAGCTCGTTGAAGAAACAGGTTCTTCATCCAATACAGGTTCTTCATCTAATACAGTTTCTTTAATATTCTTGTCATCGGTGTTATTTTTAAACATTTGAACGTCAAAAGTAACATCATTTTCGCCATCTAAATCTTCGATTTCGGACTAGTTACCATCATTTAACACCTCTAGAGCCAAATCGTGGTTGAGAGGCACACCTGTAATAATTAGAAAAACTACTTTTATCATTAAAATATAGAAAAATTAATAAAAAGTCAAACCAATAAATATTTAGTATTTTAATTTCCTGCATTGAAAATTGAATGTGTGACGGCAACTCACTATCGTGCTATTCAAACATTAAGGGACAAGATCTCTACAAACAAACCAATAATTTCTTAAATCTTGTTTATTATCTTGAAGTTGAAACTTTATCTATACCACAACCCCGTTACAATAACATAAACACTTATAAAAAACAAGATATCTTTTACTTACCTTTACCGGTTTTGTCGTCAAAATACACATCCATCTTGTAGGGTATTATATTGCAACGTAAGCGCGAATTCGATAAATAATTTCAGTTACGCTGATAACACACGATAGACACAACATATTGATATCATCTTTCCTAGTAAAAATATGTTTATTTTGATATTAATACCCACATAAACATGAGCTCACGATCGTGTCAGCCGGTCACGAAAGGGGTAGGAAGGAGTGAAGGAGACGCGTTTCCTGGTTGAAGAACCTGAGAGAATGGTTTTGATTGCAGCTCAAGTCAACTGTTTAGAGCAGCTGCCTCGAAGATCAAAATAGCCATGATGATTGCCAACCTTTGTTGCGGAGATGGCACTTAGAGAAGAAGAATGTTTATATTTTAAAAAAATCTTTTCTTTTATACAATTTTTCCCAAGTTAATTATTTGTATAAAAACATTATGTATCTTTAATATGCATAATAATTCGTAACGATTCATGTCGAATGAAAATTACATTCAGATTTCATATATTTCGCAAATGCCTCACACAATATGATCAATAAGAGACCGCTACAGGCATTTGATGTATTGTTCTGACAATTAGTGCCTGCTTTACCCAATTCTTGTTAATAATGACGAAAGTTGGCTTTTTGAGTAGCATCTTTGACATTTTGATTGTGCACACAATTGCTACTTAGATGTTAGTATGTTATGTTTAAATGATGGCGTGTCTATGTCTTGTGGATATAGACGCAACATAGTAGGTATAGATAAATTTTACAAGTATTATTAATACTAATAAAAATTTTTTTTTTTTATGCTTTATTTAACAATCAGAATACATTAGCATCCTATAAGTTAAAGTGTTGGCTTGGGAGCTGGGCCCCTCATTGGCGTGAAGGGACTCCCTCCAATGAAGGAGTCCTAGATAGTCTTCATGTCAGCTGGCCATAATCTCTTCAACCTTCTGGCAATTGGAGCTTGTACTAGCGGCTGTAATACTGCGTTGGGGTGTGTTTCCATTTTCTCGTGGTGTTTGTTGTACCTATCTTTAATGACATCTGTGATGAATGGAACCTTCAGATCTTCATGTAATGTTAAATTCGACACGAACCAAGGTGCATCTGTGATCATGCGTAGTATTTTTGACTGGCTCCTTTGGATGATAGCAATATTAGATTTGCTTGCACATCCCCAGACTTCGATACCATACATCCATATTGGTTTGATTATGGTGTTGTATATCAGCAGTTTATTTTCCAAACTTAGTTTTGATTTTCTACCTATCAACCAGTAGAGTTCTTTGACTTTCATGTCTATTTGTTTTCTCTTCTTTGTTATGTGCACTTTCCAAGTAAGTTTAGAGTCTAGATGTATGCCGAGGTATTTGGAAGAGTTGTTTTTAGCAATAATTTTGTTATTTATGTATAGTGATGGACACTGATCTTTTCTTGTAGTAAAGTTGACATGGACGGATTTAGCCTCATTTATCTTAATTTTCCATTTTTTTACCCAATTTTCTAGGTTTGCTAAGTCATTTTGTAGGATGTTGGAAGCTTCTACTGGATCTTGGTGAATTGCTAAGATGACGGTGTCATCCGCAAAGGTTCCTATGACAGTGTGTGGAGACGTAGGAATATCTGATGTGAATAATACATATAGAATGGAACCCAGGACACTGCCTTGCGGAACTCCGGCCTTGATTGGGAATTTTTGCGAATATTCATCATTCACTTTTACAAGAAACTGTCTGTCGTGAAGATATGATTCGAGCAGTCGATAGAAGGATAGTGGAAAGATTTTAGATATTTTGTATAAAAGTCCATCATGCCAAACCTTGTCAAAGGCTTGGCTAACATCCAAGAATACTGAGGGGCAGTATTGTTTTTGTTCTATTGCTAAATTTATTGAATGTGTTATTCTGTGTATTTGCTGAACTGTTGAGTGGCCTTGTCGAAAACCAAATTGGTGTGATGGAATCCAATCCTCAGGGAGTACTTCCTTATTTATTCTTTGAAGTATGAGTCTTTCTAGTAGTTTTGACATAACTGGCAATAAGCTGATTGGCCGATAAGATGAAACTTCGTTTGGGTTTTTGCCTGCCTTCAGTATTAAAATTATTTCTGCTGTTTTGAGTTGCGTCGGCCAGTAGTTTAGTCTCAGGATAGCATTGAAAATGTACATCATGAGTATGACTCCTCTGCGTGGCAGTTCTTTTAACATTTTGGAGGTTATTTTATCGATCCCTGGAGATTTTCTTGGATTTAGGAAGTTTAGTTCATTTTGAACTTCCTTTACAGAAAGTTGTTTGGTTGCGGGTATGTTGTTTGGGATATTTGAGAGATGTCTAGCTATTTCGTCATCAACTACATCACAGTTCGGTGTGAATACATTGGATAAGTATGCACCAAATAGTGAAGCCTTTTCTTTATCGCTTCTTGCCCATATAGCTGCAGGATTGCTGGAGTCACGTACAGGAGAATTCTGCATTTGAGGCTTGTTTTTGAATTTGCATGGTTTCCAGATGGAGTTATCACTTCGGTTAAGACCTTTCAAATATTCATTAAATGAACATTCACGCAATTCTTTAATTTTTGCTTTTAGTCGACTACTGGCTCGGTTGTACACTGTTCTGTCAACAGGGGCTTGCGTGCGTTGTAATCTAGCTCTTGCTTTTCGTTTTAGAGCTATGAGTTCCTTCACTTCTTTAGGTACAGAAATGTCTTTCTTTTGGATGGTGGGACGAGGAGTGGCTTGTTGTACTGATTCAATTAGGAGGTCATTAAAAGTTGTGATCGCCCCTTCGACTTCATTGGGTTCCTTTAGTCTGATGTCGAGTTTTACTTTTTCTTCAATTCTGGTACGATATTCTTCCCATTTGGTTTTCTTATTATGTAGTCTTGTGGGAGTTTTTCTATGTAACGCTGCTGTTCCTATTGAAGCTATTATCGGAGAGTGGTCAGAAGAAAGATCATAGCTTGGTATTACGTCTAAGTAAGGAGCTGGTAACCCATTTGTCACAAAAAAGTCAAGCAAGTCAGGAGTTTTAGCAGGATCAGTTGGCCAGTAAGTTGGAGTTCCTGTTGACAGGTATGCGTAATGCTTCTCTTGAATCACTGATGCCAATTCTCTACCTTTGGTTGTTGTAAGCCTAGACCCCATAAAATGTGTTTGCTATTGTAATCACCGCCCGCAATAAATTTGGATCCTAGTGTATCGAAAAAATCACTGAAATGTTCCTTTTTTATGTTGTGTCGTGGTGGACAGTAGACGGCGGCAACTTTTAGATTATATGAGTCCATGCAGACGTTGACAGTTGTGGCTTGTAGAAAATTTTCAGCATATTTTGGCATTTCATGGTGCTTTATTGTGTTTTTTATTAGGATAGCAGTACCAGCATGTGCAGTGTTGTCTGGGTGATTGCTGTGATATGTTGTGTAATGTGGAATGTAAAAGTAGGATCTGTCAGTGAAGTGTGTTTCGCTGATGAGAAGGAGGTCTATGGAATTGTGTTTTAGAAATATTTCAACTTCTTGTTTGTGATGTAGAATGCCGTTGGCATTCCACAGTGTTATTCTAATGAACTTAATGAATTTTATTTATTAACGTAGTAAGCATATTCATCACCATGGTGTTTTGATGAATAAGTTGCTGAAACATGGCTTTGAATTCGTCTAAGAATCTATGTAGCATATCTGTTGTGGTGTCACATTGATTCTGCTGAGTATAATTGTTGGATGCTACATTTGCATAGGTCACATTATTTCTTACCGGCGTTGTTGTTGGCTTGGTGGTAAGATTAGGATGGGCATTTGGGCAACCCTGACTGCTGACTGGCTGTACATTTTGCCTATTATTTTGATTATTAGGGCGTCTCATTATGTTGTGATAGTAGCTACAACCTTTATAGTTGGCTGTATGGGCACCTCCACAAAGTGCACATGTTGCTGGAGTGTTCCTTGTTTTTGTGCAGGTTGATGTACTATGGGCTCCCCCACACTTAACGCAGACAAAAGGTTTATAACAGTAACCCTTGGTGTGTCCATATTGTTGGCATCGCGTGCATTGAGCTGGTCCATAGTTAGGTTTTGGAGGTTCTACCTGTATGATTAAATTTTGCATTTTTTGTATTTTATATACGTCTTTGTTATTTACCGCAGGCTCTAAATCCACAAAAAACAGATTAAGAGGCTCCTTAGTTCTTTTGTCCTTGGCATTGAGGATATTTCTGACTTGATGGCCTTTTGCGTTGAGTTCTTTCACTATTTCTTTTGTATCCATAGTGTGGTGAAGGTGTCTGATCACTACTCGGAATGCACGTTCTTCTTTGAGTTGGTATGTGTGGTGTACAATTTTTTTCTCACGCATATACGTTACTAGATGCCTGTAAGACTCAACAGTATCACTAATTATTTTAATTGTATTATCTGCAAGTGTTTTTGTACTGTAGTGCACATCATCAATGGCATCTCTTAAACTTAGTATCATTTTCTGGTAATCTGTTACTCCGTACACAAATATTGGAGGAGGTTTTATAGTTTTAGCTTCGGTGATATCTATTTGTTGGTCTGTTTGACTCTCTTCTACAGTTTCATCTACAGGAAGCTGACTATATCTATTGCTTATATCTATGTCGGAGTTTTGTGAGTTGCTTCTTCTGATCTTCCTTCTTTTTGTATTCGTTACTTGTTGCCATTCGTTCTCGTTGGCTGCGTGTTGTTCTAGCTGCTCATCGTCACTTGTAGAGGACAATCTGTGATAATATTTCTGACTGGTTGATGGTATATGTTGTGATTTTTGGATCATTGGTACCTGATGTATGTAATTTTGTTGATTAATTGGTACCTGCTGAGTGGAATTTGCTTGAGAAGCATCAAAATGTTGATGAGATAAACAAGAATTATTATTATTCAATGCTGCTTGAGTTATTGGTTGAGAATTAATAAATTGTTGTACTTGCATATTTGTATCTGCTACACCCTGTATGTTGGTTTGCGAAACTGGCTGGCTATAAGAATCTCCAGGTCCATTACTAGCTGGTAGCACATTCATGTTTTTATTTCACTTAAATTAGCACTGGGTTCAAAAACTCATTAAATTTCAATGTAAATGAAAATAAATATTTCATTAATTGTTTTTAAATTGTAGGTATCGGTTTTTAACAAAAATTCAAAATTGAATAAAAAAATCAAAATTGAATAAAAAAACTACAAAAAGTTGAATGGCACAAAAGATTTAGATAATTACATAAATGTTTATGGTGGAATACCACAAACTTCACCAGCATGCTGCAGGGTGGCAATTATTATAAATAACAAATGGAAAAACAAAATAAAATGTTGTATCATGAGTGGGGACTGCAAGTGAGTCTAAGAAAAACAGATTATTTAATAGTATACAGCAACGCTCGGTTTCAAGTCCTTGTAAATGATGACTTAACATTAGCAAGCAAGCAAGCAATTTGATTTAACCCGGCCTGTGAGAAATGTCCACCCTATCGAAAAGCAAATGCTGGTGTAACAATTCATTGGAACGAGGTGTATTAATTCTAGTAAAACAGGAGTCACTCCACCCCGCTCCAATGCTCCAGACCATCTCGTTCCCCCCTATAGCACGCTGATGCGCTATAGGGGCACAAAACTGTTAGCCAAATGCTCTTCACATGGGAATCCTGGGTAATAAGATTCCAATGTGGTGCCTTAATCGATTTCAAAACTAGGCCAGCGTGAAGCGCTCTATGCCTGTATCCTTTATTCACTTATCCGCGGACTAAAAATTGCTTGCTTGGGCCCCAGGTCACTATACCGAGCCAAACGAGGCTCGGCCCAGTGACCTGGTGCTCAAGTATTTTTTGGGCCCTACATGCCTGGGTTTTTTGTTTTTTATTATTTTTTTGGTGTCTTTCGCCGTTTTTTATATTTCTTTTTGTAGGCTGTCTTTAATTAGGATCTTGGTATTGGACCTATGCATGGGTTGCATGTTTCTTTGGCACTTGGTGTTTCGAGCTACGAACTATCTACTACTTTTATTTTCACTTATTTATTCATCTTTATCTCTCTTTGTTTATTTTACTTTATTTTCTTTGTCCACTTTCTTTACTTATTTATTCCACTATCTGTTGTTTAGGACGTTTGTGCTTCCACCGGCGGAAAGCGTCATACCCTAGCATCTCTCGTAGTATGGGGCTTGGGTGGTGATCCAGCTCCGCGAATTTTACCCTTGCCTTGACTGCCATCATCTCTGTGACTCTCACCTGTTGTAACTCTCGGAATAAGAATCCTTCAGCGACGTATTTTGGGACTTGGGCTGCTTCTCTTAGGCTGTTGTTGTGGGCCGCCTGTATCTTCTTTTTGGTTGTATTTGCATACGTGTCCCCATGCGAGAGATGCGTAAGTTAGCATCGGTAGTATTAAACTCTTTATTAACCATTTATAGTTTTTAGTCTTACTTTACTTTTTCTTCCTGTGAGTCCTTTTAGTGTTGCTCTTGCCATATTGGCCTTCTGGACTGTGGCTTCTACGTGTTTTTTAAAGGTCAATCCTTTGTTTATGATGACTCCCAGGTATTTGGCTTCATCTTTCCACTCGATGGGGTTGTTTTGCACCGTCAGTTGTTTTTCTGGCTGTTGTCTCGCTTTCTTGTATAACACCGCTTGCGTCTTCTCGGAGTTGATGGCTATCTTCCATTTTATGCTCCATTCCTCTATATCTTCTAACGCTGTTTGCAGGTTGGTCACTGCTATGTCTACATTTCGGTGTTTGGCCGCTATCGCTGTGTCGTCGGCATAAAGACTCAGTAGGGTACCTGGTGTTCTTGGTACGTCTGAGGTGTATATTGTGTACAGCAGTGGTGACAGGACCGCTCCCTGTGGCACTCCAGCTTCCGGGTTTCCAAGCTCGGACAGGACTTGTCCTAACCGAACCCTGAAACTCCGTCCGCCCAAGTACGAAGTGATCAATCTTGTCATCGCCTCGCTGTACCCGTAACCTCGCATTTTGTAATGAGTCCTTTATGCCATACTCTGTCGAAAGCTTTGCTCACGTCCAAAAAAGCTGCTCCAGTGTACTGTCTGTCATTCATTCCAGCTGGTATGTACTTGGTTAGTCTGAGTACTTGTAGCTCGCTGGAATGTCCTGCTCTAAAACCGAATTGAGCTTCTGGGATTATTTCTAATCTGTTCGTTTCTGCTTGCAGTTTGCTGACTTAACATTAATCTGGTGGAAACATTTAAATACCTGGGAGCATTGTTTGACAAGACCGGATTGGGGGGAGCAGAGATAAAGCAGAGAATCCGAAAAGGCAGGCAAATTGTGGGAAACTTGAATTCACTTTGGTTGATAAGAATATTTCTAATAAAAACAAGAAAAGGTTGGGCAGAGCAATAGTGGAGTCGGTATTGTGTTATGGCTTGGAAGTATGGACTCCCAACGCAGACCTGAAAAGGAGGCTACTAGCCGTGGAAATGGACTATATAAGAAGTGCAAGAATTTCAAGATTTGAAAGAAAAACTAACGAAGAAGTAAGAACAAGAATGCACGCTGAGGAAACGGTAGTAGATAAAATAGAAAAAAGAGCATTGAAATGGTTTGAACACCTATTAAGAATACCTGTGTATTATAAAATAGGACATTCTGTATAACATATGTTTAAAACTCACTCAAAGTCATTACTCGATGTAGTATCTGTTCTTGGATTCAATAACCGCGAGTAACATTGGATTGTCATGTTTGTTATTATTTAAAGGTGTATATAAACATTATCTCGGGCGAGAAAGAGATTATGATTATTGTTGTATTTAGGAAGTAGACAGGGTTATGATAGGTCGCGTCTTTATTGTAAATAACTTATGGTTGAATCACCGAAAGTTCGATTTAAATATAATGTTATCGAATAAACTGAGTTTTAATTAATTGGGACGAGAAGCCATTAACATCACACATATTTATGACACCTGCAGGACATTGATCTAAACAAATATTTCTGTGGAAACCACCAGGAAGAAGAAAGCAGCTTTTCAACCTAGTCCTAGAAGACGTCTTCAACCGACAAATTGGTGAACCTATGGCATTAACGTTAATGGCAACAGCTAAACCACCTCAGATTCGCTGACGACATTGTGATTATAGCGAGCTCATTCGAGGAACTGCAAATTATGATGGAGGAACTCGCAGGCAGCTCCCAATACGCCGGCCTAAAAATGAATATGAGAAAAACAAAAATAATGAAAAACACAGATGACCCCAGACGTAAAATGGCAGTTAGATAGGAAAAGTCCAGAAATATATTATTATCTACCTAGGCCAAATCCTGAAACTTGACAAAGAGAACCAAAGTGCGGAAATTACTAGGAGAGCAAGACTAGCATGGGTAGGATTTGAAAAACTTAGTTAGATACTGAAGAACCGCAAAATACCCCAATACTTAAGGAGCAAAGTGTTCAACCAGTGCATCCTTCCTGTCATGACATATGGATGTCAAACCTGGACCCTAACGAAGGCAAATATGAATAAACTAGCCACAACAGAAGGAGCAATGTTAGGTATACGACTGTTGAAACAGGTTGGAAGAATCACAATCTAAATATCGCAAAAGTCCGTCTCTGTCGTTATAGATAGAAGTAAGACGAAATGTACTTCCCAACGCGTTTCTCTTGGGCCACCCACAAGAAAGCGGAAGGATTAATATTTTAAGAAATTCTAGACGCCTAAGCTGATAATTTAGCTATTGCAGGCAGTAAAATCACAAAGACACTTTAGAGCTCGAAGACAGCTTTCCTAAGAATTATTTACTTTGCACAGGATATGCCTCATAAAAAGAAGAATAGGAAAGATTGCTAAATGTTTGAGTGATAGAAATCTAAGAATTCCACAAAGGTACGACGCAGTAACTTTCGTGGGAATCCTTAAACGGTTACAAAAAGGACACTCGTGGTGATTGGCCGAAAAAGAAACGTATGATCATAATAAGGCTGGTCTAAACATTATTTCCCAGCTATGTGATTGGTACGAAAATTTCGGAATGATGATTATTGGTCAAATTATGCGATAGCTGTGAAAAAGGGAGGTGAATATAGAGAGCAGAGAGGAATCTTGTCCGAGATTAGGACAAGAAGGAATCAATTAAGTTCTAGCGGTCATGCAGTGAAGACCTGCATTTTTTCTTGTCTGTGCCTAAATAGGCAAAATGGAATCTTAAAGATTCTGTCGTGAAAATCGCAAGTGCGATATGTTGTCTTAAATACCATACCGGTATATTCTCTGTGTTGTGTCCGGTACGATAAAATAATAGTTTTCTTAGTACGGCGTGTAATATGTTTCGTTCAAACAGAACTTAGTTCAACATTTGCGGATAAGACTTCCGTTTAATATGTCTCATATAAACCGCACTTAATTCAATCTTCGTGGAACGCCGTTCCATTTTTTTTAAGACAATGGTCTAAATAAAATATGTTTAATTATCAAGTCAGTGAGAAGTATCACTAATAATCATGAATGCAGTTATTTTCTTTTCATAAAACAAAAAGAACTATGGAATTTTTATTTTTCGTATAATATAATAACAACTATGTAACAGTACTTTAACTCTAAAAATGAAAGTGAAAAGTGAAAGTGATTTCGTCGTATCCACAACTCTGGCGAGCTAACCCGATTCCAGCAATTCAACAACAACGGATTATCACCAGGTATTTTGCAATAAACTGTTTCGTTCCTTTTCCTTTTTTTGAACTTTTAAGATGCAACGCGAAAGACTTATTTTTTTATTTTTTTAATCAACTCAGTTTAATGACTATTTTCTATCTAAATAAATGGTAACTATGTTAAAACTTATTTCGTCTTTTTCTGTTCGCACAATCCATCTATGTATCCTTATTGTATTAGGAAATGCAGCCTACCACAGACAACAAGGGTAAGTACCATTAGTAGTCAAAGGGATACCATTTTTTTCGTAACATTTTTGTAATTTTTATATAGATAAATAGTAATAGATTCTGATCTATTAATGGCGCCCAAAAAATTAATAATTTCTTTTCTCTAGCATAAATATTATTGTATGAACTCACACCCTAAAATCTCTTGATGATTAGAGCCGCCGGTGCGATTTTAAATTATGTAGCACGTATTTTTTTAAGTTTATGTACATCACATGTTTATCTAATTTGTCGTGCATCACTGTCAGATAAAAAAGAACGACTGGGTAAGATCAAAAACAAAAGTCGAGTACATAACAACAAAAGTTGCCAGATTTAAATGGAGCTTCACCGGCCACAGTGCTAGAGTGTGGCCTAAACGACCAACGTTGGAATGAACAATACAACACTGGAAACCTTACGAAAGTAAACGACCGAGAGGAAGACCACAGATGAGGTGAGTTGATCATAAAAGAGTAGCCGGAACAAATTGGACATATGTTGCTCAGGATAGAGACCGATGGAAGGAGTTGGGAGAGGCCTATGTCCAAACGTGGACGATAGAAGGCTAAGAGGAAGAAGACTTAAATTAGACATACCACAAGAACCTTATTAAACAATTATTGTGGTATTGAGAAATATTCCTTATGTGTACACGAAAATTAAAAAACAAAACAGTTAATTTTGTTAATTTTCACTGTACATAAAAGAGAAAATAAATAGGCTTAATTACATTAGTTCGTTGTGGTTAGTTGAGCAATCAATAAAATCCAGGATCCCCGAAATTAACACAACCAACCAAAACATTTCCCTAATTAAAAGTGTTGAAAATTATTATTTGTTGGACAACTCAGTAAACTTAATTGGGTGCACATGTCATATTAATATTATAATCGTTAAAGTAAACTATTAAGCGGTTATTTAGCAAATCAATCTGTTCTAACGCTTCAATGTGGGTTTTAAAGTAAATTCATATACAAAAAGGTTAAAGGTACAACAAACAAGAAAATACTAATATCAATGGAAAAAAACTGTAGAGATGGGGAGAATATATTAAAGAGCTGTTTGAATACGAAAGAAACGAAGCTCAAATGGAAAATATAACGGTGAAACGATGGATGAAACGGTGAAGGTGAAAGAAGGTGAAAGTCAACTGACTTTCACCTTTCTCTTTGTGAAGACAGAGAAATCAACTCAACCACCCACATACACGTGGTAGAGTCATATAATGCTGTGAGGTATATCTTTTTCATTTTCACCCATCGCCAGGGTTTAACATAATACACGCCAATGTAAGACTTTTGGTCGGCGTTTTAAGGGTTTTAACCCATGTATTTTTGGTGGCTTAGCATGTAGAGCTTGCTTAGAACACTGATGATGCTCTCTTTAGAGCGAAAACGTTCTGTCTTTTAATGTAGCCCTTTATTGGGGTTTTAATAAATATACCTTTTACACAGAAGTCTTTCTTTAATTTTTATACAAAAATACTTTAAATATACTTACTATTATTATAAAATATCTTATTCCCGAGGAAGACAAATCCAAAGACACAAAAATTATAATAAATAATACATTTACTAAAAACACTAATATATCCTTTTAATGACTTATTTGCGCTGACAGCGCTGATACATACATATCTTGAAAGATTAGCAACGAACTACATACTGTCTGTGTGCTCATGCGCCCGGTATTATAAAATTTCACTCTCGATCGTAAAGAAGTATAACTTAAAAAAAAAATAATATGGAATAAGGAATGTGGAAAATTTTTAAATGCATATGGCTAGAAATCCAGATTGAGGTTGTGTTCTCTTGGGAGACATCCAACAGTAACAGATAGTCGAGTAAAGAAAGAAGCTGTGTTAATTAAGAGAAAGCAAAGCAACTTCCATGCAGAGGTGCTAGGTTTCTCACAGGCTCAGGAGTAGATTAGTAAATACAGTTCGATTAAAAAAAAACCTGTTCTAGAGATATGATTTTCAAACTTAATTGGAAAAAGACCAGTGGGCTCGTAGAAGTCAAACTCATTATGTGGATAACTAGAGTGCTACAAGATAGAAGATATAAAGATGTGTACGCCCAATAGAGAAGGCTATAACTAACAAATAATGCTGAGGAGGTAGGTAATCAAAAGAGAAAAAAATATTCGTATTAGATGGTGAAGTGCTTACACTCAACGAAAAAGGTACGTAATATCAATAAAAATGTTAATTCAGACAACAAACGCAATTTAAAATTTGTCCAATTCTTGGTTTTATTGGAACAACAAAGCGATGTTCATCAATTCATTATTTTCGTTAGTTGAGCCAATTTATTACGTTTATTGAATGGATGAACATTCATTATGTATACCATAATATCACTTTATTGATATTACGAACTCTGTTCATTGAGTCAACGAATACTATTCATTGAAACAACAACGTCGTTAATTGACCGACGAATACTATTCGTTGTGTCAATAACAGTGTTATTTCTCCTAACGTATTTCGTGTATTTCTACAATTATTTCAGTTTATTTTTACAATTAATTCCGTTCATTCCCAGAATAAATACGGTTATTCTTACAAGCAATTCTATTCATTCTTACAATCAGTTTCGTTCATTCCTACTATGAACGTATTTTATATTAATAATTACTGAATGCATTAGCCCGATGTATGATATTGATTAATAATAAATTTTAAATCCCCCTTTTTTGTCCTAAACCTAATGGACTTTACACTGTGTGATTTCTCATAATATGAGAAATCATATTATGATTTTACTTATACACTGCGCTGGAATAAGTGTTACAGTCCCCCCCTTTTATTAACTTATTTATTTTTAGCACATAAGCAAAACGCTCGGACAGGTCGATTTTTAAAATAATCAAAGTATATTATAACATCAATGTTTCGAACTTTATACGATCCCTCTTCAGGTGACAGGTATAACTTTGATTTTTTTTAATATGAAAGTACATTATAAAAGCGTTTGAAATAGTGATTCCAAAATGTATATCACTTTAATCCTTTTTGACAGCGCAGGTGCAAAATTTCGATCGAATTCTTTTTAAACGCATTTATTTTTTTTTGAATCCTGGGAAAACTTTTGAAAAATTTAAACGCAGAATAAAAGATTACATTATTAACGAGGGCATTACACTTGGAAACGAAACGAAATGAAATCATTATTCGGCACTTCGGCAGAGGTAACAGCATTGTTTAACAAATAATTCTTTTTTAAACAATGGTAATACAGAGAACCTAGGGGTATTACGATAAGGAAAAGCCGTTACATTTCAAATGGTCAAGCAAAACATTTATTGTCTCAACAACTACGTTTATTGTCACCAAAAACGCATTGATTGTGGTTATTAAACGCAGTAGTAGATTGATTAATGCATTCGTTGTCACAACAATCAGTTTACATCTATACAATAATTATATATTACTCTATATTAACAACATTTGTACATTGTTTTAATAAAATCTGTACGTTGTCACGATAAACCAAGGTAATTGCTTGTCATCTACGAAATCAAGAAAGTGAGTTGCTGCCAGAATTAACATTATTTATTAAATATACGAAACTAAGTTATTTTCTGAATAAATTGAGTGTTATTGATTAATGTATTCTAGTTATTTTCACAATTATTATTCAATCATTGTGACAATAACCAAATACATTCGTCAATGTTTAAAAGTTCATTGAAACAAAAAATTAAATTGTTGTTGCAACGAAATACTATTCAATAATCACTGTTAATCAATATTACGAACTAAATTTCTTTGAGTGTAGTTGAAGAGAACCGGAAGTCTGTAAGCTATTGGTGCATGAGGTTCGCCCACCTTGCGGCCCCCTGTGAGTTGCAAAAAAAACCAGTGTGCTCGTAGTAACAAAGATCAAAGTCATCGCAGTAATGGAATAACTGGTGTGCTACAAGACAGAAGAGATAAAGGGGTGTTCGTTCGAAATAACGACTATTGAGGCACAGCTAGGAATGCCCATCAAAAATGCTCTTAGAGTAGAAGTTCAGAAATTGAAGATCATATTAAAGGAGGATCACCATATATTGGTGCTCATATTACCAAGAGAGGAGCATGAGGAGTTAATCAAGAGGGAAGTATCCGTATTGGATGGGCGGAGTGCTTAGTTGCAGGGAACCGGAAGCCTACACGGTGCTACCGGTACCTGGGATATTGGTGAGAGACAACAGTCTTGTTTAAGACTTTTTTTGGTTTGGAATCCCTTGGATAGGGCTGTTTCCAATTTTTACCCTTGCCTTATATTAGAATGAGCATACATTTGTTTCGTTACTCGTATTAAATTTATGCTTATATTTGCTTTGTTCTAATGCTCCCATAGTTTATTTTGTGGGATACTGTCATATGCATTTCCCAAGTCTAATAGTTGATCTCCCTGTCCTGAATCTCGCATGTTCTTTGGCTTCTATATCTTTGTCTTTGTATTCATTTTATATTCTACCTTTAATCACTTTATCGTATATTCTATTGACTGAGATTGGCACAGAGATGCCTCTACAGTTGTCACTGTCATCACTTCTGCGTTTTTTCTGTATCGTAGATACGAGAATGAGAATCATATTTTCAACCCTCCAGACCATCAATATTTTTTCCTTGGAGCTAATATTTATGTATTTTTAGTATATACAGGGTGAGTGGGGAGGAACGCGCCAAATTTTAAGACTATCATATACGTAAAAATAATCAAAAATAACTCATATTATGTTGTTATTCGATTTCATTTGTTTCCGAGATACGGGGTGTTAAAATTGTTAAAATTACGACACCCGATTTGGGCGTCGAAACGTTAATAAAATCATTTTTTTAGTAAAATTGTGGCTTATTTCCCATCCAAACTAGTTAGTTGCAAAAATGCCACAAGAAAATAGCTTCAGAACAACGTTAAAATTGTTATTACAAACTGACGATTTATTTATTGCTGTAAAACCGGTTAAGGTGTGCAAATGAAATTAGGTGGGCTTTAAGACATAGTTATTGCGCATGTTTTGACACACAAGTAAGAATTTTATATTCACCATTGGCGCACGTACGAGTAATATTCTGAAATTTCTTAAAGATAAAATGGTACGCCACTGAAATATTTCAAATTAAAAATTTTTCTTGAATTCCTCGTTCAATTTGTGACGAAAAATCTATCCTCCCTTTTTTTATGGGACGCTTAGTTTTCATGCAAAAAATAAAACATCTTAACGCTTACAAAGTTTTCGACGAACTTCTATATTAATGTGTAGAAATTTATTTCGAATACTTTGTAAGCGTAAAGATATTTTATTTTTTGCATGAAAACGAAGCGTCGCATGAACAAACATGAATATACAGCGTGTCTACTTAAGTTGGAAACATATGGGAAACTTTATTATTATTAATTATACGAAAAAAAGTTATTTTTCATAAAAAGTTCTGCATACTCTAGAACCTATGATTCAATCATCACATATCAAATTTTATTAATATTATACGAGGTATGTCAAAAAATGTGAATTTCATTCAAGAGTAAAGTACCTTTATTTCTCTCAATATCGAAAATTCTTATTATGAAAAGTTGTTTGGAATTAAAAACTAAGATCAAATATGCAATTACATGCTTTTAACAAAAAAAAAAAAAAATATTTTCCAAATTTTTCTCAAATTTAACTTCGTTTTTATTTATTATCCATATGATAACTCTTTTATTATTACTTTTACGAAAAAAGGTCTGTACGAAAAAAAAATCTCTATAAAAAGCTCTGTACGTCCTAAGACGTATGATGCAATCATCAGATATCACATTTTAATAATTTTATACGAGGTGTAGGTTATTAGCAGGTATTGAACGAAAACAATTTAATAAAATCAACACAAGCAATAAACAATACAAATTACCTGCCAATTACTATTTTTCTTCGATAGCTACTATTGGTAGAGATTAAATGGAAATTCTCATAGGTGCCATACACTTATTAATACACACATTTAAATCAATTGTTGGTGGTCAAATAGCTCAAACGATAACAGGATATAGGTAATAATAAAATATGGTAAAAAGTCTACTAGGTTACTTACAATTGTTAATCAGGACGCGTCGACCAAGTCACTATTTTTTGCGTGTTGACATTTCAGCGGGCTAAATGCATCTCATCTCTTCGGGGGAAGAATTCTTTGGACCTGGCGTGGTTGAAACGTCCCTTCCGTGGTCACAGGTGAATTTCGAAAAATATGCGAGCGAGGAACCACGGGCGTCGACAAGGTTAAAAAAAGGGACATGATTTCGAACTATTTACACAACAAATCAATTGTATGGAATTTCCAACATTCTCCCCCCTTTAAAGGCCATAAGGCATTTAACAATAACTAATACTATATCTCACTACTTGGGCAACAAGCAATGACAAAAAACAAATCCAATAAACAAAAAAAAAATACTAAAATACTTAAACAAAAGATATTAAAACTTAAGCTCGAATCAAAACTAAAATTAAAATGGTGGTTTTGTCGCAGTCGTACTAACAAACCCGAACAAAAAAAACTAAATCTAAAGTAACGAAACGTAAATCTAAAGTAACGAAAAGTTGACATCTAGTCCTCTATCGGCAAGGGACAGAGTCGGACAAGAGGCCGTTTCAAAGTTCCGTTAGTCGTATGCACGGTGGCTACCCGAGCTACCCCGTCTTTGCCCGCATGCAATTCAACAAGACGCGCAAGAGGCCATTTACACGGAGCCAAATTATCCTCCTTCAAAACAACTAAACTACCGATTTTGGGTACAAAGCCAGAATCTAACCATTTGGACCTTTGTTGTAAGGTATGCAAATACTCCTTACGCCATCGAGCCCAAAAATCCCTATGGATGCGTTGTAACAACTGCCATCGGGACAAACGATTGAGGGATACCTTCGAAAAATCAGGCACAGGCAATGATGTTAAAGGTTCGAGAGTCAGGAAATGCCCTGGGGTCAAAGCGTTGAGATCTTCAACATCATTGGTCAATGGGGTGAGAGGACGCGAATTCAAAACGGACTCAATCAACGTCAAAACAGTGTAAAACTCTTCATATGTCAAAATTTGAGCCCCGACTATCCGAGCAATATGTTCTTTTACAGAACGAATGCCGCGCTCATAAATACCATCAAAATGCGGAGCCGCAGGAGGAGCAAAAGAAAATATAATATTTTCTTTATCAAGAGCACCCTCCATAAAGCTACGCAATTGTCGATACGCGCCATGAAAGTTGGTACCGTTATCACAAAATACTTGCGATACTCGACCTCTCCGAGCAATAAAACGCTGTAAAGCGGCTAAAAAGGCTTCTGCGGACAAATCACTAGCCAATTCAAGATGTAAAGCCTTTGTGGCACAACAAACAAAGAGGCACAAATATGCCTTTTGACTTCTAACTCCTCGATAACGAGACATAGTTATCGAAAAAGGCCCACCATAATCTACCCCACAAATCGAAAAGGGTTTAATGGCTCCGAGACGAAATTTAGGCAAATCACCCATAGGGGGCTGTAAAGCCCTAGGAGATTGCTTCCAACATCTAATGCACTTAGACAAGACTGAATTAACGGACTGCTTAGAAGACAATATCCAAAACCTTTGACTCATCAAAAATTGAGTACTCTTAAATCCAGCATGTAAGTACTTTTCATGATAATGACGAACTAGGAGAGTCGTAAGACGAGATTTCTTTGGTAACAAAAAGGGGTGTTTTGCCTCATACGACAAGGAAGACTGCGATAGACGACCACCTACTCTTAAACACTGAGTATCATCATCTAAAAATACTCCTAATTTGCGAAATGGTTTTGGAAACGAGTTCGACTGAAGCTGGTCTTCAAAATACTGTTCCTGTGTAAACCTAACAAGAATAATTAACGAGCTTTCCAATTCTACTGAACTCAAGGGTCCTACACGTCTTGACCTTTTCAAACGAGAGTTGTGCGCGAATCGCAACATAAAGGCCAAAATTCTTTGGATAGAGGTAAAAGACGATTGGTTTTCTAACAAACAAGACAAAAAATGTTCCTCACGAGTGGAAACAAACACTAAACTTTTCTTTACCTCTTCCGAAGGGGATTTTTCCCGCAATGATGGAGGAACCTCTGGAAAGATTAATGGAACATTATATAAAAACGAAGGACCTGTCAACCAGTCTAGTTTCGATACAAAAGCGGCCGGTAGCATGCCTCGCGAAGGCGCATCGGCTGCATTACTTTGAGATTCAATGTAATGCCACGAATAATTTTGACTATGGGTCTGGATATACTTCTTCTTCTTCTTCTTCCTTCTTGTATGTAGGCTTTAAAGCCTGTTTCTTCTTCAATATTATCCTCCTAAATTGTTTAGGTTATCGCACCACCTTTTTCTTGGTCTGCCAATACTTCTTCGTCCATTTGGTGACTTATCTCGTGCTATTCGTACTATCCTATCCTCTGCCATTCTACTAATGTGTTCGTTCCACTCCTGTTTCCGTTTTGTCACCCATCCATTTATGTCTTCTATATTGCATGATCTTCTTATGTTTTCGCTCCTCTCCCTATCCAACAGACTTTTCCCTGATATTCGTCGGAGTATTTTCATCTCTGTTGTTTCTAGTAGTCGTCTCGTTTTAGATGTGTCAGGCCTTGTCTCCGCCGTGTATGTTAATATAGGTCTAATTGCTGCTTTATAGATTCTTGCTTTTGTGTCTTGTCTTAAGTGTTTGTTCTTCCAGATTGTGTCATTAAGAGATCCCGCCGCTTTACTTGCTTTTAAGCTTTGTTGTCGTACTTCCTCTTCAACATCTCCGTAACTGGTTATATCAATTCCCAGATATCTAAACCTTGCTTCCTGCTTTATTATTTTCCCATCAATTTCGATTTTACATCGTAGTGGGTATTTAGATGTTGTCATACATTTGGTTTTTTCTGCTGATATTATCTAATCATATTGGATATACGAAATGCGATTTGCGACGAAAGTTTTAAACCTAGAAGGTGAACTTTTAATCCAGTGCAATACTATTTGTGAGTCTATCCAAGCATACACCTTTTGAAAGATTATATTCTTCCACGACTGTGACACAAACGACATGAGTTTGACCAAATGAACAGCAGCTAACCATTCTAATCGAGGGATCGTAATCTGTTTCATAGGAGCTACTTTCGACTTGGCACAAAGTAAATTAACTTGGACCATGTTCTGACTATCAATACTACGAATATAAACGACACAAGCGTATCCCTTTTCACTGGCATCAGCAAATCCATGAAGTTCTAAGATGGGACAAGAGCAAATATTCAAAAAACGAGGAATTTTAAACTGTGAAATGAGAGATAATTCGCTCTTATATTGCTCCCACACACGAATAATTTCTGAGGGAGGACGATCATCCCATTCAAGACCAGTTGCCCAAAGTCGTTGGATTAAATGTTTGATAAAAAATGTAATAGGTGTTAGATAACCACACGGGTCATAAATTCGAGCTAATTCGGACAAAAACGATCTTTTAGTACAAGGGATATCCTGCAATTTGACTGCAAATTGAAAGACATCGGACTGTGCAATCCACTTCAAACCAAGGATTTTTAAAGAAGGACCATTTGATTCTGGATCAAAATTAATAGAATGAGGATTAATATGCGATTCCGGAAATTGCGACAACAATTTGGGTTCGTTCGAACACCATTTCCGTAACTCAAAGCCTCCTAACTTCAACAAAGCGACTAATTCTTCGACTAAACTTTGTGCTTCTTCGAGCGTCGAAGCACCGAAAACAAAATCATCAATATACGAAGCATTACAAACGAGTGAGGCGGCTTTAGGAAAACGAGAGCCTTCGTCCAACACTAGTTGTTGAAGGGTTCTTAGAGCGAGATACGGCGAGGATACAACTCCAAAAGTGACAGTTAACAAACGATATTCCTGAATCTCCTCAAAGCTAGAAAATCTCCATAACACACGTTGATAATCCGTATGCTCAGGAACTACTAAAATATTACGATACATCTGACGAATATCTGCACACAACGCAAAACGATTAAGTCTAAAATTTAACAAAAGCGAGACGATGTCCTGTTGTAGCTTAGGACCGACTAATAAATAATCATTCAACGATTTACCAAGCCTGGGACTTTTCTGAGACGCATTATATACCACTCGAATTTTAGTAGAGACACTTTCTGATTTAACAACACAATGATGTGGGATATAATACTTTCCCTTTGTCTTTTCGCCCTCAGGAACCAATTGCATATGACCTAAATCAATATACTCCTGCATATGGGACGAATAATCCTTTTGCAACCCCGGCTGACGAAACAAGCGACGTTCCAACGAAATAAATCTGTTTAAAGCAACATCATAGCTATCTTTCAAACAAGGCGGCGATTCACGAAAAGGCAAAGACACAACATATTTTCCCGAGACGTCCCGACTATGTGTTTCCCGATAAATGGTTTCGCACAGAACGTCTTCCGGTTCTGAAACTGGCTCTTCCGGTATGTTCTCCAGTTCCCAAAATTTCCTTACCGAAGAATCTAACGAGTCTTCCACATTTGAAAGACAAACAAGCGACGAAGAAGAAGAAAAAGTTGACGAAAGGTTAGGTGTGCTAGTTGGGCCCAACAAAATATATCCAAAAACGGTATTTAGGGCATCAGGTTGTCCCGGTTTACCTTCAATTTTACCCTCTAACAACAACTTCGAAAATATACTACAACCAATTAACAAATCGACCGATTGACTACAATTAAATTTGGGATCAGCTAACTTCAAATTTTTAATATAATTCCAAGCAGAAATATCTATTTGGGTGCTGGGCAAATCCGAGCAAACCCGATCTGTGATAATAGCCTCCAAATGAAACACCGGTGACTCCAGATGACGAGGTTGGATAGAGAAACTTATTTGCCCCTGATTCAGTTTCGTTTGCATCGAATTGAGTCCGTTAACTTCGAACGAGCAAGGAGTTTTAGGCCATCCCAATCGATTGGCAGCCTTTCGACTAATGAACGAACTCATCGAACCCGAATCAATAAGACATCTTAAGGGTTGTTTACACCCTTTACTGTCAATCGCATGAACCAAAACAGTACCGAGCAAGATTTCCTTTTTGGTTTCATTTTTATTTCCTACAAAACTAGCGGCACAATGGGATACTTCAGGAGACGATTCGATTCCCGATGTCCCTGGACTATGATTTTCTGAGGACGACTGACTATTGGAACGGTTTCTCTCGAAGTGTAACAAACTATTATGGAGATGACTACTACATTTGCTACATTTGAAGGATTTAGGACACGACTTGACTGAATGGTTAGCCTGATTAAGACACTTAAAACAGGAAGAAGACTCTTTACAAAACTGATATCTCTCTTTTGGCGAGTTTTTCAAGAACAACGAACACTGGTTAGATGATGGCTTTGTTTGCATAGAGCGCAACATACTGAAGACGAATTTGTTACGAACGACGAGCTACTACGATTGTGCCTTGAATCACCAGTCTGGTGCTTGGAGTTGGCCTTTGGCTCCGTGTTATTTGGGGCCCGCGACGACTTCTTTCCCTCACCTATACTACTGTCTAAATTATCATACGCGATGTATTGGGTTTCGATGAACACTACTAATTTTTTAAATGAAGGAATTTCATTAGACTTATTTTCCAACTCGAATAGCTTAATGGAATCAACATCTAATTTCGACAAAAGCAAATTGAACATAATGAAATCCCAATGCTCAGTGGGAAGGCCTAAAGTTTTCAATGCGGCTAAATTTTCTAAAAAGGTGTCTACTAATTTAGCTAGATTTTTCGAGTTAACCGCAGAGATTTTTTGAACGCACATTATCGCATCCCAATGGGCGGTCGCACAACGACGAACATTTGTGTACCGTTTAACAATTAAATCATAAGCCACTTGGTAATTATCGTTAGTTATGGGCAAATTGCTAATTAAGCTAAGCGGAGTCCCGTCTAAACAACCTTTCAAATATTTGAATTTTTCTATGTTTCCTAGGGCTGCATTGTTATGCACTATCGAATTATAAAGGTCTATAAAGGATGCAAAATTAATAAAATTTCCTTGAAAATGCGGAAGATCAATACGAGGTAAGCGAATGTGCGAAGGATGAGCTCCGCCGGAAGCACAAGACGCTGGACCTGGACTTTCAGATGGTGACCCAAAGAATTCCGCGTCAAAAACTTTTATTTTGTAGAATAAGTCCAAGAATAATTCTCGGACTTTTTCTTCGTCCCCCGTATCTGAATCCGGTACCGACAAAACATTAATAATAATGCTTGTATGCTGCTTTAAAAATTCGTCCTTGATCAAATCTATTTCACTAACTCTAATTTTAAACAACGATCTTAAACTCAAGTCCGACACTGCTCTATTACCCAAATCAAAAATGGACTGAATGTCATTGAGCGCTGTATGCCGCTGGAATTTCAATTTTCTCGATTTATCCATTCCAACTTTTTCTATAAAAATTTCAAACAGAAATGAAATGATCAAAGTAAAATATTAACTGTACTATAAATGCGACGATAAAAAAAATGCAATAATCCAGTAATAGTAAAATACTAACACGAAACGCGATTATAGACTTAAATCAAAAAATTAAAAGTATAACACAAAAAATATTTCTCTACGCCCATGGGGCGACACTCGGAAAAATACAAAATAATATTTTGTTTCTTAAAAACGGAGAAACGATAATTAAATCTTTAGACCCATTCACGGAACCGAAACTCAAAAACTATTTAGTACCTACTTTGGATAATAAATCACCCGACAACTAGGACCCCACAAATAAGTCACGGTAAACAGATAAGCCTCGCTTCGACACAACGCAAAATCAAACGATAAAACTTTCCTAATAGGTACATATCCCGATATCAAACAAAACAAATATAATTAATAATTAATATATCAATTCTATATTACAAACCTATTGTAATATAAACGAATATATGTATTATAATTGCGACGAATCAATCAAACCACCATTTCAAATTTTAAACAGTGTATCAAATAATATTAAAAAATAATTCATATCCGGTAGAAGGATCAAAAATGTAGGTTATTAGCAGGTATTGAACGAAAACAATTTAATAAAATCAACACAAGCAATAAACAATACAAATTACCTGCCAATTACTATTTTTCTTCGATAGCTACTATTGGTAGAGATTAAATGGAAATTCTCATAGGTGCCATACACTTATTAATACACACATTTAAATCAATTGTTGGTGGTCAAATAGCTCAAACGATAACAGGATATAGGTAATAATAAAATATGGTAAAAAGTCTACTAGGTTACTTACAATTGTTAATCAGGACGCGTCGACCAAGTCACTATTTTTTGCGTGTTGACATTTCAGCGGGCTAAATGCATCTCATCTCTTCGGGGGAAGAATTCTTTGGACCTGGCGTGGTTGAAACGTCCCTTCCGTGGTCACAGGTGGATTTCGAAAAATATGCGAGCGAGGAACCACGGGCGTCGACAAGGGTAAAAAAAGGGACATGATTTCGAACTATATACACAACAAATCAATTGTATGGAATTTCCAACACGAGGTATGTCAAAAATATGAATTTCACTCAGGAGTAAAGTACCTTTCTGTTTCACAATATTGAAAATTATTATTACAAAAAGTTGTTTATAATTAAATATATTGTTTATAATACTATGTTTCAATATGCAATTACATCCTTCTAATTGAAATATTGTGAAATATAAAGGTACTGTACTCATGAGCGAAATTCATATTTTTTGACTCACCTCGTATAAAATTAATAAAAGTTGATATATCATGGTTGTATCTTAGATTTTAGACCATGATGAGCTTTTTATGAAGAACAACGTTTTTTCGTAAAATGAATAATAAAAGAGTTATCATATTTGTAATAAATAAAAACGATGCTGGGTATTCATAAATTTGAGAAAAAATTGTAAAATATTTTTTTAATTAGAAGCATGTAATTGCATATTTGGTCTTAGTTTGTAATTCCAAACAACTTTTCATAATAAGAATTTTTGATATTTAGAGAAATAAAGGTTTACTTTATCCTTGAACGAAATTCATATTTTTTTATATACCTCGTATAATATTGATAAAATTTGATCTCTGATGATTGAATCTTAGGTTTTAGAGCATGCAGAACTTTTTATAAAGAATAACTTTTTTTCGAAAGATTAATAATAAAAAAATTTTCTATATGTTTCCAACTTAAGTAGACACGCTGTAGATGGTTTGTCAGAAATTGAACAGGGAATTCAAATATAGTTTTTAATTTGAAATATCTCAGTGAGTACTATTTTTTTTCTTTAAAAAATTTCAGACCCTTATCCGTACGCGCGCCAATGGTGAATATAAAATTCTTAATTGTGTGTCAAAATATGCGCAATAACTATGTCTTAAAACCCATCAAATTTCATTTGCACACTTCAACCGGTTTTAGACCAATAAATAAATCGTCAGTTTGTAAGAAAAAATTTATCTCGGAAACAAATGAAAATCGAATAACAACATATGTATGAGTTACTTTTGATTATTTTTACGTACATTATACAGCCTTAAAGTTTGGCGCGTTCCTCCCCACTCACCATTAGTCCTGTCGCCAGGGGTGGTACAACGGCCTCCTTAATTCAGATGGACTTACCCAAGTTTTTTTTATAAATTTTGACCCGCAGAATACGAATTTTTTGGGTAACAGTTGATCCGGATGTCGATCAGATTGTTATAGACAAAGAACTTGAGGAATTACATAACAGCGATTTCTCGCAAAACAAAACATCTTTTTGTATTTTTTGGGTCATTTTAAGCAAAAAATATTCCTACAAGTTTTTTCGTAGAATGCATAGTTTTCGAGATAACCGCGGTTGAACTTTCAAAAAATCGAAAAATTGTAATTTTTGAACCCGAATAACTTTTGATTAAAAAATAAAGTAGCAATTCTGCTTACCGCATTTGAAAGTTTAAGTCAAATTATATCGGTTTTGATTATTTGCATTGCTAGAAATTTATTATTTTATTGTTTAACAAAGCTATAAACACCTAGTATGTGAGTGATGTTTTCAATTATTTCTCATTTAAAATCTAACGAGTAGGTAGAGTAGCTACGAGTGCAAGCGAGGCAATTTCTACGTAGCATGCGTTAAAACGCATGTATTAGGCACGGGAAACACTATGTGTTTATAGATTAGTTTAACAATAAAAAAATTAATTTTTAGCAATGCAAATAATCAAAACGTATAAAATTTGACTTAAACTTTCAAATGCGGTAAGCAGAATTGCTACTTTATTTTTAATCAAAAGTTATTCGGGTTCAAAAATTGCAATTTTTCGATTTTTTGAAAGTTCAACCACGGTTATCTCGAAAACTATGCATTCTACGAAAAAACTTGTAGGAATATTTTTTGCTTAAAATGACCCAAAAAATACAAAAAGATGTTTTGTTTTGCGAGAAATCGCTGTTATGTAATTCCTCAAGTTCTTTGTCTATAACAATCTTATCGACATCCGGATCAACTGTTACCCAAAAAATTCGTATTCTACGGGTCAAAATATATAAAAAAAACTTGGGTAAGTCCATCTGAATTAAGGAGGCCGTTGTACCCCCCCTGGCGACAGGACTACATGTATTATGTATTTCTTAATATTTATGCACTCACGTTAGTAAGGCTTTCTGTACAAAAAAAACATTATTATAATCTCTATTATTTAAATTTCCTCTCAACTTAACCGAATTTCTACATTTTTTCTGAAATAATTACATAACTGACAATCGTTTACAATATCTGTGTAATACGAACATTACGAAGCTATTTCAATTATGGTATATCTCTCTAGTTGTCACTTCCGTTTCCACGTGTCCAATTAACTGTATTTGATAGCAATAAAGATAAAATGGATTATGTTAATAAGATCTTCATTACTCCGAGAAACCTATAAACGTTGTTGAAATACGTGGGTAAATCAATATGTTTAGGAAATATTTATATGTAACATGTCTGTGACTACAGATAAAAATATCTGTCATACATGGGTTTTAACCTGTTAATCGAGGAGTTCCCTTTCTAATTACGCAACATAACGAGCGTGTACTCTTTCACTAGGATGTGTCAATACGCCATGCCCGGAGAACGTCATTTCATATTACTATTTTTATTGTTGTTCTGAAGCTATTTTCTTGTGGCATTTTTATAATCAAGTATATTCAAATGGGAAATAAGCCACAATTTTACCTAAAAATGATTTTTATTAACGTTTCGACGCCCAAGTCGGGTGTCGTTGTCAAAATACAAAATAATACTAAATAAACAAAAATGGTGTTGCTTAGTAAAAAATTCTTCTAATAATTTATTTAATCTGACTCATTTATATCGGCAATTCAGATTATTTTTATTTATATCAATAACTATTTTTATTTATATCTACATACTTAAAATAAAGGAAAAACTATAAAATATATATTTTACCGTTTACTATTATTAATGAAATACAATGGAAAAAAACGAAATTTTAAAGAAATGCAAAAATAGACCAACAATATTTAGAAACAACTACGGTACATTCCATGTCAAATCACTCAGGCAATAAATTTTGGATCTCCGATTTGTCTGAAAATTGGTATATAGCTTCTGCGGGATGTAAAAATAAGATATTTAAGGTCAAAAAATCTTCTTCTTCTTTTTTTCTCAGATTGTTATTTTATGCGATTTTACAGTGATTTGGTATTTATTTAAACAAATTTGCATTTTCTGTCATAAAGTATCAATGAAAAGCATTATATTTTAATAGAAAGGACTCAAAAAAGTCATTATGTGGCATTATAACAAGTTATTTTGAATCAAAACAAGTTTTTGATCAAATTTTATAGTGTAAAAAACGTTAAAATACCGTTTTTTACATTTTCCTCCATTCCCAAAATACATCATCATCGATTTGGCTGAAAATTTGCCCACAGATAGTCAAAAGATATGACTTTAAGTGGTTAGGAGGATTTGAATTATATTACAATACCAAAAAAGTTACATGCAGTAATATCAGACTCAAAAGTATATATTAGTTCAGTCGGGATAGCATTTGACCTTGAATGCCTAGCTGCCCAAAATTTTATTTTTCTGATCTTTAGGGGAGTCAATAGTAGCCTAAATTTAAAATCACGAATGAATTCCTCCGTTACGTTAGCGCCATCTTGATTTTAAAGGAGAACCTGTTTTGCTCAATATCTCCGCCATTTTTAACTTTTCGACAAAAATGGTAGGAACTGAAATTGTTCCAAACAAATCGTGTTTACAATTATTACAATTTCTTTTTAACAATTTTTGTCGTGAGGTCGATATTTTCGAGTTAATTGTACTTACAGTAGACGCCTATATTTTTGACTATATTATTGCATGTAACTTTTTTGGTATTGTAATATAATTCAAATCCTTCTCACCACTTAACCTTTAACTACCCGCGCATCAAGTTATAACATAACTACACGCGTGGCGTACTTTGTACGTCACAAGAAAATACACTTAAAAACAGCGGATTTGTTTAATTTTTTTTTTGAAAAAATACACTTAGTTGTTTGTTATAAACCTTATTCAGCATCAGTGAATACTTGGATTTCCTTTTCACTAAGCCAATTGGGATTTATAACTGGAATCATGGAATAACTGGATTCCATGATAAATAAAATTACTAAAAAAAAATTTTTTTAAATGTGATTTTTTACAGGAGAAAAAAATATTTTTTTACAAAGAAAAATATATTTTTTGCCATAATGACTAAAAAACAATTAAAATATGTACTTATAGTAATATAATCCTGGGGTATATTGTCCACCACCGGAAACAACAAATAATAAAATGTAAATTACGATCTTTCCAGAACGCCGATTATAACGAAACTAAAACCAAATTGTAAAGCACATTCCAGTGATAGGTTAGAAAAATAAGCAAGGTCAAAAATTAAATTTTTAAATATATTTCCAGTAGAATTCTTATATCTGTGCGCGTGTAGTTAAAGGTTAAAGTCCTATGTTTTGTCTATCTGTGGGCAAATTTTCAGCCAAATCGATTATGATGTATTTTGGGAATGGAGAAAAATGTAAAAAACGGTATTTTAACGTTTTCTACACTATAAAATTTGATCAAAAGCTTGTTTTGAATCAAAGTAACTTGTTATAATGCCATATAATGACATTTTTGAGTCCCATCTATTAAAATATTATGTTTTCCATTGATACTTTACGATAGAAAATGCAGAGTTGTATAAATAAACACCAAATCACTGTAAAATCACATAAAATAACATTTTGAGAAAAAAAGAAGAAGAAGATTTTTTGACCTTAAATATCTTATTTTTACGTCCCGCAGAAGCTATATACCAATTTTCAGACAAATCGGAGGTCCAAAATTTTTTTTGCTCCAAAATTGAGTGATTTGAAATGGAATGACCCCTACAATAGGGATGTTCACTAATTTTTAAACATAGTTAAATTCAATAGATTACAAGGTATATAAAAACGTAACAATCATAAAACTGTTTAAAAATGTATATTTTTTAAGATAAACGAGTTCATAATGTTGATTTTCTTGGAGGCTAGAAAAACGGTACCCTGCAGCGAGGCTACGGTCTGTGACGTCAGCAGTCGTAACGTCTTTGATCGACGACTAGTTTTGTATACTTATTTACGAAGTGTATTTGAATGTGCGCAGTTTTTTACGTACTTGATTATTAAAAATAAAGCCAAATAAGTGGTGTTTTGTTCCTGGGTGTGTAAATACATCAAAAAAACAGTTCTGACAAGATTTTTATGACCGTTCCAGCCAATTTAAAACAGAAAAAGAAATGGTTTGTTGCAGCTATAACTTAAAATAACTAACTTAAAGAACTAACTTAATAAAATAAACACTATACAAGTTTTCCAGAGACTTTCGGTCCTTGGTAATAATGTAATTGTTCTTTCTGAATTTACATTTTTCAAAAATACTTATTAGTTTTCTCAGAATTCGAAAAAAATTAATGAATTTAAATAGCATTAGACCAAAATTTTGCACCTACCCCCTTAAGGAGTAAATGAAAAAGTTTCGGGACCTCAAATTTGTATTCCTTAAACTGGGATATTCCTAAAAACGAGACTCTAATAATACATACAGTAAAAGTAAACCTTGAAATAACTACATGTGGATGTAGGGATGACTTTATATTATATTAAAATCATTAATAATTTAGTGAAAAGATTGGTTGAAATGAAAATGTATAATACCCAAGTTCAAAAATATTTTTTACCTTGGAACAGTTGTCAACTCGAAATACGAAACAACCGAAATAACATCTAGAGTTGAAAAGGACAGAGTAACATTTAACAACATGCATGAGAAATATTTTCACCCATTGCGACATATAATATCTCTTTCACTAAAAATGCGGCTGCTAAAATGTTATTATTTCCGGTCTTACTACATGGCGCAGAGGCCTGGACAATAATGGAAACGTTAATGAAAAAGCTTGAGGCATTCGAGATGTGTGTGTACCCACGTATCCTCAAAATATCCTGGCGAACCACACCAACGTACAGGTATTGCGTTGAATGGGAAAACAAAAAGAAATCTCTTTTACAATTAAGAAACGAAATCTAAAATATTTCGGTCATCTCATGAGGCATGATAAATATCGTATACTCCAACTGATAACGCAAGGTAAAATAGAGAGCAAACGCGGACCCGGAAGAAAAGACACTCATGACTTAAAAACTTACGCCAATGATTTGGACAAAAGTCGATCGAGTTATTCAGAAACGCCGCAAATGAAATTAAAATTGCCATGATGATAGCCAACGTCCACAACGGACAAGGCACATGAAGAAGAATAAAAATAGTTTTAATACACCTAACCAAGATAAGGTAATAACCAGCCAATGTATTGATGTGATCTTGATTATTGATATGAGATAATTAATTTTCATATCAAATAGAAATATAACAGTATGTATACAATATGCATGCGTACAATGCATGCATACAACTTTCTCTATTTTTTTGTGGAGTATTAAGCATTTATTTTTTTAGCTTAAAGGAGACATGGAAAATTATATGGAATATATACTCAGTAAAGCTGTGGTAGATTTATTTTTTTACAAGATGCCAATAAATCATACACCATTGTTACATCTACACTACAGTCAGTAGTTTATACGAATCGGCTTTCTGAAAACCTTCTTCCATTTTATTTGTTTATTTTTGTACCACCCAAAATATGTTCTTACAAACAGTCTATCCACTTTAAACTAAACAAATTCACTATAAAACTCCACTTTAACCCTGATAAAACAAGAAGAGAACAAAATAAAATGACCTGAAACGTCAAACAGGTAAACAATAACACTATGAGAGTGGCGCGCGCTTGGGGTATGCAACTAGTGACGTCAGGCCAATAGAGAAGCGTTCTTGAAATTTAAAATAATGCTAGATTTCTAGTAAAGATTTTTTATAGAAAGACTTTTTCAATTTTGTTGAAATTTTGGACAATTATTCCTAGGGTGTTTCTTAATCGTTTTACATGTTTGAAATGACTTTTTAATTTTTTGTGAACATCCCTATTCCATTAGTTCCTAGTGTTACAATTATATTACAATTATGTAACAGCAAAGTGGTGCCGTCTAAATAGATCATATATCGCATACTAGACCTGGTGCGGGAGCACGCCAAATAGAATTCTATTTTAGTGACGTCACGTTGCCTAGCAACTGTCGATTCTCCCATTACGAAATTCTATTTTGTGACGTCAGCAAAATATAATTCTATTTGGCGTACTCTGGGCCCAGGGCGCATCTGTAAAAATATTAGTACATTTGGATGTTGAGAGGTGACTCATATTTTTTTTTGCAGAAATTGCTTGAAAATAACTTATGTAATAATATTTGAGTTATCCTCCCACTCAAAAAGGTCCGGAACATTGTTTAAATAATCAAAATGTCAAAAAATTAAGGAAAAATTCGATTTTCTTCTTGGTTTTTTGATTATAACTGTAAAAGTATTCATTTTCGAGAAAAGTTACACTAACATAAAAGTTTCGTAATTACATTTCCTACAATATAGGATTAACTGAAAGTTTAAAAAATTGTCACCCTTGTTGCAAAATAGCAATAACTTTGAAAAAACCATAAAAAAACAAGTATTCGCATTTTACGTTTTTCAACCATTTATGCTACAATTAGGACCTTCATATTTCACGCAGAAAAACTTTATGATATGATAAAACGATACTGTAAATTTAATTAAGATCGGTTTAATAGATTTTGCAAAATAAATCTTGCAATCCAGCTTTCGCAAAAAAAATTCATTTTTTCAAAATGTTGCAGCACTGAAAATAAAGCAGACAGCAAGTTGAATTTTTACGTATAAAAGAATACTTACTGTACCTTTCATTTGCAATTTGCAAAATTAAAATCGGTTAACTACCACGGCGTCAGGTTTTTTTTAAATAAAAATTAATTTTTGGTGCTACGCGCAGGACAGCGGATACGTTCGCTCTGATTGGGCATTCCAATGACCTTTGATAATGATTGATAAATTTTAATTTTTGGTACATTTAGAAATAAATTTTAAATGAATTTGTTTATTGCAAAATAAAAACACATATTCTGTCCTTTGAAATAACACTTTTTTTAGCAAATCTTTCTTTGCTCATATATTTTAACTTAGAAAATAAAAGTGCATTATTTTTAAACATATGCAATTGTTTAAACAATTTTTCACAAACAATAAACAAATTAGTTTGATTTTTGTGGAATTAAAATATGAACATACAACAAAATATAAAGTAAGAAAATAATATATTAGATAAAGATTGGAAGAAATTTTGATGGAAATCAACTTGTGTGAATCGAACACTGCTGTCCTGCGCGTAGCACCAAAAATTTATGTTTATTTAAAAATATTCCTGACGTCGTGGTAGTTAACCGATTTTAATTTTGCAAATTGCAAATGAAAGGTACAGTATTCTTCTATTTGTATTTTTTTTTAACTTGCATCCGGTTTATTTTCAATCCTGCAACATTTTAAAAAAATGAATTTATTTTGCAAGATCTATTCAACCGATCTTAGCTAAATTTACAGTATTGTTTTATCATATCATAAAGTTTTTATGGGTGAAGTATGAAGGTCCTAAGTGTAGCAGAAATGGTTGAAAAACGTAAAATGCGAATACTTTATTTTTTTATATTGATATTTTGCAACAAGGGTAACAATTTTAAAAAATTTTAACCAATTTTATATTGTAGGAAATTTAATTACGCAACTTTTATTTTAGTGCAACTTTCCTCGGAAGTGAATACTTTTAAAGTTATAATCAAAAAACGAAGAAAAAACTCGAATTTTTCCTTTATTTTTTGAGATTTTGATTATTTAAACAATGTTCCGGGCCTTTTTGAGTTGGAGAATAACTTAATTATTATTATATGGGTTAATTCCAAGCAATTTCTGCAAAAAATTAGAGTCACCTCTCAACGTCCATCTCACAACAGATCCGCCCTGGACTATACGTCGCAAATTTTCCGTCGAAATTGGTCAGTTCTTTTCAGAAGGTGATAGTGTTTACATTGTTTTAAATGAGCGATTTTATTAGAACTTTGTTTTGAATCCGTGCCTTGATAAAATATAACAAAACAAATAAAGCTTCAAATAATTGATTTCGTTGTTAAAAAGTAAGTATATAAATCTTATTTTGTACAATAAAGTTAATATTAGAAAACAAATAGTATAAGAAAATATAAACACATATTTTTTGTGTAAAAAGCTTTGGTATGCTTTGAAATAAAAAAGTTGATAGGTTAGAAAATTCACTGCCCGCACTTCACTCTCGCCGAAGTCGATCGAGGTTCAACAAGAACGAGAGTGTAGACGGCCACCTTGTGTAACTTTGCCTCACTTCGTTCTACTTCCATTCTCTGTCGGTCTGGCGCGTCCGAGTCAAAGAGATCTTTGTCGGTATCGCACTTCCTCGCGAAGTAGAACGAGTGTGTAAAGAGGGTACTTCGGACTTTGGCGGTCAACTTTGGCGAAGCAACTTCGCCGAGAGTGTGGAGCCTGCTTCCAGCGGACAATGCTAAGATGTAATGTAAGCATATTCTCCAACTATTGTGTACCAATATATTATATGCTGCACCAACTCAACAAAATCGTCAGAAAATTTAACATGTTAATTTCCTCAAAAAAGACAAAATGCATGGTTATAACAGCAGATCAAATAAGATGTAAATTGGAGCTGGAAGGTCAGATAATAGAACAAGTGATGGAGTTTAAATACTTAGGCATCACACTATCTAGCTACGGAAGGCTCGAAACAGAAGTGGAAGATCAAGGGAATAGAGCAAACAGAGCCGCAGGTTGCCTGAATGACACAATATGGAGAAATAAAAATATCAGAAAAGAAATGAAAGGCAGAATTTACAAAACAGTCATCAGACCAATAATGACATACGCGGCAGAAACACGACCCGACAAAGAGAGGACAAAAAGATTGCTCGAAACAGCGGAGATGAAAACCCTTCGAAAAATCGATGGTAAGACTCTATGGGACAGAGCTAGAAGTACAGATATACGACGGAGATGCAAGGTGGATAACATTAATAACCGGGTAAGAAACAGAAGAATAGAATGGAATGACCACATAAGCCGAATGACAACTATTAAGGTAGTCAGGACGGCGAGAGACGGTTCCCCAATAGGAAGACGATCAGCGGGAAGACCACGAAAACGATTGAACGACAACTTACTAGAGGCACATTGAAAAAACAGACAGAGTCATGTCTATACAAAAAGAAGAAGAAGAATAAGAAGAAGAAGAAGAATATATTATTAGAAAAACAACTTAGTAGGTACTACATACTGCATTTTCAAATTTTTAAGTTCTATAAACATTTGTATACTAATACTTCGAAAAAATGTTACTAAGAATACCATACAATGAAAACGTAATATATTATGTTATTATATTATATGTTATATATTATATATTATATGTTATATTAGAAAAACAACAAATTTTTTCGAAGTATTAGTATACAAATGTTTATAGGCTACAGGCCCATTACAGAGATGGGACTGGCCTCTTTAAATAACAATCTTTGCTTACAAAATTTTGAATTTATTGATAATGAATGTATTGATGTGGAGTCAAGGTTTAAAATGTTTATCGATATTTTAACGCAGGCAATAAATCTGTCTTTTCCTGAAAAATGTAGGCTTGTTGAGCAAGGTAAACAATGTAAAAAAATTCTTGGTTTAATGATGATTTGAAACTTATGAGGGAGAAACTACAATTTTTGACATCTTTAAATAAAAGTGACCCCGTTTTAGTGACAAAGAAAACACTCTCAGAATATAGGAAAAAATACAGACATGCTATACATAAGGCAAAGATTAAATCTAATGATGATTTTATATTAAACTCTAACAACCGTCAACAGGCTATGTGGTCCCTAATAAACTCAAGATGTAAGAATTTACCAATAAAAAATTCATCACTCAATGCAAATAGTTTTAATGATTTCTTCTGTGGTATTGCTGAAAATGTAATAAATACACTTAATCATACTGACCAATCATTAAATACATACCTTAGTTTTATACCACATGCTCCTTCATTCGCCTCTAATCATTGCTCCTTCAGATTTGAGCCAACAAATTTGGAGGAAGTTGTAAAAGCAATTGAAGAATTAAAAAATAGCCAGAGCAAGGAGCCGGATGGAATGAACACAAAAATAATCAAGGCAATTAAACACAACATTAGCTTACCTTTAACTAAACTAATAAACTACTCAATTTCATCCTGCATTTTTCCTTCAGTGTTTAAAACTGCGAAAGTCATACCTCTCTTTAAACGTAAAGGTTCGGCTGATGATCATAATAACTTTCGTCCAATTTCTCTTTTGCCAATTCTTTCTAAAGTGTTTGAGAGAATCCTAAAGAAGCAGATAAATGACTATTTTGAATCTAATCGGCTTTTTGCAGTGCAGCAATTTGGATTTAGAAAAAACAAAACAACAACACTTGCTATCGATCATTTTACAGGCAGTATTTTGGAAGGATTTGAAAACTTTCTTGATACCCTTGCCTCGTTCCTTGATCTTACTAAAGCTTTTGATTGTGTCACTCATAGTATTCTTCTTAAAAAATTACATGCCTATAATTTTCATCCTATGTCTATTCAATTGATTGAGTCTTATCTATCAGATAGATTTCAATATGTGTTTTTTAACCAGCTTAAATCTGATAAAAAACCTTTGATGTATGGAGTGCCTCAAGGGTCAGTTCTAGGTCCAATATTATTTCTCATTTATATAAATGACTTGGGATTTTCACAAGAGGGCCCGGTAAGCACAGTCCTATTTGCTGATGACACTACATACTATCAAAGTTACCACCCTTCCCAAATCAGTGATGTTGATCTTGAGACCACAGAGAACAATTTGTTCCAATGGTTTTTGGCAAATCGTCTCTCTCTCAATAACTCAAAATCACAAACAGTGAACTTTACCCTAAGACATAACACCATTACACATCCCATTTTAACAGATTGTTCACAGGAAGCTAAATTTCTTGGTGTTTATCTTGATCAGGGACTCACTTGGGAACGGCACATACTGAAACTTTCCCAAAAGCTCTCAAGCCAACTCTTTTTATTTAGAAACCTATCTAAGGTTACCTTCCTTCAAACCCTTCTTACATCATATCACAGCAACTTTCACTCACGACTAACTTACGCAATCCTTTCCTGGGGACACTCTTGCCATATAGATAAGGTGTTTGGTCAGCAGAGAAAGTGTATTCGCATAATCACAGGTCAGGGTTATCGGGACGATTGTAGGCAGTCTTTCAGAAACCTGAGGATTCTCACACTACCTTCTGTGTACATTATGCAGTGCCTGTTGTATGTTCATCAAAATGTAGATCTGTATAAAACACAACAGCATACTTATCAGACTAGAAATCATGATGCCCTTGTACCAGACTTCAGTCGACTTGAGAGGACCAGAAATGGAACCAGATACCTAGCATTGAAATTTTATAACTGTATACCAATATCTATTAAAAGTCTTGATTTTAACCAATTTAAGAGACAAATTAAAAATTATCTTCTGATGGGTGCTTTCTACTCATTTGAGGAGTACTTCAGATCTAAATTTTGTTTTGTCCTGTAATTTAATTAGTGTTTAGTTTTTAAATTTTAGTAATAGGTTTTTTTTTTACTGAAGTACTGTCAACTTTTAATGTACTTTTAGACAATTTTAATTATTGCTGACCTGTAAAAGTACATTTGTACATTATTACCAATAAATACTCTACTCTACTCTACTCTATAGAACTTAAAAATTTGAAAATGCAGTATGTAGTACCTACTAAGTTGTTTTTCTATTTCAGAGGTTTTGCAAAGAGGCCTGACTGTTCAAGAAACTATTAATATAACCTTTGGAGAATACGAGATAGATGACTTTATAGAGACAATTTATATAGCGCCACCGGATTTGGCTACTCTGACGGATAAGGATTCCGGAGATGAGAACGAGGGCGAATATTTATACAATTTGAGTAAACGTGCGCTACTTACCGATGCAGAAGTTAGAACTGCTGATGGAATTTTACTGAGAGAAGATATTCCTACTCAACAGTCAGAATCGACAGAAGATACCATTTCTTTGACAAATGATATCTTTATGTGGTTAAAGGTTAAATCTGGCCACCTTTTTCGGCATTATATTGATACCATGTATATAGTGATGAGCGCGCTAATAACCGGCAAAATTACGCAAAAATGGAAAATACATTAAGCTGTGAAATAGAAAGAATTGAAAATAGTGGAGGTGGGAGATTTAGCGATAAAAACCTATAAATTTACATTCTACTTCTTGTTTTCCACCTTTAGACATATCAGACGAGTTTCAGTGACAGTTTTAGTTGACATACTCCTCGGATACGTGTAAAGGTGGGAAACAATAATTATAATGTAAGTTTATAGGTTTTTATCTCCAAATCTTCCACCTCCACTACTTTCATTCCATTTTATCTCACAACTTAATATGTTTTCCATCTTTTGCGTTATTTTCCCGGTTATTAGCTCGCTCATCACTGTATGTATATAATTATTAAATAAAAAGTGTTTTGCGAATGTTTTACTTGCTAAAGTAAAATATTATTGTTTTTATAATGCTTGTTTGTTTTTCAAGTCCACTCGTAAACGTTATTACGATAATAGGATCTTCTATTACCTTAGGTAATAGTGGTAATAGTGTAACAAATTGATCATTTAATTTGCAGACAATGGATTTTATAAACAAGCAAGATTCTTTTCTGAAACCTGCTATTATTATGACTGGAAAAATACCACCGTGAAACAGTTTGATCTTTAATGTAGTGTAGTAAAATTTATTAGAAAATTACGCTGATTTACATAGATTTTCAATAAATTTACATTTTATTAAGGAAGTTAGGATACCTATCGGAGAAAAAGTTGAACGTAATTGTGATTAAATTTCTATACTTAATATACCTATACTAAAATCACAATAAAGATGCACTAGAAATAAACAAACCAAGAGACGTTGAATGTTACGATGAGCACTCCCAAATCATGATTTACAATGTATATGTATTTTAGATCATGATTTCGGATTTACAATGTATATGTTGTTCTGAAGCTATTTTCTTGTGGCATTTTTATGATTAACTATTTAGATAAGAAATAAGCCACAATTAAATTGAAAAAATAATTTTTCGTACTTCCGGGCCTAAAGTGACAACTTCACTCCCTTGTGACAGGTACTAAAGTGTCACATTTAATCCCTCCGGGATTAAATATTGACGAAACTCCCGGAACGATTAAATCACAAACAAACGAATTTAAGGGATATTTTATTGAAAAATATAATTAATTAGAATGGTAATTAACGTTAATATTCAAATTAATATTGTGACAGTTCGTCATATTGACCAGTCTTTCCTGGGTTAATGCAGCAGGTAATTTCCAAATTTACCTTAAGCATTAAATATTTATCATCCGGAGCCTCCCGTAAGAACTGATCTACCTGCTCAGACGTGAGAATTCTTGACTTCTTTGGCTTAAATCCCTCATTTCTTCTCTTCAAAAAAGCTAATAATTTTGGAAATTTACTTATATCAATATCTTCTCTAATGTTAATAACCGATTTCAGCATTGAGTAATGTGCCCAGAGAGTTGAGGCACAAACCGCTTTTGATTTATCATCGAAGTAGACTAACAGCGCATTTTCAGTAGGTTGTCTCACATTTTTTAAGCGGCACCACTTTTTAAAAGCATCGTACTGCTGCTCGTATAGTTTTCTAGATTTCGGTGGTAACAATTCTTCACCTACTTCGGCTGCTCTTTTATCAATATCAGATACACCTTCTTCACTCATGATACCAATAATTATCAATAACAATGTTTCTTTACAATGACACTAGTAATGACAATGTTTCTAAATTATAACTGTCACAACGCAATGTTACTATGGTAACTTATTTTAAAGACAGTTTATTAAATGAGTTGAAGAGAGAAAAAACTGATTGAAATTATTGAAATAATTAATAAAATCATACCGGAAGTACGAAAAGTATCGTATATACCTTGCGACTGAAGTACATTTAATCCTTCAGGTAAATTATGGCCCTCCCTGCGGTCGGGCCATAAACTTTACCTTCAGGATTAAATGTACTACTTCAGTCCCGCGGTATATAATGTACTATTATTAACGTTTCGACGCCCAAATCGGGTGTCGTTGTCAAAATACAAAATACTACTATAAGTACTTAAAGTAGTACAGTACAACCTCGTTAATCCGGACATCGTTCATCCGGATGTCCGGATTATCCGGATCAATCCGGAATGAAAAAATAAAAAAAAATAATTTTGATAATTGTATGTATGTATGTAATGCGATCACGTTTACGTGATCGTGCCGCATTGAAACGTCACACAAAATTAAAACAAAGGAAGATCAATGACTTTTTTGTAAATAAAAACTAATGCTCGCGTAAATCATATAGGGCAGGGGTGGGCAAAAGGCGGCCCGCGGGCCGGATCCGGCCCTTTTGCTTACTTTATCTGGCTCGTTGAAAAATCCCGCAAGCTTTTTTTAAGAGCATGGGCGCAATGCTTTTTAAATACATTGATTTTTTTCGAATCCTGAGAAAATTATATTGCCGAGCGCCGAAAGTCCCTGAAAATTTCTACAGTGCTTATTTTAGTAAGTCATAGGGGTGAACAAAAAAGAAAAAAATTAGTGTGACAGTCCCCCTTTCAGACATTGTCTTCTGAATGCCACCCAGCCAGGATTGTTTCGGCTTTCCTCTCTTCCTTCTTTCCTTGACGTTCATTTTAAAATTTGTTTTGGCATCCTGTCGTCGTCCATTTTTTCTACATGACCATACTAGATCAGTTGACACCTTTGAATTTCGACTATGATGGTTGACTTGACCTAACATTTTACCATTCGATATTTGCTCAGAAATTTCCTCATCTTCAAAAAGGCTGCTCTTGAATTTCTGAATTTCATTTTTTATCTGGATCCCTGTTATGGCTTAATATAATGGACCATATTAAAAATTTCGTAATATAACTGAGAACAAATTGTTCGCATGTACACACAAGTAAGACAATTGATTATTACTATTATTTATTATTAACAGTTATAGTATTTATGTCAAAAAACTTTCTTGGACGGGGAAAAACCTTCACCAAAAACATTAGCGTGTGCGCAGCGTACAAACTGGGTATAGGTCTCCGGCCCGGGAGACATTTTGAAAATTTCATTTTGGCCCGCGCTTAAAAGTATTTGCCCACCCCTGATATAGGGTGTAAATATAGTAAGTTATCATTTCACATGTAGTTTTATTAATCTTATTATATTTCCGGATTATCCCGATTTTCGATTTACCGGATGGCTTCCGGTCCCAGTTAGTCCGGTTAAACGAGGTTGTATTGTATTTTGTATTTTGAAAACGACACCCGATTTAGGCGTCGAAACGTTAATAAAATTATTTTTTCAAATTAATTGTGGCTTATTTCCCATCTAAATATACAATGTATATAATATTGTGTATCAATTTATCAATCAAAGAGAGAATAAAAAACTTTATTAATTTTAATAGAACGCGGGCACATAAATTTGATACACCCTGTATATTGATTTGTAACCATTTATTATAAGTAGTTTTTAAGAAGTGGGTTATCGTTAATGAGTTTTTTTTCCTGAAAAATAAGACACATTAGGAAAGAAAGTGATATGTATAGACAATAATTGTTCAGAGTATTTTGAGATTATAACGGTGCTTTGTTATGTACGAGGCCAGAAGCCACAGGTAATGATATCTTAGAAAATAATGTAAAAGAAAGTTTGGAATTTTAAGCTCTTTTTGTTTAACCCCGAGTAAATTTTGTAGAATTTCCCGAAAGTAATTATTATGATGGTAGGAATATTTTTGAAAGAAGGCGTGGGTTTTTCGAATGAAAAAAAATAATGGGGAAGAAGAAATGTCTCTGATTGGTTTGGCAATTTGGAACGGGAAGGAGAGAAGGTTGAATTTTCAGATAGTTTTGGAAAGAGGGATTATTATGTGATCGGCATCGCGGAAGAGCAGTCAATGTTTTCGTGGATAGTTAAAAAGCAAGTACCAGGGTTGTTTGATAGTGGAGAGTGGAGCTGAAAAGTGGAACGAGAAACAGATCAAATTAAGAAGAAATACCTCTTTGATTCTGTATTATTGTGAGAAGGAGAGGAGAGAATTTTGGAGTTGTTTGAATCGAGTACTGGCTAAAAGAGGCCTGGCTCGTTGTTTTTTGGAGAATTAGTGCTGGTATGCTGCTGGATTGAAGCTTGAGAACGGAGAGGGCTTTGATGGGTAGCCTAACATAGTCAACAAGGGAGAGCTGTTTGGGTCAAGAGGAAACATCATTGTGAGTGAAGCAAGAGGTCAGTCAATTTATGTGAAAGATATTTTTATGTTCGGAAACTAAAATTTTGAGTAAAAGCATATGAATTAAGATTCCAATATTTCAAAAATTAAATAGGAAGTATAAGTAATTTTGCGAATACCTAAATTTATTTGTTTAGCTTGTTTTATCAAAGTCATCGGGAACAAACCGATAAATTTTTATTTGAACTAGAATAAATTTAAGTGGTAAAAATTTCATTCAGACAGCTATATCCACAGGTTTTAATTGATCGATTTTTAGAGTATTGATTTTGATAATAAAAGATATTTCTGTATGCTTATTTTAAATTTCTATTTATTTCCCTTTCCTATTTTTCTTCCGATAAGAACCAACTAAGAGATACTGAAACCACGAGAGAAGATAAGTATAACATAAGATAATTTAGATATTTTTTTGTATCATAAAAAGGCACCTGAGATTTTTTCTTAATTTTTTTGTATGATTTGCGACAACTGGATAATTGATTAAATAATTAATTGGAGTAATCAAATAAAGACTAATTGATATAAAAGTAATAAAAAGTAGATCACAACAATACATTGTAAATTATGATTTGGGAGTGCTCCTCGCAACATTCAACGTGTTTTGGTTTGTTTATTTCTAGTGCATCTTGCTCAACAAAGATGGACCACCACTTCTACGAAACACAAAAAGAAGTATGGAGAAAGATCCGAGGACAAAGAAAAGAGATGAAGGAACTAACAAAACATAAAATAATCAGAAGGAAACATGGGCAAGCAACCGCCGATCTCTATTTGCTAAAGGTGACAATAATAAACTACCAACACCTGAAGTTACGACAAACGAAGAAATAAACATCGAGGAGAGACTGTAAAGGAAGTATTAAGAGGAAATGAAAAAAAAAACAGAAAATCACCAGGAGAGGACAGAATATTGAACAATCTCCCAAAATATGGAGGAAAAGATCTGCTCAAACAACTAATAAAACTATTCTAAAAAATAATAGAATAAAACAGAATACCGCAGGACTGGAGATCAAGCATACTAATACCTTTCTTCAAAAAGGGAGACAAATCGGACCCGGAGAATTACAGAGGCACTAACTTATTAAACATGACATTAAAACTAACAACCAAAGTGATAACAAACTGAATAAAATTATGACATTAGCAGGGAACAACCAGGGGCCTGATTCTAATTCATTTCGAGGTCGCAATACAATTTCGACACCGCCATGATGGTGGCCATTTATAGCGATTCGTATTTTCGATATTAGTTACAACTGGGGATATTAACGTTATCATTTTGACACTGCTCAAAACTTCGGTTGGCGCTCCTGTTTATTGGATTTATTCGCTACGCAACCACCGCAACATTTGTTGATAGTCTGGGAAAATTATTGGGAAAAGTTATTTACCAGCTATTTTATTGCTAAAATCGAATCTTAAGATTGCATATATTAGTAATATGGGGTATGACAAGTCCGCAGAAAATGTGTTATTTTATTTATAAACAAATTAGCACTCCTAAATCTTCTTTTTTTTTAATTAGTGCTCTGTAACTCCTAAGATTTTTCCTTTAAACCAAAAACACTCAAATAAAAATTCACCGTAATGTAGTTCTGCACAAAGTTATTTTTCTTCTTATTTCCTTCAACAAAAATTTTACTCGGAAAATCCGAGTTTTCCCAAAACAATCTGCAGCTCTCAATTAAAATTTTAGGGAAGTAATTATTTATCAATAATTAAATAAATTGATGACATGAAAGCTTTTTTATAGTAGATTATATATCAGGAGACCGGCGACAATCTAACCAATAGTTTAGCAATAATTAAAATGTTAATTAAAAAATTTCGGTCGGAATAATAACCAGAAAGATTATGATACACCAGAATAACTATGATTTTCGTATAAAAAAGCACTATACCTATTCAACGTACTTTACAGAATTGAAATTGGACTGTTTGAGCGGTCTCAGGAATGTTATAAAAAACAATGTTTTGGCTTATAAACAAATAGAACCCCTCAGAAAATATTAGATTAAATTAAATTAAGTTAACGCTGTTGAAAAGGGCACGCCTTCTGTGCCCTTTTCGAAGAAAAAAAAAAATGAATTGCGAGGAGTGGTTCCAGGTATAACCGGTCAAAACAACAGGATTTCAATCTTTACCTTTTTATTCCGGTCCTCTTTGTACATACAAATTTTCATATCTTTAAGACACTCATAACAAAAAAGATTAATGTCACCAAGTTATTTAATTATTGATAAATAATTATTCCCCTAAAATTTTATTTGAAAATTAAAGATTTTGTTTGAAAAACCCGAATTTTTCGAGGAAAATTTCCGCCGAAGGAAATCGGAAAAAAATTATGTGCAGAATTAAATTACAGTGAATTTTTAAGTGAGTGTTTTTGGTTTAACGTTATAATCTTCTGAGTTACAGAGCAATAATTGAAAAAAATATTTCGGAGCGCTAATTTGTTTATAGCACACTTTCTGAGGACTTTCCATAGCTATATTACCAATATATGAAATTTTAAGATTTGATTCCAGCATGTCCAGCAATAAAATAGCTGGTACATAATTTTCCTTGTTTTATACTAATTTTCCCAGATTATTACCTTACATCTTTCATTGCGTTGATAATTCACGTTGTGGAAATTCTCAATTATTATATTTTTAATTTAATACTATTCTATCTAATTCCTCCAAAACCAGCAAATTTCCATAACACCCAACTATATTAATACCTTTTGCTTTAGTTTTCCTTGCACGAAATAAACAAAACACATCTCCTAAACTAAACCTAACCTCGCTTTCGGCCATTCATTCATGTCCGTGTCACAATAATTTCGACTCGAAATTATAATATCAACCACTTTTTTGCAGCCGCAATTAATTTCGGTAAGTCGCTATTTTGTGACATCATTTCGTTAGTTCAACTAAAATCCACAAGGCTCACACAGTCGCATTTCAACTTCGCCATATTGATTGCGACTTGTTTTGAGTCGAATTTTGAATTATGATCAGGGCCCAGGTTTAAGATCGGGAAGATCATGTACCGAAGCTACATTTATAATGAGGCAAGTTCAAAAGAAATCATTACAATAAAACAAACCGACATATTTATGTTTCGTGGACCTTAAGAAGGCATTTGATAGGGTAAAATTAATGGGCGTTATCCATTTATTGTACTAAAGAGCGGTACCTCTATTAGTAAGTAAAATATTCGAAAATAATATCTACCATAACAACACAATAAAAATAAAAGTAAAAACTAAACTAACTGACCCAATTGAAGCTGACAATGGCTTAAGATATGGGCATTCCCTGGATCCTTTATTATACAACCAGATCATGATCATGGATGAAATATTAAAAAAATAAGAACTAAAAAAGGATACCAAATAGGAAAAAAATAATTTTCCAAAGTGAAGATGATTTAAAACGCATGCTGCACCAATTTAATATAACCACAAAAAGCACCAAAAAGAAGAAGAATAATTACTAATTTTAAAATTTAATACATATGTTTCGTATTTTTATTTGTATGTTTTCAAAAAATATAATTTCTGTAAAACAAATTTTTTAGTCTCTTTTTTTCCATATTTTTTATTACAGATTTAATTGGGCTTGCAAAATATTTATGATTTTGAAGTGAAAAGACAGTTTATGTTTCCCTTCGATTCAGAGGCGATACACAATCACTAGACAGCTGTTTCTGCTTTATGACGTCCTCAGTGGAGCTGCGTGCACATCCCTGAATCAAAACGAAACCAAACTGTCTATTTAAGTGAAGTTTCAAAAATTTTTTAAAATCCACTATCAGGACACTGTAGCGACATCTTTTAGAGATAAGAGAAAAGTCCCAAATACAAAATTCACTATGAAAATAAAAACTAAAATAGTATATAATTATTTAAATCTGAAACTTTTCTAATTGGAACCCCTTTTCTGGCAACATCCTTAATCTCTGACTTTTACAATTTAAAAGACAAGACACGACGAATAAAGAAGGCGAAAAGGACTCTACAATATGCAGGCATATACAGATGTTACCAGAAAATTGGTTCCAATAGGAAAAGTTTCAGATTTAAATAATTATTTACTATTTTAATTTTTATTTTAAGGGCATGGGCGCAAATATTTTACGGCTATCCCTACTTTTTCTGTCTTTTCACGGCAAGTTACGTGTAGTAAAATTCTCACTGATATGGATAATACGTAAACATTACTTGACAAATGTCATCATTAACTTTAAAGATATGGCTTTTGAATGTTCTTGGATAACTGTTACTTGTATAATTGCATCATTAATTCAGTTGATTAATATGATACTTTTTTCACTAACTATGTATTCAGTGGTTGTAATAATTTCTATACTGTGCAACAAAAACTAATAATCAATCAAGAAAAGAGGAAAAATGATAAAGTGATTTTTTAATAATAGGTATATTGTTACTATGGAACGCTTACAATTTTAAACATCTTTAACAACAAAATACTTGTATCACAGAATATATCGTGGTGTATTCTCCGCTTGGATCTTCCATAAATAATAAACAACAAATAACTTTTTATTAATTTCACGTCCTTATCAAATATTTATCAAACACACTATGAATATTATTTAATCAACAACTCAAAACATTCCGGATGCCATGTCAAATATTTAAAATTGTCACTGTCCTGGAACTATATTCTATTCCACTCGGTGCGTTGTATGACAAAGATAGCGAATGTTCGATTTGGAAAATATCACCACGGATATGGTGTCCATTTTTTTCGAATCCTGAAACAACTAATAAATATTTTTAAAAGATTTTAACGCAGAATGAAAGACTAAATTATTATAGAGGGCCGAAAGTCCCTTAGAATAAATAAAAAGTTTCTTTTGAATGAGATATTTGAAATTAAATATCACACTACATTTTCTCTTAATTTTTCACCTTTGTAACTTATTAAAATAAACATTACAGAAATTTTCAGGGACTTTCGGCCCTCGGTAAGAACGTAATCTTTCATTCTACGTTTAAATTTTTTAAAAATAGTTATTAGTTTTCTCAGGATTCGAAAAAAATGAATCCCACTTAAACAGCATTGGAGCCGAAACTACGTGCCCATCCCCTTAATAGTGAATTTTGTATCTGGGACTTACTCTTTTATTTATTACCTTAAAAGATCTCTGGGGCTATCAAGGAGCTTGGCCACCCCTGCCCCTGTTCATTTTTCAGAGAACATGGTGAATGAACATAACTTTTTGCATTTTTTTTGTCCTCATTACAGTCATTTTTATTGTTTATGTAAGAGTCATAAACATAAGTAAGTGCAATAAATATAAAAAGAATGTGTGTGTACTTTGTACGCACGTAAGAAGTTATACTTCTATTATATGATTTAATCGAAATTAATATACTTTTTATTTATATTTTATTTAAATATTAAACTAATTTATACTTACTACTTCTCAAAAATTTTTATTAAAGCAGTGCCAAAAACTAAAATAATAAAAGAATAAAAAACACACACACATTAAAAATGCCACAAATGATTTCTGAACATTAATTGTCGGAAATTTTTTTAACTAAATACGTATTTTCTGAAAATAAAATTATATAATAAATATACTTACAATCATAAAATTTATAAAAAAAATAAAAAAATAAAAGTTTTTATTGGGATTCGAACCAGCTATCAGCGCGGTTGGTATATTGGGGTTCATTTGCCTTAAACGCTTCGCCACGGAGGCGAAGCGTTTCGTCATTATGGCGTCATTATGGCGTTTCGTCATTATTTCACGTGGCGAAGCATTTCGCCACGCTTCGTCATTATGTGCGAAGATCGACTAACTAAACGGATTAAGATTTTGACATTTCTGAATTAAATTAAATTATTTTGATTTAAGAAACCAATATATTAGGTGAACATTGATAGAAATTTTGATGGTAATCAAATTATGTAAATAAAATATTACATTCTATGTATTTTGGTAGGTTCAAATAGGTAGGTACCTATGATACATTTACAATTATTACGTACCTGTTGCTTTTAAAAACTATTTAAATGTCACTACAATTATAAACTTTTTTGTTTCTGTCCTCACAACAATAAAACTAATATATTATACATTTGTTTACCTTCATATTGAACAATTATTTATTATTGACAGATCATTTCAACACCCAATCAGAGCCCGTATAACGACTAAAACCATACTGTCGGTGTGCGCATGCGCGCAGATCAATATAAATTCACCCTCAATCTCAATCGCGCCTAAAGAAGTATAACTTCAAAAAGTGAAAAATATTAGATGCTTTTAAACGATAACCTTTTCGATATATTGGCCAATCAGTTTTATTAATTAATAAAAAAGATTGTCACCTACGTTGTAGTTAATTAATTTAAACGAGTCTGTCCAATAAATAACTCCAGAAGCCATCAAATTGACTACATTTAGGTAGTCGTCATATACATATAACAAAGAAAAGGTTTTTTAAATTAAATTGTCAGTAATCTCTATCTTTCAGATAATTCTTTCCGTAATTTAAGTACACTAAAACTAGTATTTATTGGTATTCTTAGGTCAAAGCAATTAACGGACTCAAATATATTCATAAATACAATCATTACAAGGACAATGAAGGAAATATATAAATAAAAATTTATTATTAAAGATAATATCTAAAATTTATGGAAATTTTTTATGGGAATATGAAGACTAAATACACTTCTTTGTGAAATGTTATATCAATAGAGTTTACTTCCGTAAATAAAAATAAATATTATAGAACACTATAAATAACTACTGATTTTGCACGGGAAATACAATCAATCAATTGCCTTCTGCAGTTACTGCACTAAATTTTTTGTGAAATCCTCCTATTTTATTGTATCTTCTTCCAATTTTTTGTGACACCCTCCAATTTTACCTGATACTCTATGTTTTTTGCTGACTCTTATTTTTTATATATTCTTTATTTTATAACTCGAGGAGGACTGGATTGACTTGGCTACTTTCAATTTTAAAATAGTTGTAGAACTCTAAGGAATAAGATCTTTACAATATTCCATCAGATATCAAATTTTATTTTTGACAATATCGAAAATTAATATACAGAAAATATAATAATAGTCTTCCGTTTTATACCGCTCACGTGATTTTGGGACTATAGCAGGGTCGTCTGCTATATCTAGGGACTACGGTATACAAGGAAGGTAACAGGACCAGTGCTACGCTTCAACCGCCTATTATTACCCCTGGTTTTACCCAACCCTATAAACATTTTAAAAATGTCTAGTTGGTCTTGCCGGCGGTAAGATTTGAACTCCGGACCACAGGTACGCGAGCCAAGCACACTACCGCTTAGCTACGTCGGCCACTATATACAGAAAATATGCTTATAATTAATAATAATTTTAAAACATTGTTTACTAAGGCTTTTTATAGATTGTCATTTGTTTCGAGCTTCGGTTTGTATAATCCGTGTATAATATTAATATACACGGATTATACGGAATATGGCAGAAGCTCGAGAAAAAATGACTGTTGTTGAAAAGCCCTTTTACGGCTAATTTTCTAACTTTCCACAAAAAAAAACAAAATAGTTATTTTCCTAACTAGTGCGGAAAGTGATACTTTCACGCGCGAGACTGCCGTTGACATGAACGACGCGATAGCGGAGTTCGGGCAAGCAGTCGAGTGCGGGGAAGACACTTTCCGCATGAGTTAGGAACAATATTTTTTCTAGGGCCGTACGTTTGGAAAAAAGCCACAAAAAATAGAGTTATATCAATTTTTATTTAGGAGTGAAAATACACAAATCAATTCTTTGACAAGGTTGTCAAAACCAAACTTTCAATATAATGGGTTACCACGACGACGATATTGGTTTCCATGACGACTATTTAAAACCATTGTAATTGTCTACTGATTTGACTTTTAAATATTATGTCAAAATATGCCATATTCGAAGGTATTCTACTTTCCCTGCGGGAAAATTTACTTTCACGCACGCCGTGCGGGAAAGTGCAACTTTCGAAAACGAAATGCGTGCTAGAAAGTGGCTGTTTAAGAACGGCCGTAGAAAATAGTATATTGTGCAACAAGTGCAGAAAGGTACTAATTTCTCACGAGTTTGAAAAGTTGCGGTACGAGGACAAGCGAGTGCCGCAATTCAAACGAGTGAGAAATTACCTTTCTGCACGTGTTACACAGTATACTTTTTATACAACCACAGTTTTTGCTAAAAATAAAAATCAAAATCACAATAAACTTTAAACTGTATTTAATTAATACCAAACAATTTAAATTGATTATACCTAAAGAATTACACAGAAATCAGTTAAAATATTAATGCACTGCCTTAATTTGTTTAAATTTAAACTATTTTAAATAATTATTACAAAATAATGTCACATTTGATGTTATATTTATGCAGTCACGGAGTTCCACCAAACCTACTTCATTTGACGTATCTTGTTGAGGTTGCTAAATCATTACTGGTTAATTGATAATTATAAAATGTTTATTAAGAATAAAATTGTAAAAGAAAACAGCTTAACGCCCATAATTTAATTTCTATTCTATAGTTAAATATAATAATTGTCTTATAGGTTATATATTTGTCTAATTTTTAACCATGGATGTAAACAGAATATGACGTTACTCAGAATGAAGTAGTCAACTGTGCAGAATAGTTATTTTCCTAACTAGTGCGGAAAGTGATACTTTCACGCACGAGACTGCGGTTGACCCGAACGACGCGATAGCGGAGTTCGGGCAAGCAGTCGAGTGCGGAGAAGACACTTTCCGCATGAGTTAGGAACAATATTTTTTCTAGGGCCGTACGTTTGGAAAAAGTCACAAAAAATAGAGTTATATCAATTTTTATTTAGGAGTGAAAATAGACAAATTAATTTATTTGACAAGGTTGTCAAAACCAAACTTTCAATGGGTTACCACGACGACGATATTGGTTTCCATGACAACGATTCAAAACCATTGTAATTGTCTACTGATCTGACTTTCAAATATTTTGTCTAAATAATTTTATTTCGTCGAATTATCGCACTAATTTTATTAAAACATGAACGCAATAAGATAAATTTGAAATAAATTATTAAATAATATCTAAATATTAGTTTATTGCATGTATTATAATATATTATAATGCCATATTACAAGGTATTTTACTTTCATTACGCCGTGCGGGAAGTGCAACTTTCGGAAACAAAATGCGTGCCGGAAAGTGGCTTTTTTAGCACGGTCGTAGAAAAAAGAACTTTCCGGCACAGAAACGTCACTTTTCTGCACACTAGTGTCAAATATCTTATACTGTGAGAAAATATCAAGTTTGCTAACATAAAACTGTGCAGGAAAGTGCATTTTGAATAGTGTTTGTAGAAAAAAATATTTTCAACACTTTCTCTGCGATAAAGTTGAAAATTCAAAAATAAAATAAAAATTTTATTTTTAATTCAGTTGCAATGCGAAGGCAAAAGAATCTTACTTTTCAATTAGAATACGGAGCGCAGTCCAGTCCTCTGAATCGCGATTTTCGGCTCTTATTGGAGCCTCATCGGAGAGAACATAGGCTTGTTCTCCATACTCCAATTGATCAGCACCGAGAGCTTTTCCCACCCATCGCAACTGAAGTGAAAATATTAGGTGACTAGCGTCATCTGGCAATTAAAAGATGAAGTTTTCGATCCTAATAACATTATTAATAATATTTAAAAAATATTAAAATATTACTAAAAGATTTTTTAATCGAAAACTTATTGGTCCATTTCCTTGGTAACACCTCCAAGGCTTCTAAAATTTACAAGCCAAATGGATGCTAAAGCGAAGAAGACAAGAGGCAATTCAAAAAACTTACAATTCACGACCCCGTCTGTTCAGCTGGTAAATTCCAACAGAAAATGAACCTAGTTACTCGAAGGAGTAAAAGGCAATATAAAAATAAAATAGAAATTTTATTTTTAATTCAGTTGCAATGCGAAGGCAAAACAATCTTACATTTCAATTAGAATACGGAGCGCAGTCCAGTCCTCTGAATCGCGATTTTCGGCTCTTATTGGAGCCTCATAGGAGAGAACGGTATTACCAAGGAAATGGACCAATAAGTTTTTGATTTAAAAATCTTTTAGTAATATTTTAATATTTTTTAAGTATTATTAATAATGCTATTAGGATCGAAAACTTCATCTTTTAATTGCCAGATGACGCTATGTCACTTAATATTTTCACTTCAGTTGCGATGGGTGGGAAAAGCTCTCGGTGCTGATCAATTAGAGTATGGAGAACAAGCCTACGTTCTCTCCGATGAGGCTCCAATAAGAGCCGAAAATCGCGATTCAGAGGACTGGACTGCGCTCCGTATTTTAATTAAAAAGTAAGATTGTTTTGCCTTCGCATTGCAACTGAATTAAAATTAAATTTTTATTCTATTTTTATATTGGTTTTTACTCCTTCGAGTAACTAGGTTCATTTTCTGTTGGAATTTACCAGCTGAACAGACGGGGTCGTGAATTGTAAGTTTTTGAATTCCCTCTTATCTTCTTCGCTTCAGCATCCATCTGGCTTGCAAATTTTAGAAGCCTTGGAGGTGTTACCAAGGAAATGGACCAATACGTTTTCGATTTAAAAATCTTTTAGTAATATTTTAATATTTTTTAAATATTATTAATAATGCTATTAGGATCGAGAACTTCATCTTTTGAAAATTCAAGTTTGTCCATTAATGCAATACATTTTAATAATTATGTATAAATTTAATGAAACAATTCTAAATACCATATTTAGATCAAACAAAGTACCAAATTAATGGATTTCACGGGAAACGTAAAAAAGTTAGCCACGGCTTTAGTGACGTAAATCTAAAGGAATATAATATAACTGTTTGTATGACAATAAGATTATTGTTTTTAGTATTTGCTTTACAATCTGATCACATTTTCTCACCTTTTAAACCTTCCTTAGACTTCTACAAATGTTTTAAACTCGAAATTAACAAATTCGATTCGGTCATTTTGGAGCTTTTATAAAAAAGATACAGTATAGATACATTATAGATACAGAACTGAAATGGCGGACTAATTACCTCGTTATAAGCGGATCTCGTTATATCAGACAACAATATTATTGAAATATTTTGATGCCTCTTACGTAGTTTATTAGGTGTCGATGGTCGACCTGAACAATGAAACCTCGTACCATCGTAAATTTACCATCCTAAATTGTACCTTTCCTACAATATGCAGGGTCGCGACAAGGCTTTCAAGCGCCCTGGGCAATAGTCCAAGTAATGAAGCTTAAAATAGGACAAAACCTCGCAATTTTTACAGAATGGATCGATTTGCTTGAAAATTTGAGAATAAATAGTGGATAGCTCAAGGATCAAAATCTATATGATGCGGAAAGGCGCTTTGACCATGGGGGTGGTTGCCACCCCATCACGGGGGTGGAAATTTTTTATTATATTTTGACCGCAAAAGTGGGTAAAATCATTCATTCTAAGCAAAAAACGCTCGATTTATTGGCTATCGAAAGTGTTAGTTTTATATCGAAAAAATTAATGTTTTTAATCAGTTTTCTGCTAATAACTCAAAAAGTTTTCGTTTTATCAAAACAACTTTGCTTAACAAAAATGTACCTTTTGAAAAAATAAACAAAACTGTTTTATTCTTATTTTCTTTAAGAACAATAGTAATCGAGCTCTACTTTATTATATGTTAGCTCTTCTTCGTCAAATGCTAAATATTGTAGTTTCAAAGTCAAAAGACGGGAAAACTATGCATTTTTCGAGGATAATTTGTTGAAACTAATTTAAAGTATTTAAACATATCTATCCACAGAAATAAAAAAAAGTCTTTAGCTCAAAAATTAAGTGACTTATAATGAAAAGAATGTCTGTCCCTATTTTTTTCAGTAAAAAAGTGATCAGAATCAACCCCATAATCACCACTCTAATTAAAATTAGTCATTTACCTTATTTTGTCTTGTTTATTTATGTATTATTAATAGATTCTAGAAGTATGACCGGCTTAGAATTATTAGTTTTAAAAAGAATGGAGTTAAAAGCGATTAACGAATTTTTGTAGTTTGGTAAAAAATTCCTTTTTCTTCCGAATAGAAAGATTAGCATTACAGACACGAAAAAATGTTTCAATATTAAATTATAGCTTATTTAATTCCCAAGAACTTGGTTTACAAAAACTTTTTCTACGGCAAAAATTAAGTGAGCTATTGATAATTATAACTTTTAATAACATGCAAAAACCACATTTACCAACCCTTTCAAAGTCACCTCTTTTTGCGACTGAGGATACTAAATGGATTTAATATCAATAGCCTTATAGATCTTGTAAAAACCTACAAAATTCTTTTTTACCAAACTTTCTAAGACAAAAAATAAAAAGTTACGGTTAAAAAATCAGTATATTTTTTTAACAAAAAAAGGAGAAATCTAATTGGAAGCATAATAATGTAAGTTAACGGTGTTTTTAGTCGTTGGCCTTATTTATTCTTCTTTATTTATGTATTATTAATAGATCCCAGAAGTTTGACTGGCTTATAATGATTAGTTTTTAAAAAACTGGAGTTAAAAGCCAATAACGAATTATTGTAGTTTGGTAAAAATGCCATTTTCTTCAGAATATAAAGATTAGCGTCAGAGATACAAAAAATGTTTAAATATTAGATTGTAGGTTATTTAATTCCCAAGAACTTGGTTTGAAAATAGTACATTGTTTACCGGGTAGGAAAAGCTTAACATTCCTGGACGACTGTGAAGATTGCTAAGTCGAGGCGCAAGCCGAGACTTAGCAACACAGAGTCCAGGAATGTGGCTTTTCCTACGAGGTAAACATACTATTTTTCCGCAAATCGTTTAAAATTCGACAGATATTGATTGGTTTAAAAAAAAACGCGATAATTTTATTCAAAAAAACCAATACAGAAGTAAAAACTTCGAGATGTATTCTGGTATAAAATCGTTTATTTAAAAACTATAAAATGTCATCGAATGCAGAACGTTTTCGTTCTAAACAGAACATCTTCAGTGCCTAGAATGAAGTATTTCCACGTTAGATTAAAGCAAAAGGTTAAAAATGTGACTGTTAAAATGAAAAATGTGGGAATACTTACATCCTACCGAGTATTTTGAAACTAGCACACCGTAAATAGTGTTAACATCATCATATATGGTTTACATAATGTAATATGTTAAAATGTTATGACTACAAGTCGATGTTAATGGATAAAGTGGAACACATGCTAAAAGGGTGCCATGGTTCCCTGCTCGAAGATACTAGGTACTTGCCAATTCAATGGGCACAGACCAACTGAGAAATTGTGAAGTGGATATACAATTTGACAAGGGTGACATGACATGACAAGATAAAGCCAATTTTTGGTTAAAGTTTCATTTGATTTTGGATTTTTTAATAAAATGCGAAGGTTTGTCTGCAAAAATAATTTAAATTATTTGAATAATAAAATATACTGTAAAGTTTAAATTAGCAACTCTCTATTCCAGAATAACTTATAGATTCATTAAATTTAATGCAGATATATTACGTGGTTTAAGTTGTGACGTCATCGGATGTGAAATGACGAGATGAAAGTTGAGTTTGTTGAAACAAGGAAATACACTACATAATAAGATAATTAGACTTGCATGGAAAAACAAAGCTAAACAAGCCGAGAAAACCAGAATTTAAGAGTGTTTTTATGTGATGAAATGTTGGTTGCCTAACAAGGCAAGCAGACAACAGGTTGAATGTAAACGGTAGAATATTGCAAGAAAACAGTATATATACAAAAGGTGGCTATTTATTGTGTTAAATTTATTATTATACTATTGTAATGAATAATTATGTCTGTTAAAAGTTGGAAAATAGTTGTTAAAAAATTAAATAACTAAAGATTACTGTTAGTGAGGTAGATATATGTGTGACGGATATGATTGTATATAGTATTGTGAAATGAATGAGAGTATGTAATAATATAATAAAATTAAACTATGTGACCTAAAGTCTAATTCATCTTTATGTAGTTTTGAAAGGACTGAATGAATTGAAAGTAATGTATCTTGATATTCCACCAACGTGGAATAGTGAATAAAATAATTAAAATGAGAGCTACCAATATAGGTCAAATTGTGTGTTGGTGTCAGTATGTAAAGAAGAATCTAAATTGAATGAGTATATGAAATAGAAAAGTATGAGATTGATTTCTATTGGTGATAGTGGAGTGAACAGACTGAACTAAATGAAATATATTTAAGTGCACAAACTTTATGAACGTATGTGATTGTAACTGAAATCAAACAAATGAAAAATGTGAAAAATTTTTTTTAATTTTAAATTGGGATAAATGGATATTGGAAGTTGCCTGATACGAATGGAAATGAAAAGATAGATGAAAAAAGAAGAATAGTGAATGCAATAAAACTTAAATGTTATAATCTGAAAGAAGTTTGACTGAATGGGTCGTAATGGATATAGGTGTGCAGTATCCTATTGTTAAGTGAAGTCTAAGAATCTAAAAAGAAAGAAGTGACAGAATGTTACTAAGTAAGGAAAGTGATATATATGACAGACCAGAGTGATTGGATGTATGGTGTTATTTATTATTGTAAGCGGAGATGAGAAAAAAAAAAAAAAAAAAATGAGTAAGTAACATAACAGGCAACAGGATAAGGGAGTGTGAAGAACATTCCAAAGAGACAATATACCAGACCGATTTAAGGATTAATAATAATAAGAGGCATTTAAATAAATTATGAGAGAAATAATTTTATTCCCAAATAAATGGTGCTTTGAAATTCCTAATAAAATTACTTGGGTTACTATGGAAACGTATTGAGGTTGAATTGTCAAACTTTTTATCATTTATGTAGAACACTAACAACTGTACGGAAATATCATTTTCCACCTACCTCTACCGAAAGTACACTTTTCCGGACCTGATTGTAGGGAGCAAAGTTGTACTTTTCCTCCCTAGGGAGGAAAATATTTTTCCTCCCTAGGGAGGAAAAGTAAAAGTGACGTCATGGTATTTCATTCATGAAATATAACTTATTGACGCCCTGTATAATATCTATTTTCTATTACGAAGTATCTATACATTTTAACGTTTATTTATAAAACATCCTGTATTTTGCAGAATGGTAAAAAACAGTAAATTGTTATTTTGATTTAACAATGTTTACATTAATAATTTGACTTATATTTGACAGTTGACAGTTATATTGTACCTACTTGTTGTTTTAGTTCTAATAAATTTTGTTGGTTAGTTACATAAATAAATTAAGTAAAAATGAAAAAATTACTTGTTATTTGAGGAAGGTGGAAAACCCATATGTATAACATGGGAGTAAAGTGCCTTTTCCTCCCTTGAATGATTACTGCCCTCCGCTACGCGTCGGGCAGTAAACTTCATTCTCGGGAGGAAAAGTTACACTTTCCTCCCTTGTTATACAAATAGCTATTCCTTACAGTAAGGAAATGACATTTCCTTACAGTAAGGAAGTCCTGACTTTTTCTTCAAGAAATTTTGACAGGAATGTCAAAATTTCCTGGCGATTTGCGGAAAAATTTTTTATACGGTAAAAATTGAGTGAGTCTTAAGTGAGTAAGTAATCGAAAAACATTGAATTTTTCGATATAAAACTAACACTTTCTTTAGCGAATAAATCGAAAACTATTAATTTTAGCAAAAAAATGTATAGAATATTTTTTGCTTAGAATGAATGTTTTTATCAACTTTTGCGGTCAAAATATAATAAAACATTTCCACCCCCGAGATGGGGTGGCAACCATCCCCATGGTAAAAGCGCCTTTCGGCATCATATAGATTTTGATCCTTGGACTATCCACTACTTATTCTCAAATTGTCAAGCAAATCGAACCATTCTGTAAAAATTGCGAGGTGTAAAGCTTCGGTTCCTGGACTACAAGTAATTTTAGGCGTCCCTTTCCTCCTTCCTTTGTAAGTAGTTTTTTGTAACTTAGTGAATCGTTATACGGTATACCTACAAACTATTTTTTATGTGTTAGGAAAGTATCATCATCATCATAATCTAACCGTTATCGTCCACTGCTGAACATAGGCCTCCTCTAAGTTTCTCCATGTCTCCCAATCTTGAGCTACCAGCTATCCAGTCCCCGACAGTTCTCTTTACATCGTCACTGCAGCGCGTTGGTGGTCGATATCTGCTTCGTTTATGCGATTGTCCGCCGGCGGTCGCTATTCCAATATTCTTCTAGTCTAGCTGTTGTTCGGTGTTCTAGGCCACATGACCTGCACATCTCCATTTATTCTTTGCTACATGTTCTACTGTGTCTTTGGTTTTTGTCCTTTGCCTGATATTATTTGGTATTCTGTCTCCTTGTGATTCTTAGCATGGCCCTCTGGGTAACCCTTATTTTCTGCTCTTAGATTTCAGCAGCAGTAAAGTAATATTATACTGATTATTTCATTCATACACCGAGAGAACAATTTCTTTTCTCCTAAAACACCGATTTCTTTGAGCAATATTTCTTAAAAGTTAACATATCCTATTAACTTACACATACCGGTTCACATATAAAGAAATGAGTTTTTTAAACACAACTCAATAATTTCTTACAGATAATTTCTTCAATACTAAGAAATGCATTAATGGTTATATTTAATTTTCTTATCCTAAAGTTTTTATTTCTTAAATTGAAAACTACAAATATTTTGCAGTATAAGAAATATAATGTTAAGATAATCCATATTTATATTTGTGAACAAGAAATTTTCTTGCAATCAAATAAATATTTTAAACCACAAGAAATAATTTTTCAGAAATACCCTCTGTAGTAACTGTGGTTATAAAATAAAAACTTTGTCATTAATGCCGAAATCTTACTTGCAAAGAGATTTTCTTCCACAAAAGAATTGCGCAGATTAACTATTTATGATTTAGTCGTCAGTGTTTGTCAAGATGGCGTGATATGTTCATGTTCATATAGATGTATTTTAGATTTATTGGTGTTCTTTAAAAATTAACGGATATTTTGAAGGTACGTACATATATAGGTATTAAATAAAAGTAAATTGAGTAATTTAAGATGTAATAATAATATTGTTGCGTATCCGAATGGTTAAAAAAGAAACATAATAGTATCTTTATATGCTTTTTAGGTATAATGATGGACGCCTCTGAAATAAAGGAGCTTATTATTCTAACTGGGAAATATGCCACAATTTAAAGCTGGGACAGAATGATATAATATATAGCTTCAAAACAATATTAAGAAAGGAGTTATTAACCAACTGCGGGGCCTTCCAGAAATGGTAGAACTTCATACATGTAAGTACCTTTTTAAAAATGTATATATTTATGTATCAACTATAATAGGTTTCTTGATGTATCGTCTTCTCTAAAAATATACAATACAACGCTATATCAAACATGTCGGGTGCAACGCTGAGGATGTTTTCTGTTAATTTATTTGACATAAAGAAATCAGTTAGTCTAAAAGAAATATATGTTTATGGTTAAGAAATGTTATTGCCGAAAACCGTGAATTAGATAATATGTATTAAATGACTTAGATGTAAACTAATAATACTCTCCCGTAATAAAATTTCTTAATGATTAGGTATGCTGTCTCTTTTAGATTATAAAAATTAAGAAAATTACAATATTATTATGTCTGCTTCAATGTTTTACATTGGTTATATTTCCCTCTTGTTTTAGCTAAACAATGTTTATTGTGAGACTTAATATTATACAGATAAATAATTAATATTTCATTAACAAAAAGAAAAAAATTAACAAAGATGTGTAGGTTAAATAATGGCATGTTTGAACTAAATATGATTGATTATTATTAGTATTAATAGTTCTTATGTGGGGCCGTGTGTTTGTTTTTTTTGTATTTCCTAAATTTGTCAAAATAAATATCTATATAAAAGAGGCAGAATGTTTATATTCCCTTCAGAGTTGTGACTGCATAATCTTCACTGATGATGCATAAGGATGCTGAAATAGTTGCTATATGGAGATGGTAGTCCAACTCTGAATCGAATATAAACAAAACCTGCCTTGAACCCTTTTTAATAAATATCTATATCTTTATAAAATTTTTTTATTAAAGTAAGTTTACTCTTTCTACATAACGATTTTGTTTTAGTGAATTGCTGATATACAAAGTGCTATTAACAAAAGAAAGAAAATTTGAGGAAGTTGGATTTGCCTCTCCATCCTTTTATTGTTGTGTAGAAGCCAGTGGTTTAAGAGTGGAGAAAATATTTGTATGTAATAATAACGTTTTATATCTTGTTTTATTAATAAATAATGATTTTACCTTAACACAATGATTTATTTCGCCGTATGTAATATCACTTTATTTTCAAGAAATATTAACTTAACTCTAAATATACGTTTATCTCTGCGAAATATATTTCTTGACATTAAATACATTAATTATTAATAGTAGAATAATAATATTCCTTACTAAGAAATATTATTGCTCAGAAAGAATAGTTTTGTAATGTGTAGAAAATATATTTTTATGACTAATAAAATTAATTAACATCAAGTGTAATTTCTTTCTGATAAATGGGTTTGAAGTTTGCCAGAAAGTGATAGTTCAATCATGTTTAAGATATATTTCTTTGGCTATAGTAGAATTTATTTGAAATATTTTAGAAAATTATATCTTACATACAAAGATATATTTCTTAGGCAATATGCCAAGTCGATCTTTTTTAAATATTAATAAAGTTTCTTTATGTCAAGAATTTTTTTCTCTCGGTGTAGGAGATTCTGACCAATAGAATAAAAATTAAACTGATAAGTTTTGATAATTTCCCGTCGTCAAGTATATTACGTCAGATGCCCTTCGTTGTTATGAAAAAATACATTCAGTGGCATTAATGACAATTAATGTTTTAAAAATTATAAAAGTGATGACTTTCAACCCTCCAATATTTATAACAACTGTGTGTTTAATTGTACTAATTTGTACTTACATAAATAAATTACAATAAAATTTTGGTTTTGAACAGTTTTATTCATGAAATAATCGCAACAAATTGCACTCGATTTCTAAAATTAATATAGAATTTTAGAGCTCTTGTGCTATTACTACTGATAAGTTATTATGAATACTATAAATATTTACAAAAAACAACGATTACATTATCAGGGAACAAATAAATTTATAATTATTATTACTATAGTTTATTTGCTCATGGTTTTTGCCTTGTATATTAAAGAACCGCTTGGATTGACATGAAATTTGGCATACGCATAGCTTATTCATAACAAAGAAAACAAATGATATTGTGTCGTCGGGGATGAAAAAATATACGTTAAAATTAATTCCGGAATTGGATAAACTGACCAATTCTAAGCACCTTTTGTTCCATATACAGTTTTTTCACTAAGTCAATATTTTTTGAGTTATTTGCGAGTGAATTTGTTCATTTTTCAACATAAAACCACGGTTTTAGACGTTTTTTTTTCGCAAATAACAAAAAGTGTATAATTTATTGAAAAAATGTTCTTAGCAAAATATAGGATATAAATAAATTAAAACAACTTATGCACGCATAAACTCGGTAGATCTAGTAGAGGAAGAGTTGTAGCTCGAGAAAAGTGGGTTCTTATTCGTCAAATTCCAAATCAAACGGTTATTTCAACGTGAAATAACCAAAAAATGAAGCACTTTTCGGGCAAAATTCGTAATACTTTTTTTAAAGTCTTTAGAAAAAGCTTTATTTTTGTTTGTTAAAAAAGTTTATAGCAGAAAAAGTAAGCCAATAACGCTGAAAATAAAGTTGGTACTTTTTTTTGGTCAAAAACATCGTAAAAATCTCCGCTTAATTAGCATCCCCAATGAAATTAATCGTTACAGCTTTAAAATTTACTTCACTTATGTATATTTATATGATCTGGAAGTTTCACCATTTCAAAGTGCTTATTTTTGAAAAAATTGGTTTTAAATTAAAAAAATAACTTGAAATTTTGAAGGAAATGCATTTTTTTCAAAATTTTCCCAAGAATATATTTTCGATAAAATACATACTTTATGAGTTATTTGCGAAAAACCGTCTAAAAACGTGTTTTTTTTGTTGAAAAATAAACATTATTCACTCGAAAATAACTCGAAAAGTAGATATTGACTTGGGAACGTGGTACTTCCTAGGGCAAAAGCACACGTCGACACAATAATCTTTGAAATGTTGGCTATGTGTATGCCAAATTTCATGTTAATCCAAGCTGTTCTTTAAAATTCAGAGGTTTTGTAATATTTTACCGTGAGTGAATGGAGTAATAGCAGTTCATTGAGAGAAATAACGGTTCGTACACTTTGGGGATCAAAGTAATAATAACTGCTATTTTTATATCTACATACGATTGGTAAATTTCAATTTTACAACATAATAAAATATTATTAATAATTCTGGTAATTTCGGTATTGTAAATTTTTTTTATTAGGCACCTACCGGCGCCTTTTTGGTTCGGCGCCGGGGGCATCGCCCCTCTCCGCCCTTATGGCCCTGACAATATGTATTCAATATCGGTCGATAGATAAACAGAAATAAGTTTATTGCAGGCGGTATTTATTACACCACTGGCCTCGATAATAAATCATATGTTGGGAATTTCTATATACTAGCAGTTGGGGTATCTATTTATAGCCATTACTTCGCTAAAAACGAGTAAAAAAACATATTCTTAGGTTTCATTTTTCCTCGTTATAACCAATTATGCCTCGTTATAGAGGTGTTACAGTTCAATAGGAATTTCATGGGACATCTAGCGTACCTCGATATAATATCCGTGTTCGTTATAGAGTCCACTGTATAACAAAATGAAATTACGTTTATTAAACGTCATTCAATGTTTTATATCGAAACCTGACATCGAAAAATACATGCATAGCCTAATAAAACTAAATTATACAATCGTCTCAGAATTTTTTAAAATAATCTTTTTTTGAGGACGATTTCCGAAGTGGAAATCGAAACGTAAAATGTAGTTTTCATTACTTTCATCAATAACAGCCTAATTCCATATAAACATAATACATACTTTATTGTCATGGGAGATTTTAATGCGAATATTGGTGAATTAGAGCAGAAAGTTAGCACAGGTTAGCACTATTGTCTGAGAATACGAAATGAAGGAGGAGATATGTTGGCATCTTCCAAATTACTTCCAAAGCCAACAAAAAGATAATGAATTCAACCGGAAGAAATCCGGAAAAACATACTACCCTATCTTATATAAGAAAGTCTACCTTTTTGCTGTTGCAATCAGATTGATATTATCTTTAAATTATTCATAATTTAATAATAAATTTTATATAGAAATTAATGGTAATAATCACTAATTAATATTTCTATATAATTACTCGAAACTTATCATTTACTCTTTGTAAAATAAAAATTTCACCTTCTTTTCACGCATACATACGAGTATGTTTATTATTAAAGAAATATAAACCTTAACATACATAGAGCTATTAGTAAGCAATAAAATCATAATAATTGCAAAACGTTTCTTATAAAATACCTACATTTTGCTGATTTAGTCATTCAATTGAGAGAAATTGGTTGCGAAAAGAATGAGGAATCGTTTTTTAAACCTTGAGATCACATGCGTCAGAATTGCAGAATGTTACTAAATGTTAGGTCACTTAGAAGAATGTATTATTACCTGCTTAGGGATGATACGGTTACACAATAAATACTATGTCACAGGATGTATGCAATACGATGAAAGGACACCGCACAAATCTTATGAAAAATATAATGTCATTCAAATGAAAAATAAATTATATGAATAGATTGGTCTCAAAATTACAATCATTTTATATTATTGCGCCAACTCTGAATATTGATTAATGAAGGCGTAAATTGGTATTAAAATTTATCGAAATCACATTTTTTGGTCCATAAAACTGTCATCCATATTATATATTTGGGAATAAAACTAACTAGTACAGAACGAAACGAAGAGAATATTAAAGAAAGGATAGTAAAGGGAAAACACGTGATAGGATCTCTCAATTCGGTAATGTGTCAAAAAATATAAGAACAGAAAATAAGAAACGAGTTTACAACACAATATGAAAACCAGTGTTAACTTATGGAGCTGAAGTCTGGAAATTAACCAACAACTGCAAAGATAAATTACATACTGGATTTTTGGAGAAGGTCAGCAAGAAGATCTAGACTAGAACACAAAAGAAACAACGACTTTAGACAACAAATGGAAGTAGAAAGAACAATCATAGATGATATCGAGAGACAACAGCTAGTATGGTACGGACACGTAAGAATGGAGAATGGAGGAAATTAGAATCCCCAAAAAAGTGTTAGAATGGACCGTCACAAAAAAACGAAAACAAGGAAGACCAACCAGCAACTACAGTAGAACCCCGCAGATCCGAACTACATAATTGGGGGGACAGCCTGTTCGGATTCCGAAAAGTTCGGATTATCCGAAAATTAGCCTAACTAATAATCCAAAGTTTTCGTTGTCGTTGATTTTGAGTCGTTGCACCTGTCTCACTTTTTATCTCTTCCACCCATCTCAGATTGATGTCACTGATGCAGAGCCAGTGTCATTATTGTGTTTACTCGCTTATTCGCTGGCTAGATTTACAATTTAAAGAAGCTCCATTTTTCCACTCTCCATTACAAGATGACCTCCTAGAAGTCGTACAACAACAGGGTGAGAAAACGAAGAACAAAGTGTAAATACAGAATGAATTGAAGCAGACGACAATGGGCACCAAGAACTTACGGATGAAGACATTGTAGACTTGGTTCAACCTCAAGGCAACCCTAATGAAGATGAAGAAAGCGAGGAAAAAGTTTGTCTACCATATCGAGTGTCACACTAGATGCCACTAAAGCTCTGGGTGTGGCTCTACGTTACGTGGAGCAGAACTCTGCTGCGTTACCGGTCGATGTAATGTGTATGCGTAAATGGTTTAATATCGCTGCGTCAATTCGCTATACCTCCATGCGTTAAAAGAAAGTGACCGAGTCAAAGACCTATTAATCCTAGATTGTTCAATTTTCTGGTTTTACTCTGTATAATAAACATGTTTTTAAGTTTTTGTCTTGAATTTTTTAATTTTTTTTAATTTTCTGTTGGTTCGGATTAGCGGGAATCGGATTTGCGGGGTTCTACTGTACATGTATAAAGGCCATCTCCAAGGCGATGTCGGAAAGAAATTTAAGAGAGGAAAATTGCCACAATAGAAAGGAATGGTGATTAGGAACGGAAAGGCGTAGAACGCTATAAAACCGATATAATATAATATATATTGTCATTCATAAATACTATTCGTCTCATCGTCTAGTTGCTATTGAAAAGAGATCATTCAACGTGAACTAAGCGGATTAGAGGAACTATATACTTTTGTGCGCCTGGCCAAATTATACCTATTTTATTATCTATAAGCCTCTGCCTTAAAGATTTATGAATTGGCGATTCCGAAAATCTTTTTCTCTATTTGACTCATTTAAATTCCCATTTGATTTTAGATTTATGTATACCAATTTACGCCGTTGTTCTCAAAATTCAGAGTTGGCGCAATAATGTGAAATGATTGTAATTTCGAGACCAACCTAATCATGTAAATTTTATTTCATTTGAGTGATATTATATTTTCCATAAGTTGTTTGAAGTGTCCTTTTATTAATGTATAAACATTTTCAGTTTCTTTGCAACACGAAAATGCAGCAGCTGCATAACACTCTGGTTAAATCGGAGAGTGCAGGAAGAGCCTATACCGGTTTCGGAGGTCTTTTACCCATCATCAGTAGTCCCATATCCTCTTCTCTCCGATTTCTCCAGGTATCACACTTTGGGCCCTTCCGAATTGCAAAGAAAGAAATGTATCGGATGAACTAGAGCCATCTACCGAAAAACAAAGTAAGTTATCAATCGAAGTAGCACAGAAAACGACAATAAATATCGTTCCCATACCACCAGATTGACAACAGGGGGAATACTTTCTTTGGTTACACCTTCTGAGATTTTCAAAATTTATAAATCAAACAGGATACCGAGGAAATTAAGATGAGAGAATGTTAAATAATTCACAACTCATATGCTCAGCGTGGTAAAAGTTCCAACAAGAAAGATTCTTTAATACTCCTACAAAAGAGTAAATGAATTAAAAATATATAAACATTTTCAATTTCTTTGCAACACGAAAATGCAGCAGCTGCATGATTCTTCTTCTTAACGTGCCCTATCAAGTCCCCTTGACGTTGGCGATTAACATGGCGAAACTGTCTCTGTCTCGAGCTATTCTAAATAGGTGTTCTGCTTTCTTTATTCCTGTCCACTCCCGGATATTCTTCAACCAAGAGGCCTGTTTTCTACCAATTCCTCTGCGTCCTTCGATTTTACCCATCATAATAAGTTGAAGAATATTATACCGGTCTCCCCTTACTACGTGTCCAAAATAGGCCATCTTTCTATATTTGATGTTATCATTTGCTCTCTTAAGGACTGCCACATTTGTCAGCATAGCCGTCCACGATAATGATACTCTGGTTAAATCGGAGAGTGCAGGAAGAGTCTATACTAGTCTGTGCTACTTCGATTGATAACTTACTTTGTTTTTCGGTAGATGGCTCTAGTTCATCTGTGACATTTCTTTCTTTGCAATTTGGAAAGGCCCAAAGTGTGATACCTGGAGAAATCGGAGAAAAGAGGATATGGGACTACTGATGAGGGGGAAAAGACCTCCGAAACCGGTATAGACTCTTCCTGCACTCTCCGATTTAACCAGACTATTATGAAGCTGCTGAATTTTCCTTTTGCAAAGAAATTGAAAATTTTTATACATTTTTAATTCATTTAGTCTTTTGTAGGAGTATTAAGGAATCTTTCTTGTTGGAACTTTTACCACGCTGAGCAGATGAGTTGTGAATTATTTAAAATTCTCTCATCTTAATTTCCTCGGCATCCTGTATGATTTATAAATTTTGAAAATCTCAGGAGGTGTAACCAAAGAAAGTATTCCACCTGTTGTCAATCTGATGGTATGGGAACGATATTTATTGTCGTTTTCTGTGCTACTTCGATTTATCACTTACTTTGTCCTTTTATTATTTACATTAAATACCGAAGGAAAATAATATTAGATAATTATTACAGGATTCGATACAACTGAATTTTATAGAGTTTACCTAAATGAATTACTGTAATATACGCAAGACTGCATATAGTCCAGAGAAATAAGATTTTTCTCGAGACACATCCCCCTCCAGGCCGAAACCAAATTTTTTGAGTAGTATGGACATCTATATTATTAACCTATATGTTTGCTGCAGCCGATTTTGATGATATACATAGTTATAAACAAATGAAGATCAAAAAACGCTAAATTTTCGCTTTTTTCGTCTCTTACCAAAAAGTTAAGCACTTTAAACAAATTTGAGTGTAAGAAACTCATAAATCGTATAAAAAACTTCAATATGGCGTTCGCTGAATATGTCCATCCTTACTGGTTGCTTAGAAAATTTCAAAAAAATTCATAAATTTTGAGTTTTTAAAAATATTCATAACTTATGTAAAAATTAACTTAGAACCTTCTTATTACACGGAATGCTGATACTTCTTGTACTTAAATTATATTTTAAATTTCAAAGCAATTGGTCAAATAGTTTAAAAGTTATTTAATTTGTTTATCCCAAATTCATTTTTTTTGCAACACTACAAGTCAGAAAATTATGAGGCTACAATCATACTTCGGATAGTTTATGAAAGAAGAACATTTATACTATTACCATTATTAAAAATAAATGACAAAAAATAATTTTAAACAGTGTAAAATTATTTTGAAAAAACATGTCAATTTTTTGCTTACTTATAAACAATTAGAATAACTTTTTAACCGTTACCTGTAGAAAAATTATTTTTTCATATTTAGAAAGACTGAATTTTTATACACATTTAGAAAGAAAAACAGCTGTCCTAGGACAATTAGGGACAAAGTTAGCCCCCCCCCCCATTTATTTAATTCACATGTTTTTGAAAAATAATTTTGCAATATTTATAATTATTTTTTGTAATTTTTTTTTAATTAAATTAATACTGTAAATTTCCTCCTTCCATAAACTATCCAAAGTATTACTGTAGCTTCATCATTTTCTGACTTACAGTGTTGCAAAAAAAATAAATTTGGGATAAACAAATTAAATAACTTTTAAAATATTTGACCAATTTCTTCGAAATTTAGGGTATAAATTAAGCACCATAAGTCTCAGCATTCCGTGTAATTAGAAGGTTCTAAGTTAATTTTTACATAAGTTATAAATATTTATAAAAACTCAAAATTTATGATTTATTTTGCAATTTTCTAAGCAACCAATAAGGATAGACATATTCAGCAAACGCCATATTAAAGTTTTTTTATGCGATTTATAAGCTTCTTACTCTCAAATTTGTTTAAAATTTACCGTTTTTTGATCTTCATTTGTTTATAACTATGTATATCATCAAAATCGGCTGCAGGAAATATATAGGTTATTATTATAGATGTCCATATTACTCAAAAAATTTGGTTTCGGCCTGGAGGGGGTTGTGTCACCAACAGGCTATTTAATTTCCTTATTTCTCTGAACTAATAATGACGTACATCATATTTGTGAACATAGCTTTACGTATCTGTGTACCGTCGTGTTATGGGTATGCGAATGGTTTGCAAAAGTTTTGGTTTTTCCGAATGGTTTGGATATCGCTGAATCAATTGGTTACTCCACTATTAGTCCAACTAATGAAGCTTAAAATAGGAGAAAACCTCGCAATTTTTACAGAATGGAACGATTTGCTTAAAGATTTGAGAATAAGTAGTGGATAGTCCAAGGACAAAATCTATAAGATGCCGAAAGGCGCTTTTACCATGGGGGTGGTTGCCACCTCATACCGGGGGTGGAAATTTTTAATTAATTTTTACCTCAAGAGGTGGTAAAAACATTCATTTTAAGCAAAAACGTTCTATACATTTTTTTGATAAAATTAATAATTTTCGATTTATTCGCTATCGAAAGTGTTAGTTTTATATCGAAAAAATCAATGTTTTAAATCAGTTTTCTGCTAATAACTCAAAAAGTTTTTGTTTTATCAAAACAACTTTACTTAACAAAAATGTACCTTTTGAAAAAATAAAAAAAACCGTTTTTTATTTTCTTTAAGACCAATAGTAATCGAGCTATACTTTATTATATGTTGGCTCTTCTTCGTCAAATGCTAAATATTGTAGTTTCAAAGTCAAAGGAAGGGAAAACTATATATTTTTCGAGGATAACCTTTTAAAACTAATTTAAAGTATTTAAAAATATGTATATAAATAAATAAGAAAAATTTCTAGCGAAATAAATTAAGTGACATAGTGAAAAGAATGTCAGTCCCTATTTTTTTCAGCAAAAAAGGGATCGTAAACAACCCCTAATCACCACCCTAATTAAAATTTGTCATTGACCTGATTGGTTTTCCTGATTTATGTATTATTAATAGGTTCTAGAAGTTTTATCGGCTTAGAATGATTAGTTTTTAAACAAATGGAATTAAAAGGGAATAACGAGGTTTTGTAGTTTGGTAAAGAATGCCTTTTCTTCAGAATAGAAAGATTAGCATCAGAGATACGAAAAAATATTTCAATATGAAATTGTAGCTTATTTAATTCCCAAGAATTTGATTTGGAAAAAATTTTTTTACTGCAAAAATTGAGGGAGCTATTGTCAATTAAACTTTTAATATCATGCAAAAACCACATTTACCAACCCTTTCAATGTCACCTCTTTTTGTGACTGAGAATTTTAAAACGAATTATAGTCCAAGCTGTGGGTGAAAAATAGGTCGATTTCAGCATATAATTCAGGAATTTTTGAAACCTATCAGGTGTTGTAAAGGACGATGCCAGGAATAACTTATACTAAAATGTAACCAAAAATTGTGTGCGGTTTTTTATTTATGACGATTTTCATTTGTTAAATTTGCAATTTTTAAAGATTTTTAATTTTGCAGCTTAGGATATTCATTTTAGAGAAAAATTTTTAAATAGAAAATTGTAGTAAATTAAAAAACCTACAATTTGAGCTATGACAAAGTTAATTTCGTTAATAAATTATTGCAAAACAGACTGCCAAAGTCCAAAATGGCCGTTTTTTTCAATTGCCTTATTTATTGTAAAAATAACTTTTATGCATTTTTTAAGGCTCTAGAGTGAAGATCTTTCAATACTTAATATAAAAAAATTTGTAGTGCGCGATTGGTGAACTGGTTGCTTAGATATTATAATTGGTTTATTACAAGAGGTAAAATGTCCAAGGCTATAACTTAAAAAAAAATCGTACAGAGTTAATCCAAGATCCACTCTCCTTCTAAAGACTTATATTTTCATATTCTGATATAAATAAATGCGTATAACATTTTTCAACCTCATATCTCGGGTTTGAAAATAAAGGGGCAAATTTCGTTATAAACATTTAGAACTGAAGCCGCCCTTGTACATCCTATAAGTTTCTAACTTACAGGTTATTATTGCTGAAGACAAAAGAAAGATTCAAAACCAAATAAAAATTTTCTACGATCAACTGAAGCCAAGATAATTGTTTTTGTTTTCTTAAATCGTGGTGACTTTATTTATAACAATCAAGAAATTATTTCACAGTCATTGACTAAAGAAATACTTATATTATCTTAAAATAAAAATTATTTTAACCGAAAATTACATTTAATTATTAAAAATGATTTTTAAAGTCTAGTGGAGATTTATTTTTGGTTACGACTGTGATTTATTGTGTCGGTTGCCCTTAGCAACAGCTAGCAACTTATATTGTATCACGGTTTTTGCTTTAAATTTTAAAGCACCGCTTGGATTGACAATTTGGATTGATTCTTTTACCTAAAAAAATACATTTTCACTTATAAAATAGATGCCGACATGAATAAGTTATACCCTTTTACCAAGCCATAAACATTGAAGATGTTATTTAAAAAAGAATACCAAGAAGCATCAAATATATTTTTAATTCCGCCTAAAATGCAAAAAATCAGCGCCTACTACAGTCTACCAACCTTGACACTCTAAATCCCATAAACCACAAATTGATATATTCAGATAAATATGTCCAATAACCATATAAATTCGTGCTCTACTAATGAGATTATTAGTGATCCATTAATTTTAAAAAAAGATAAGATTACGTAACAACATCTTAAAATTGAAAAATTTAAATTTTAAATTTGTTTGTATCATCAGATTTGCCATTATGGACACAAAAATATGTTAACTGTGTTAAAGGAATTTCAGATGAGAATAATGTGTGTTAAGGACAGATAATTCTTGAGTTAAAACCATTGTATACCATTAGTGACAACCAAAAAAATTGTAATAAAAACAGCATAATATCAGCAAAAAATATATTGACCAGGATCTGTGAAAAACTGACTGCATTTTTACGTGAGAAGTGGTATAGTTTATCCCAAATCCTTTGTTCAGTGCGCAGTGGCGTACTGAGCATGGTTCCGCGCGTTCAGCGGAACCAGGGCCCGGGCCCCGCAGGGACCCACTCTTATACGCTGTTTATTTCTTTTTTTTTTTATAATTTGCACTACACAAGTACACACTAGCAAATGTAACTGCTTAATACATTTTTATTTTGTTGTAGGTAATTATAAATAAAAATGAATAATACCTATTTATCAAATAATTTGAAAACAAAATTGATTAAGAAACATAGGGAACGCTTTTGTCAGGTTCTGTACTCTTTTTACTTGCTTAAGCCTAAGCCCTGGTTTCAACATTTGTTTAAAGAATAAGCGCCTATACCTACTAACCCAAACACTTGTGTCTATATCAGCGCAATCCATGAATAGTTGTTGTAAACCACAAAGTTGTAGAAATTTGGAAACTGAAATATTCAATGTAAGTTTTATACGTGGGGTTATTAAAATAACCCCAAGACAATAAATTAGACGATCGATGCCCCTTTTGTTCGTATTTGTAGCACCTTCATTCTTCAACTTTTACCTACTTTTAGGTAATTCTTATAAAATAACTGAAATTAAATTCTAAATATAGACAAAAATGAGGACAACCGAACTTACAGGTACATATCAGAACTTGCGCCCTTCATGTGTGGAAGCAGTCACTGCAGTTAGTAAGTTTAATCAGTACAGTTACAGTTTGAAATATCTAAGAGCTAAGGCAGTGATCTAAGGCTGTGGTGTCCAATACACGCTGTACGGCGTCTATTGGATACCACCGGCTATCTTATTACCACCAGCTTATTACCGAGGGCGAAAGTTCCTTAGAATAAATAAAAAGTTTCTTTCGAATGAGATATGTCAAATTAAAAATCACACTCAATTTTCTATTTTTATTTTCACCCCTTTAACTTATTAAAATAAACCTTATAGAAGTTTTCAGGGACTTTCGACACACGGTAATAACGTAATATTTTATTCTGCGTTTAAATTAAAAAAAAGCTATTAGTTTTCTCAGGATTCGAAAAAAATGAATGCATTTAAAATACATTGAAGCCGAAATTCGCCTCTATCCCTAAGTGTTGGTGAAAATTGCTTTATTAATTTCTTTTTAAGAAAATTTCGTCGTTTGATTAAATATATCTACCCCACCGTTCACCAAGGTATTATTTTTGCTATTTTTTATTTAAGCGTATTATCTCCCTACTCCTAGAGATTTGTTTGTAATTATTTAACTTATTTTTAAATGTATCATACATATTATGTACAATTTGAGAATCTATTTTTTCTATGGATGCTAAACAATGTGCAACTTCTCTCACTACTTACATACATTCAAAACGAACAATTTCCCAGGCAGTGAGAAAAGTCGGCCATTGCAGTGAGAAATATTTTTTCTCACGGGTTCACTGCCGGTTTACATACATATGATCACCATTTCCATGATAACATGCACAATACAAACACAATTATTTTTGTCAAAAAAATGTGTTGACACTTGTCAAAACTTATTAAAAATTACCTTTTATAAGAATGTTCAATTGTGAATTATAATTTAAATAAATAAATTATATAAATATTAAGAATATTAAATACCTATGTGTATATGTGTATTTTATTTCAATTTAGGCATATAATATACCTAAAAGCACCTAAATTATTTAATTTTGAAGTTTAAACTCTTGACAAAAATGCATCCATAGAAAAAGTACAGTGTACAACACGAGAGAAAATGACATATTTCTCTCTCGCTTGATTTGCGCAACAAACTTCTGCGCTCGTGAGAAATATGTCTTTTTTCTCTCTTGTTGTACAATATACTATTGTTGATACAAATTGCATCTAATGTTCATTTTTTAAAAGCTGTTTTCCGATATTCAGGTTTTTAACTATGACTGGACAGGCCTGGATCCCGGCATTAATTGTGGAACAGGTTACAGGTTTCGAACGTAAGAGTACGAAAATGTCCCATGTATTTTGTCGGACAGAACTTCCAATTGATTTGGTACCCTTTCATTAAACTTTCATGCAAAAATCAGACTGCTATCTTGCTATCTATCACCAACATAATTCCTGCCATTTGACATGTTCTACGTATCGGACTTATTAAAATGCCTAACATATTTGTCGGACAAACATTTTTTTCATATATTGTACAAAGTTTGCTATTGAATGAACTTAAAAACAACCTGTTAGTTTTCACAATCATAAACGTGTCAGGATGACAAGTTCCACAATTAAAATCGCGTTCTACAATTAAAACTTACCCTGTTTCAGTGTTCCCATATATCAAAGTTTGTCCGAATAGACAAAGCCGTTAATCTATTAATAAATTTTCAGCTTGCTATTAATAAACGTTTTTTTGGTACGCGGGATCCAGGCCTTAGATGTAGAAAATTTTTGAGTTTCATTATTTAGGTATAAAAACGGTTGGAGTAAAGTGATCAGTCATGTAAGTATGAAAAACGATAGGATTAATATTATTTTACTGTTTTAAATTATCCTGAGTTTTTATACATATGTTGATTTATATTTTTAATATTTTTTATTAAACACTTTTGATATACAATGTGTGTTTTTATTGGGAGGGGCCCGCATTCCACCTGGAACCCGGGCCCGCTGATCTATCAGTACGCTACTGTCAGTGCGTCATTAATTTTGACGTCATATAAAATTTTAAGAATCTCGCGAATCACTGCATGACATTTTAGTTAAATCTGACAGTTGTCAGAATATTTATATTTATGTTTATATAAATATCAATATTTATATAAATATTTGCCAGAATATTATTATTTAAAATATTTTAAAAAATAAATAAATAAATATAGAATACAATTTCACTATACAATGTCCAAATATACCAATGACATAAAATGTTTATATTTACGTTGTTGAGAAATTTGTAACCTATAATTACAATTATTCTCATTTTATCTCTTAACATTGTGAATCACGATAAATTACTTTTGTTTCAAATTAACTTTATTCGCATCATAGATTGGTTACCTATTTAGAGTATTGTAATTGTCAACCAATTATACATTTATAAGTATAAGCTGCTTTAATCTGGAAATAACCGTCAACGAATTCATAATTTTCGAATTTCTATGTTAGTCCATTAAAATGTTACATTTTTTAGGCCGTACCTTGCATTTCTTAGAGGAGTCAATTTTATTTCTTTAATGTATAGGGGGGATCAGTAGAAGCTAAAGTTCAAGTTTTTGGAGTCGCCATCCTTGTCCCCCGGTCGCCATCTTGGAAATGGGTGCAAAGGAGTTTCGCGCTATATCTCGTAAACTATCAACCCTACGGAAAATCTAATTAAACATAAAATGTAGCAAATTAAATTTTACACAATTTTGTTTCTATTACTTTTTATCGTCAAGTGACCAACAAAAAAGATATAACCAAAAATATTTAAATTTTTTTTAACAAGTTTCCTTTTGGATATTATAACTTTTTTTCAGTTCATTTTAAAATAAAATAACATTACAGCAATTTTGTAGAGGGTTTTTCAGCGAACAATTTCCACTATAAAGTTGTTTAATTCTATTTATTTATATAGGTTTTACAGCGCTCCAAACTTGACCAGATTCTGGAATGCTTATAGGGATACAATAAAAACAAAAGTTAGGCTTACTTTTCTATCTATATATATTTTTTATTCATACAATTTATTATGATTTTAACATTCCTATGCTATTATTAATCTGTTTTTGACCTTTCTTCCCACTATAAAACTTATAACTCTAAGCACATATAGAAAAGGCCCAAGAAGTTGTTTGAGGACAAATTCGCCGCTTCAGAAGAAGAATGACGCAACCGCAAAGTATGATAAAAATTAGCCATTCACCACACCGTGGTCAGGATCTCGAGATATAATCGTTTTTTGGGGTGTGCTGCTTGTATATGAAGTAACATAACTTTTTACCTATTATATATTTTGACTTAAAATTTTCCAAAAAACTTCTTCATGAACTATATTTTATTGTTGTGTTGGTTAAAATTATAAACTAAAAAGTTTGTCACTCAACTTTTTTAAGTAAACATAAAACTAACGAAATATGATGACAAAATGTTAATAAATCAAGAACTCCTTTTTTAATGTGTTTAAACATTTTGGACAAATTTCATTGTTATCTACATACTGCAGAGATGGCACAGTAAAATTTTTAAAAGTAAATATTTACAGCGACCAAAGATACAGCGAGGTAAATTTGAAAAATCATCAAAATTGATTTTTGTCATTTTTGTATAAAATTTATTTTTTTAACATGTTCCACCAACTTTAGATAAAAATAAACTTCATATTCGGATTCAGCGACCTCGAAAATATAAAAATAGACCAATATTGATCAGTCACCTTAAATTTGCTTTTCGTGGTTGGCATAACGGTTAATGCCGCTCGTCTAATATACAGGGTGTTTCACTAATAATTGTCCATATAGTAACTGGAGAAACCTTAGCACAAAATACGAAGATTTAACCTAAAACACTTAAATAAAATATGGTTTCTTACTGAGTTACAGGGTGTTTTATCTAAAAATTTAAACATTATTTTTGCTCAGCATTTAAAAACTGTTTGACATATCCTTTTCATACTTGGCAGAAAGTGCGACTACTAGACACCCTACTAAATTGTGATAAACAAACGTTTCTAGCTACTACCAGAGGCGTACGACAGGGGATGGTGAATGGTTGACCCTTCTCAAATTCTACGCCACTGGAGGAATTACTATTTTAGTGCCATTCTTAGATTCTCCAATACTTTCTACGCAAATAATATACTCTTCATTGATAACGATAAAGTCATTAGTTTTCGAGATATTTGAAGTTAAATATGAAACGGCACAGTTATTTTGATTAATTTAGGATATGATTCATATGATTAAAATTTAAAAATTATTTGTACCCAGTACTTTAAAACTATTTGGCGGATCCTTATCATACTTGGTAGAAAGTGTAGGTACTGTACATCCTACTAAATTAAGGCAAATAAATGTTTCGAGCTACTACCAGAGGCGTACGACAGGGGATAGTGGCTGGTTGACCCTTCCCAAATTCTAAGCCACTGACGAAATTGCTATTTTAGTGTAATTTTTTGATTTTGCAATACTTTTTATGTAAATAATATACTCTTCATTCGTAACACTAAAATGATTAGTTTTCGAGATATTTGAAAATAAAAATGAAGCAACACAATACATTAATCAAAATAACCGTGTCGTTTCATTTTTAACTTCAAAGATCTCAAAAACTAATCATTTTATCGTTACGAATGAAGAGTATATTATTTACATAAAAAGTATTGCAAAATCAAAAAATTACACTAAAATAGCAATTCCGCCAGTGGCGTAGAATTTGGAAAGGGTCAACCATTCACTTTCCCCCGTCGTGCGCCTCTGGTAATAGCCACAAACCTTTGTTTAACATAATTTAGTAGCTTGTACAGTACCTATACTTCCTGCCAAGCATGAAAAGAATACGTCGAATAGTTTTAAAATACTGAGCAAAAATAGTTTTTAAATTTTAAGATAAAACACCCTGTAACTCAGTAAGGAACCACATTTTATTTAAGTGTTTTAGATTAAATCTTCGTATTTTGTGCTAAGGTTTCTCCAGTTTAGGACAATTATTAATGAAACACCCTGTATAGATAGAAAAGCATTATTTTTCTACGAGAATTCGAGAATCTGGTCAAGTTTGGAGCGCTGTAGAACCTAGATAATAAATAAAATTAAACAACTTTATAGTGAAAATTGTTTATTGAAAAATCCTCTACAAAATCGCTATGATGTTATTTTATTGTGAAATGAACGTAAAAAAAGTTATAACCTCCAAAAGGAAATTTCTTACAAAATTTTTTCTTATTTTTGTTTATAACTTTTTTGTTGGTCACTTTACGATAAAAAGTAATAGATATAAAATTGTAGAAAATTTAATTTTCTTGATTTTCTGTATAATTAAATTTTCTGTAGTGTAGCCACTTTACGAGATACAGCGCGAAAGCCCATTGCACATATTTTTCCAATATGGCGGCCGGGGGACAAGGGCCTCAACCCCAAAAACTTGAACTTAAGCTTCTACTGAACCCCCCTACACATTAAAAAAATAAAATTGACTCCTCTAAGAAATGCACACTAAATGTAACATTTCAATGGACTATGTATAATAATCACGACGTATGTTTTTTTCTGTCACTTCGAGCTTAATGCGTTATAGCGAATTCGACAAACTAATCACGCAGTGATAAAAGGGTTTGGGATAAACTGCATTCTGAGTTTTGCAGAAAAAGTTATACACATTTACCTACTTTACTTTCCTCCCAAATAAGTCGGAAATATTAATGAAAAAATTAAAATTTTTAAAAATGAATACATCGGTTTTTTACTTTCCTTACTTTTAACTCGATGCCTCAGAAGCCAATCGGTGTAAGTCAATAAGTGTTTAAAATGAGAATAGAAGATATACTAAGATGTTTCTAACAATAGTTGCAGAAATATAAGTAGTTATTAAAAACACATTATTTTTAGGGAGAATGTGACTTACACCGTTTGACTTCTGAAGTATCCAACTATAAAACTATTCATTTTGGAGCAAAGTCGTAACAAAACAAAATAGCGATAATTGAATATTCTAGAAGGTACGATTGGCTAAAAAATCATTAAATGTATTACAGTTGATGCAAAATAGCAATAAATATATTAAAAAACGAAAAATAAGCATTTTATTATTCAATAATACTGATTCTGTCCGTCGTCATGCGACAGGGATCCAATTAATTGCCATCTACAATCACTCGACAACATTTTTCTAACTTCTTCCTATCCTATTTTATCGTATCTTCCTCACATTTTTTCTGACTCCCTCAAATGTTTTTGAATCTCTCCAATTTTTTCTGACACCCTCTAATATCTCCCTTTAATTTTTCCTGAATGCTTCCTATTTTATCGTGTCGTCCTCTAATTTTTTCCAGCTCAAGGTTTTCTCCCAGCAAAAACACAATTTTGGTGTTTGGTAATCAAAAATAATTAAGATTTGTTGGTATACGTATTGTACTCATTTAAACAATATTAAATTGTTTATAACACATTCGTGTCATTTCTGCGCAAAAGTAAGTTTGAAATTTGAATAAAGCATGTAAAAATATATAAAAATTTACTTTGAGATTCTGTGGACTTTGATGACCCCTGAACTATGGATGGGCATGAAATTACAAAAATATATTTTTTTCAAAACTGAATACGTAAATAATTAAACAAATACACTTAACTAAAATATAACTAAAATATTCCATAAAAATTCCAAAATTACAAGAAATAATAAAACAGGTACTCGTTACTATTTTACAAGTAACATTCTTGACTAATGCAAGATGTAGTAATAACAACATTCTTATACACGAGAATACTATTTAGTTTTTTGCGCCAGACATTTATTTTGTAAGAAGAATTTTAATGTCGCATGTGCCGACGACATAAACTGGAAAACTTATTTATCTAAAATAGACACTAGGCCAAATGCATCCGCGAAAATGAGAAACTTGTTTGGAGTATTAGAATCCATTTAAAGAGTATTTATAAAGTTATTAAATATATTAAAACCATCGCTATAAAATTCACCATCTTTAAAAATGTATAAACATTTTCAATGTATAAACATTTTCAATTTCTTTGCAACACGAAAATGCAGCAGCTGCATAATACTCTGGTTAAATCGAAGAGTGCAGGAAGAGTCTATACCGGTTTCGGAGGTCTTTTCCCCCTCATCAGTAGTCCCATATCCTTTTCTCTCCGACTTTTCCAGGCATCACACGTTGGGTCTTTCCGAATTGCAAAGAAAGAAATGTCACGGATGAACTAAAGCCATCTACTGAAAAACAAAGTAAGTTATCAATCGAAGTAGCACAGAAAACGACAATAAATATCGTTACCATACCACCAGATTGACAGCAGGTGGAATACTTTCTTTGGTTACACCTCGTGAGATTTTCAAAATTTATAAATCAAACAGGATGCCAAGGAAATTAAGATGAGAGAATTTTAAATAATTCACAACTCATCTGCTCAGCGTGGTAAAAGTTCCAAGAAAGATTCCTAAATACTCCTACAAAAGAGTAAATGAATTAAAAATGTATAAACATTGTCAATTTCTTTGCAACACGAAAATGCATCAGCCGCATAATATTCTGGTTAAATCGGAGAGTGCAGGAAGAGTCTATACCGGTTTCGGAGGTCTTTTCCCCCTCATCAGTAGTCCCATATCCTTTTCTCTCCGACTTTTCCAGGCATCACACGTTGGGCCTTTCCGAATTGCAAAGAAAGAAATGTCACGGATGAACTAAAGCCATCTACTGAAAAACAACGTAAGTTATCAATCGAAGTAGCACAGAAAACGACAATACAGAAAACAGAAAACGCATGGGATGATGAAGCATTAAGTAGCACTTAACCTACGAATTTCCGCAGCAAGATGAATCGCTATACAACTTTTTGCATACGATTCGAGAAAGTATCAGGAAAGTTTGTGAAGAAAATTGCATTAAGAAAAATGCATTTCCAAAGTGCATATGCAAAGTGCAAAATGAAAAGTTTTCAACTTAGAAAAAATATCGACACTTTTGTAACTGAACACGAATATGATAACGACGATGGTCTTGAGCTACCTGATGCCCAGGGTGGATATATACGCTTAAGTATACTGCGTAAGGACCTGTTGGTCATCCCAGAAACAGATAAACCAGCCAAATACACAGAATAATCATAATTTGATGCTACATAGAGCATAAAAAACATTCATCTCATATCTTTCCAGCTAAAGCTGGATATTGCCTACAACCATCATAGGCAAAGTACATTCAAGCCTCACTATTTGTTAAGAGTGATGTGACATAATCCTCAATGACAACAATTGGCGATAATACACACCTTTTCAACAAATTTATCTTACTTTCCTTTTGATAACGATTTCCCTAGTGGAAATCTAAATGTCTAATATTTTTATGTAAAATAATATTTTACATAAATTTAATAATATTTAATAATATTACATATTATGTAATTGTCATTACACCCTATAGCCCGATCAAAGAACAATCTGACCCAAAAAAAAATAAACGAAGGATGAAAATTTGGGAATAGGTAGTTGAAATTGTCTATTATTATATAAGAAAAAGTTTACAATTCTACATCCCCTCCATTTTTCAAAAATAGAGGGGAATACCCCCTCTCGAAGGTGAAAAATATACATTCAAAATAAGTCCGGAAATGGATAAAATGACTAATTATAAGCAACTTTTGACCCCTCCGTGGCTCAGTGGTAAGAGCGCCTGCCTTTGGATCGAAAAAATCCGAAAGGTTGTGGGTTCGAATCTCACCAGGGTCAGAAATTTTTCATTTATTATAAATTAATGAATGAGTATAGTTTCTGTCCTTGTGGGATCGGTACTCACCGGAGGGACCGCAGACTGACGTTCGGATACAATTAGCGTCTCTTTGCAAAGACAATGACGTCGACTTTGCAAAGTAACAAGACACTTACTCAACATACACACTACACATGACACTAATACTTATGTTGTGACTGGCCGAATGACACAAAGTCCATGCCAATATAAACAAAAAAAAAGCAACTTTTGTTCCATAGAGTTTTTTTCCCAAAGTCAATACTTTTCGAGTTATTTGTAAGTGAATATGTTATTTTTAACAGAAAAAAACATGTTTTTGGACGGTTTTTCGGAGATAACTCAAAAAGTAAGTATTTCAGCGAAAAAAATATTCTTAGCAAAAATATAGCTTATAAAAAACTGAAAAAAATGGTGTATGCTTGAGGTCTGTAGACCCAGTAGAAGCAAAGTTGTAGCTAATGAAAAGTAGGTTCTTCTTCATAAAATTCCAAATCGAATAATTCAGTGTGAAATAACCCCAAAAAGGAGCACTTTTCGGGGAAATTCATTTCAACTTTTTTAAAGTGTTTAAAAAAGGATTATTTTTGTTTTAAAAAATCTTGTAACATTAACAGTAAGTGAGTTACACTCAAAATATGGTTGGTCCCTTTTATTTTTTGGTAAAAAATTCGCGAAAATTACCCCCTAATTAGCATCACAAATAAATTTTATCATTACCACTTCACAAGTTACTTTGCTTATGTATTATTTATATGATCTGTAAGTTTCATCAGTTCAAAGTGCTTATTTTTGAAATAGCTGTAGTTAAAATGGCTTGAACGAGTAAATAATCACGAGTTTAGGAAAATTTTGAACAGCCATAGCATAATCAATTTTAGTATAACAAGAAAACAAAAAAGGAAAAATATTCAGAAAAGCAAAACGTACATTTTATTACTCTTTAAAATTTTTGGTATTACTAATAATTTTTAAGTTAATTCCATGAACAATTCCATTTTTTTTCAAAATTAAAAAATGTTTTATTTTAAACCCAAGTTTTTTCAAAATTGAGCACTTTGAACCAATGAAACTTATAGATAATATAAACAATACATAAGTAAAGTAACTTGTGAAGCAGTTACGATTAATTTTATTTGGGAAGCAAATTAGGGCGTGATTTTCGCGATATTTGTACCAAAAAATAAAAGGGACCAACAATATTGTGAGCGTAACTGACTTATTTTTAATGTTATAATTTTTTTTAAACAAAAATAAACCTTTTTTTAAACACTTTAAAAAAGTGGTAATGAATTTTCCCCGAAAAGTGCTCTGTTTTTTGGTTATTTTACATTGAAATATTCGATTTGGAATTTGACGAAGAAGAACCTACTTTTCATTAGCTACAGCTCTGCTTATACTGGGTCTGCAGACCTCACGGGTACACCATTTTTTTCAATTTTTTATAAGCTATATTTTTATTAAGAATATTTTTTCGTTGAAATACTTACTTTTTGAGTTATCTGCGAAAAACCGTCCATAAACATGATTTTTTTGTTAAAAATGAACATATTCACTCGCAAATAACTCGAAAAGTATTGACTTAGTGAAAAAACTCTATAGAACAAAAGTTACTTAGAATTAGCCATTTGATCCAATTCCGGGCCTATTTTGAACGTATATTTTTTCACTCAAGAGAAAATATTTTTTACCCCGTATTTCCCAATTTGTGTAAAATGGAGGGAATGTAGAACTGTAAACTTTTTCTTATATAATAATAGACAATTTCAACTACCTATTTCCAAATTTTCATCTTTCCTTTATTTTTTTGGAGGGTTTTGTAAAATTTGGTGTTCCTTGATCGGACTACTAACTGTGGCTAATCCCATATAAATATAACATTTTTAAATTGTTTATGATATACACTTAAAACAAACCTCATACTTTCTATGTACCTTGGTTGTGGTTGCAGGAAATCGATCCTGCTAATGTGGTTGCGTCATAATACACATCTTCAAAGTGTCTATGATCTCAGTACGTCCTCAACGTTTATTCGCGGCGTTAACCTTTGACACTTTGGTTTTCTCAACCGTGAACACTATTTGGTTACTTTGGTAAGACATAGTGTTATTTATTTACGAAGATACACGAAATTTAAAACGAATTTAAGTGTAAAAATATGTACAAAAGTATCGCGTAAAGAAAGTTCATCAAACAGAAAAAAATCTTGAAGTTTAATAATTAAAAAAAAAACTGCATAAGAAAGCCTTGAAATTCTTTACCCACCAGAGAAAAGACTTAGTAAAGTACGTTCGAAAATCGGATAGAAAATTTAAACTGAATATAACAAAATTTAGTTTGGCAACATTGCGTGAGTACCAAGTTTTCTAGGATATCAACGGAACCGTAATTTAGTTCAGACAAATTATTATATTTTTTACCAACCAATTTAACCGTATGGTGGTTCAAATATAACGTGCAAACTAATTTTGAATTCGATTCCGCTAATGAACTTGCCTTTTTGTCCTTAAAAGTAGAAAAAACTTTAATTTCTCTTGTATAATCTTTATCGTCTAATTATTTTAACTGTACTAATATCCATCGACTGATTTACAAATGATTCATGGGATGTTAAAATAAAGAGGCTTCTAGAATCTCTTAAACGTAAATCGAATTTCATTTAACAAACATTGATAAAAGTTTTGTTGCGTATTCTGACCGATTTGCCTTTCGACTATACCGTCTAGTTGATTGCATATACAGGCAAGGTAATAACCTAAATAGCCAAACACATAAAAAAGAAAGAAATAAAGCCCTCTCAGGGCTTACAGAGACAAACAACTTAACAATTATATTTGGTGACTGCTCAACAAGTTACATCGGTCAAACTGGTAAAACTTTTAACAAACGTATATCAGAACACAAAATGTCTGTAAATAATAGAAAAACAAATTCTACGTAAGCGCTTCACTTTCTTGATCATAATAATTCTTTTAATGACCAATTGCAGTTTCTCCATATTCAAAATAATGGTTTTTATCTTTCTTAGAATCTACGGAAAGTAGTAAATTTAAAAAGCTCAGATATAATTCTGGGCAGTGTCTATCTCGGCTCAAGAAACAGGTAGGTTTTTTTTTAAATGTCCCAACTCGGCGCAAAGATTAAAACTGCCCGATATAAAATATACCAGCTCGGCTCATGCGATATTAATTATTACTATCAAATAATTTTACATCTCAATGGAAAAAATGCATTTATATAATAACTTTATTACTCGTAAATAGATATACAGGGTTATTGATTAGTAGGGTAAAGCTCAATAGCTCCGCTATAGTAATAGATAGCAATAAAAGTTAATAACAAAAATTTTAGCCACCTTTGAGCTTCACATTACAAAATTAGTTAGAATGTTACAGGGTGTTCGATAACACAGTGGCAGACCAAACTTATGTTTTTTTTTAATGGAACACCCTATATATTATTTTAAATTCAAAATCCTGTTAACTTCTCCATCACAAAAATATAAAGGTTTGTTATGTTATACAGGGTATTTACAAAGTTATAACCAACTTTATATGAAAATCGTAACAAGTTCAACTCCCTGTATAAATAAAAATAAGCAAAACAACAATGGTTTATTAATGCCATATTTTTTAACGTATCGTCAAAATTTTCAAAAATGGTCGATATTGCTAATCTTCTTTATATCAATTACAGGGTGAGTCAAAACGCAAGTACATTAGTTTCTCAGTAATTTTAAATGAAACACTCTGTATTTTATATCACTATTGAAAAGTACCATCACCGTACTTTAATTTTTAGATAACATTTCCTATGTCTAAATTTATTAGTTTTCGAGATATTTTCATTTTTCAATGGACCAGTAGCGTGGCTACCCAAATCACCAGAATTTAATAAACTGGACTGATTTTTTTGGGGTTACGTTAATAATGAAGTTTATAAAATACCTCCAACAACAAGGGATGAGGTGAAAAATAGAATACAAAGTGTATTTCGATGTGTTAATTTACAAATGCTCCGTAGAGTAAGTAGCTCATTCAATGATCGTTTTTAGGCGTACATAAATGTGTTAGGAGATAATTTTGAACACCTTATGTAATTAAATATTAAAAATATTTTATTAACAGTAGCTTCTAATTTTTTCAAACGTTTTTTTGCAAAATGTATTACTGATAAACTATGTTTCGTTCTTTATTTGTTACATTGCTACATTTACATACAAATGTAGTGTTTAATTGTCTTCACAAAATATTGTATTTTGTGTTTGTGTGTTTTTTTTGTAAAATTTATTACTAATTTTCTTTGTTTATTTGTTGCATTTACATAATAAGATAGTTTTTAATTGTTTCAAAAATGTTGCATGTAGTGGTTGTGTTTTTGTTTGTAAAATGTATTACTAATAAATTATTTTTATTTCTTTATTTGCTACAGTGTTACATTAATTACCGAATCGATAATCGGTAATCTTCAATTGTCAATTCAGTCATGGCTTACTTAAAATTTAGATAAATTTAAACACCTAAAATAATTTGCTCTAAAAAAATGAAAATATCTCGAAAACTAATAAATTTGGGCATAGGGAATGTTATATAAAAATTAAAGTACGTTAATGTTACTTTTCAATATTGATATAAAATACAGGGTGTTCTATTTAACATTACTGAGAAAATAATGTACTTGCGTTTTGACTCACCCTGTATTTGATTATTTGATATAAAGAAAATTAGCAATATCAATAATTCTTAAAAATTTTGACAATAAATAAAAAAATATGGCATTAATAAACCATTGCTGTTGTGTTTATTTTTATTTATACAGGGAGTTGAACTTGTTACGATTTTCATACAAAATTGGTTATAACTTTGTAAATACCCTGTATAACATAACAAACCTCTATATTTTTGTGATGGAGAAGTTAACAGGATTTCTAATATAAAATAAAATATAGGGTGTTCCATTTAAAAAAACATAAGTTAGGTCTGCCACTGTGTTATAGAACACCCTGTAACATTCTAACTAATTTTGTAATGTGAAGCTCAAAAGGTGGCTAAAATTTTTGTCATTAACTTTTATTGCTATCTATTACTATAGCGGATCTATTGAGCTTTACCCTACTAATCAATCAACCTGTATACTTATACATATCCCGTAAACAAAATATCAACGGAATATAATGACCATTAAGAGGAAACAGTAGCGATCAACAGGTAGCGAAAACGCGTTCCAAGATTGTGGCTGTAATTTTGAATATTTTTTCGAGGTATGTTGCACACGTATTCGTAATATAATAGAGATTGGCGGTACAGAGCCCAATTTGAAAAATATATTAATATGCTGAAATTACTCTGTAATTAAATACAATATTAAAAAAACGAGCTTGTACCGCCATTAAGAAGAACAAAAAAATACACTTTCCTCAAATAAATTTTTTTATCCGATGCCTAGAATTTGTGTCATTTTGGAACTACTAAAATTTTTTATTTCATTAGTAGTTCCAAAATGACACAAAATCTAGGCATCGGATAAAAAAGTTTATTTGAAGAAAGTGTATTTTTTTGTTCTTCTTAATGGCGGTACAGGCTCGTTTTTTTAATATTGTATTTAATTACAGAGTAATTTCCACATATTAATATATTTTTCAAATTGGACTCTGTACCGCCATTCTTTATTATATTACGAATACGTGTGCCAAATATCTCGAAAAAATATTCAAAATTACAGCCGCAATCTTGGAACGCATTTTGGCTACCTGTTGATCGCTACTGTATCACCTTAAAGTAGCTTTGTAAAACATAGTTCAAAAACGTATGTACCTTCAACTAGAAATAGATGTATGTATAAATCACTCATTATTAGTTGAGGTTTATTTTTTGTTTCAACTGTTAAAAACACAGAAGGAAAATTTAAATAAGATTGCCTTACAATCGGCAACATATTTTTATTTTAAAATAGATAAAAAACTGAACCTTTACCATAATACGTAGAAGCAAAATTAGATATAATTTCAAGATAAAAACGTAATTGCTTTTGACTACATCAGCAGTGACGTAGCAGATACCCAAACAGTCATTATGTCTCAATATAACCAAGCTTTATCCTATGTATCAGTAGCAAAATCGATTCCACGGCCAACATTTCCAACCAAGAGAAACTGTTTCTTAAATTCGCAAAGAACCCAAAATTTCCGGAATAGGACGTTTCATCGCTGCCGGTTCATCGCCGCCGTTTCGATGCCGCCGGTTCATCGCCAGTCCATTTCATCGCCGTCCGTTTCATCGCCGTCCCTTTCATCGCCGGCCGTTTCATCGCCAGTTTGCCAGTTAGTCAGTTGATTTTGTATTATGGGAGATGACACGACACGACGTTAAATTCAGTTCAAAACTGATGACAAATAAAAAGATAAAAAATTTTATTATATTAATTTACTGTTCAATTTCTACTTCCCCTAAATTTGATACTGAATAATATTAAATTTGTAATGTTAAATTATATTTTATATTATAAAAGTTTAAAAGTCTATTAATAGTATATTACTTTATTAGGCGGAGAAGCATGACTTTTCTTGACGCGCCCGATATTACGCGCCGAACGAAGTGAGGCGCGTAATAGAGGGCAAGTCAAGAAAAGTCGCTTCTTTGCCGAATAAAGTATACTATTTTTTCTTCAAACGTAGCAATTTTCAACCATAAATAGTACAATTCATACGCTATTTTTACTCGAAATTAACTGTGACAACTATGAAAGTCGTCTAGATGTTAGAAATTAAAATAATTAAGTCGTCGGTGGGATTTGCGTCTCCCTGGTTACAGTTGTTTGACAGTTGTTTGCAATTATTAAAGACAGCTTATTGTTGTTGCAACTGCAAGCGCAAATTTAGTGCGAAAATGGAAAACCTAAACGAAATTGAGTCCGCGGCTAATGATGCAGTAGCACGTTTGGGGCCCTCCAAGTCCGGAATAAAGTATCGGTTAGCGTACAAGCACTTCCAAGAGTGGTGCGATACAAGAGGAGTACGGCAAGTTACCGAAGACGTTTTACTGGCATATTTTAATATAATGGAAAATTAAAATAAATGGAAATCTTCTACAATGTGGTCACGATACTCTATGATAAAATCCGAGTTAGTTATTAGAAAAAATGTGGATATAAGCAAATTTTTAAAGTTACGTGCCTTTCTGAAAAAGACAAGCGAAGGATATACTGCAAAGAAGTCTAAAGTTTTCACTAAAGACGAGTTTGATAAATTTTTGTTTGAAGCGCCAGATAAGTTGTATTTAGGATTAAAGGTAAAAAAAATATATTGCAAAGCATGTAGAATACTCTACTAAATTATAAAAATATTTCAGATTGTTTTGTTAATTGGGGTTACCGGCGCCTGTCGATGCGACGAAGTGGTAAAAATGAAGACTGTGGACATTGAGGAAAAAGAAAATGTAATAATTATCAAAATCCCAGACAGTAAAACACGACAAATTAGATCTTTTACGATAATTGGTCAAAACTACATTAAACTGTATAAAAAGTATGCATCACTGCGGCCTGAAAATTTCACAGAAAACCGATTTTTTATCAAGTACCAAAATGGAAAGTGTTACCGAAGCGTCATGGGAATACACTCGATCAGCGCAGTAGCCCAAAAAGTAGCTAGTTATTTAAATTTAAACGATGCAAGCGCATACACGGGTCACTCTTTACGACGAACTTCAGCAACACTTTTAATTGATGGAGGCGGAAATCTAGAATGCCTCAAACGACATGGGGGCTGGAAATCAAGCACGGTTGCCGAAGGATATATAGAGGATTCAATAAGAAATAAGAACGATAATGCTCCAAAAATTTTAAACCCTCATGATTCGCCAACATCGGGAATGATTACTGAAAGTTGTGCTCGACCATCAGTATCATCAAAAATTACCAATGCGTATCAAGAGTCGGGAACATTTTTGCACGGTTTCAATTTTGAAAATGCCTCATTAACTAATTGTACTTTTAATATTACCATAAATAAAAATGATGTTTAATTGTTGTTAATGACATTTGTATTGTTGCTTTGTGACATGTTTCATATTGTTGCCATGACAACATTTTTCCCTCCGCCGTAAAGAAATGGGAAAAAAACTGCTGCCGGCGGAGACATCAAACTTTGACAGGATCAAGTTAGATAAGTAATGTCATCATTATTTGACGTTTGAAGAAAAAAGATTAAGTATGACAACGGGAATGGTCATATCTCGCATTTCCTAGAATTCCTAATTAATACTAAAAATAAATAATAAATGTAACTGTCGAAAATTGGTAGAAAATTCGGAAATATATCAGTTAACGATTAACTGACTGGCGATGAACCGGCCGGCGATGAATCGGCCGGCGCACAGTGGGGCAGGAGGGCTAAAAAGTTGGCATAAAATGAAAATACGAAATGCCGTATTTTCTGTCGCAATCATTTTAATTAAATAGTACACAATCCAGCGTATGATCTGACATCTTTATTTTTTCATTAAATCCCCCTCCACCAGTTGCGACGCGTCGCAAAGGGCACATGGTCCCGTGTTAACAATGCATAGGCCGCGATAACGTGATTCGACTTACGTTTGATCCACTTATTTCTATAACAATAGTCAAAAGTTAATTTACTAGTAAAATTGGCTACGGATATTTGATCTTCAGGAAAGTGAAAATATTATTACAGATGTGATAAAATAATTAAGTAAATATAGTCTCTTATAATATGTTGTTTAAAATTACCTGTACAAAATATCAAAATATGCATTTTTCAAAAAGAGCAAGTGATTTGTTAGTGTTCCCAGACTGATCCAACTTTAATTTTGTTTTATTTTGAAAGCTTGAGTATTATTCTTTAAAAAGTCATTTTAACTTTTTGCTCATATTTGCTCTTTTTTTTATAATTGTATTTTTTGTGAGGTTATGTTGACCTAATTAAATTGAATAACACTCTATTCTAATTTTTCGTTATTTGCATATTTCAATCATAATAATTCAAGAAAGTGTAGTAGATCCAAAACAAATTAAGATGTATTCCACTTTTTGTTCATTAGTAGTGATCCACTGATCACAAGCAAAAGAAACATAAAAATAAAGAAATTAGAAGACCTGCCAGTGGAAGCACTGCGTATTAGTGCATAATACATTATGTTCAAATTTCCGAATGTGCAAGATGTTGACGTCACATCTGATGATTCTGAAGATGATCTGTAGTTTAAGTTTTTCACTATTTTACTTACAAAATTTTATGTTATTCTTATAAATATGCGGTAAATGGTTTTAAAGCACAATTTGGTTAAGCAATTTTTAAAAAATAATATTAACACAATTGTTTTGAGATATAAATAATATTAGATAATAATAAATCTACATAAAAACAAGTAAATTAGACTTTAGATTTATTTTAAATTAAAATCACTAAACTTCAAATATCATTTAAATCCATATCGGTAGTAACTACGGACATGCAGCTTTGAAAATTTTGAGCAAAACACTTTTTGAACAAGCCATCTTTCAAGGAAAAATATTTGTAAAGCAAGGCCTAGGAAGAAGAAGAAGAAGAACATCCTGGTTAAAGAACTTCAGAACCTGCTTTAACACAACATCTATGGAGCTTTTCCGCACTGCTGCAGATAAAATAAAGATTGCCATGATGATCGACAACATTCGGCACGGATAGGCACATTGAGAAGAAGAAGAAAACATTTAAAAAACATCGTTTTTGTTTATGTACACACAACTTATAATATTTGAAAAAAAAATTGGCCATAATATCGATAATGATTTAATGCCAACTTATGTTGTCTCTTGCCCCACTGTGCGGCGATGAACTGGCGGCATCGAAACGGCGGCGATGAACCGGCGGCGATGAAACGTCCTAGACCCCAAAATTTCTGTAAAATATTGAAGGAAGGGTTATTGAGGGTAGGATGTCTTTCTATGTTAATAAGAAATTTTCCCTAATCTATAATTCCAAGATAAAATAATTATTATACCTACTAATGGAGTACTAATACCTACCTGTTAATCTTTGAGCCGACCTGGGGGGTTTTTAAAATGGACCTGGAGTATCATAAAGGACTAAAGTAGCGATACTCAACCTTTCTCTTTCCTGGGCCATATAGTAGCTATTGCCACAGCTTGCGGGCCGCAATCAAGATGAAGTAGTATACAGGGTGTTTCATTGGGAAACGGAAATACTTGAATGGCGAATAGAGGTAAATGAGGCGGTTCTAGACATACTAAATTTATTGCTCCACCGACTTTATAACCGATTTATAAGATAGGGTATTTTATCGATTTTGTCCATTTCTTTCTGGACCCATAACTTTATAATACCTTGTATATATTTTTTGATATTTGGTATACATATGTCACATTTAGAACCCAAACCACCTAACTACTAATCACAAGAAAAAACCAGGTCCGGATTAAACAAAATTATGTATAAATCCATTGTGACCTTGGAGCAACATAATGTATATTGAAATTTTCAAAACCCGTTTGCACATTTGAAAAGAGCTTTAATGGAGCTTCCATTTTTTGCACAGACAATTCAATGACTTTAATTTTGAAATTATGTCGAAATTTTTAAAAAATCGAACTTTCAAAACAAAATTTCGATATAATTTTAAAATTAATGTCATTAAATTATCTGCGCAAAAAATTGAAGCGAGCAATTAAACTTAGTTTTTGTGCTCTTTTCAAATGCGCAGACGAATTTTGAAAACTGTAATATACAAGGTGTTGTTTCAAGGTTTTCAAGGTCACAATTATAATAATTTTTTTTTTGTTAATCCGGACCTGAATTTTTCTTTTTTACTAAATGCAATGTAGTAAATAAGTATTGACTATTTTTAAAATGAGTATTTATCCATTAACTTTAATAATTTATTATTAAAAGTTAATAATACCTTGCCTTTTAATCAGAGTTTTTAAAAATTTCAATATAATTTAAAATGAAAATCATTAAATTGTCTACCTCACGCCCAAACACGCTCAAACACATCGGCATACTCACAATCACAATTTTATCACAGGGCCCTTTAGTTAGCCTTCGGGCCGCATAAAAAACGCTAGAGGGCCGCATTCGTCCCACGGGCCGCAGGTTGAGTATCACTGGACTAAAGGATCATATTGAGCCGAGATGGGAATAACCCATAATTCTAAATGACCAACTTGATACAAATAGCTATCCCCTCCTCAACTTATTCAGCTAAAGACTATAAAGTATAGCGCATAGTAAAATAACATCAATTAAGAAAGGCACTCTGCCGAAACAGTTGTAGTGACATTAATTTGTAGTAAATTTTGTGGAAGTGTTGAGAACAAAAGCTTTTCACTCACATTTTTATGTACCTACTGCGTATTTATTTATTAGATATATAAAAAAAATGATGTATTCTTGTTCTCATGATCATTTTTCAGTGCGTCACAGTTTTTCGATTTCTCTCTAATGCATTAAGTTAGATGAGACGGAAAAAGCGGTAGCTCCGTGATTAAACACAAAAATAATGCAGCATTACAATGGTTATATACATAAGATGTCTATTTCTAACCTACCTGTGATTCGTTGATATTTAGAATGCGCGTTTTTTCTAGCCAATCAAATACACGTATTACGAACATTTGACAAAAACTTCGTCCATTTTGGCCATTTTTTAGAAGTGTCAAAGAGTCAAGTGACGGTTATTATTCAGGTCAGTATTTTGTGTACCTGTCATTTTGAAATTTCGAATTCGACTTCACTTGTGTTTCACAACGTCTTTGTGCATTATTTTGTGTTTTGGTTTAGAATTTAGTTCGTTAAAAGTTAGTCATTGGCGTGAGTGCTAAATATCTCATGAGTAGATAGAATAGCCAACGTGGAGGTAATGAGACTTACGCATAAGGAACGAGAACTAACAAATAAGAAGAAAACTGAGATATATGGGACATGTGATTAGAGATGTGTATCTAATACTCCAGGTCATTATGCAAGAAAAAGATCCATAGTAAAAAGACGTAACTCATGGCTGAAGAACCTTAGGAACTGGTTTGGATGTAATAACAATGAATTATTTAGAGCCGCTGTTTCAGAAATAAAGATCTCTCTGATGATTGCTAACTTTTGAAGCGGAGACAGCACCTAGAGAAGAAGATAACAACACAGTTTATGGACAGTTTTGTGTCATTTTTTAATGTTTCCATATTTATAAATTTAATTAACAATATTGTTTACTTTTTAATTTTATTCCCCTTTATAAAAAATACCTACATGTTAACATATTGTGTAAAAATCAAATCTACTAAATTACTAATTAGTTTAATTCCACAAGCTTTTCACCTATGGCTAAGTACGATTGTGGCATCTGTCAGATTCGTCAATAATTACATGAAATAAGTCTCGACACACTCAATACAGTATATGACGTCATAATTAATGACGCACTGAAAAATGATCAT